>NW_028317943.1:26815833-27125000 GCF_062004578.1 Staurois parvus
CATAATCAGTTACAGCAACAGTTTTTTTTTTATTATGGGACAAAGGTGTTACATAAATGTAAAAAGCTGACCATTCTAATTAAGCCTGTCAGTGTTTAATGGTTTGTCTCAACCCTCTAATTGCTACTTTGTCTGGACAGCTTGATTTGTTAAAGTAAGCTGAAAAATAAACTTATTGGCTGGATCACTGGGTGAAAATAAAAGAAATAAAAAAGCCTAAAGGAAAACGAATGCAGCCACCACATCTAAGAACTGGTAAGCTGCAAATAATACATTTTTGTTTTTTGCATTTAATAGCACTTTAACTCGACATGACTTTTTCCAACATGATTTTCAGAAATCTCAAAAACAAAACAGGCATGGACGGATTTATCATGAGAAGTAGCAGGCATGTACCTATAGGAGGCAAAGAGGCAACTTTTCTGTACAGTCATCTCATTAAAGCTTATTAATACAATCACAATGTTCTAAACTGGGTTAGTACCAAAAAAATAGAAATATGTCTGTGTAATAGAAGTGGTCCTAGCAGGAGGCTTGTTTTGGACAACGAAAGATGAGGGCCTACTGGATCCAGCTCTGAAAATCCAGCCTTGATAAAAGGAATAGCAGTGTGATTGAAAATCAAAACAATTTTCATCAGTGCTCCGTTTCTAGAAGCACAGGTCAGTATTTTCCTACCAGTCAAAAAACCTTCTTTCAGAATAGATTTCAGCTTAGAACTCAACGTAAATTATTGTGCTATAACTGCAACCACTTATTTCAGGCATCCAAACAGAAAAAAAAAAAAAAAAAAAAGTTGTGCTCTAAGAATTCAGGAAACGCTGCAAAAACACTGTATAATCTAATGACTGTTTATGCTGGTTTGAATACTAAAAAGCTTTCAGAATGTACTCATAATCCTGCAGTAGAACACAACCATATATGTCTACATGGCAACGTGTTTTGACAGAAAATTTGTTATTTTTATTTCATCAGCCTGGTTAGCTTGAATGTTCCAGTATTGTCTTGCTATCTTTGAATAATAGTAACTATTGTTGTCATATGTCTTCTTTATTGCATTGTGTCTGGGAATACATTGTCATTGTATAAACCAATGGTAATAGCGGATAACGGATGCAAGAGATGAGGAATAAGCATCCTCTGCAGATCTTTTTTGGCAGAGCTGCTTCTAATACATAGTAAGGACTTGCACATTCATTATATTTGCTTATAACATTTGATGCATAGCTTATCTGCTTGTGTGCCAGAATAACCCAGATCCATCTGTATTGCTGCAGAAAGATGTATTGTACCTGTCAGCTGGTCCTCCAGGTCTAACGCAAGTTATTACAACAGGACGAGATTTATTCCTGTCCTCATGTGCTCCTCCTGGAAAAAGGGAAAGAGAATAAACTTATTGCTCTGAGCACGCACACGCATCCTGCTTGCGGCTTCATAACCTCAAATACATTAGTCTTCACTATTAGACACAAATATCACATTCAGTCTTTCCTTGCCACTAAACATTCAGCTAAGGCAGTAGAATTAGAGATCATAAAAGATTACTGCCAGGTTGGCTGGCAACAAAATGCAGTGCTGTAAAGGTCAGAACAAAAAGAAATAAGTAGAATGCACAGATCATACAACTCTCTTAAAATGTTAGCCTTTAAAATAATAAATAAACAGAACTATAAAGCATAATGCACCGTCTTTCTATTGAATGATATAGCAAAACATCTTTCTCCTAAATCAGGTGACCTTAATAGTATAGAATGGTATGACATCTGTTTACTGTATTATACAGTATGTTGTCACTGTGGTCATATTGTGTATGTCTGTTCTAAAAAGCACAAAAATGTACCGGATATTTTCTATAAAGATCTAAGCTACACATCACTATGTGGAATGTCAAGTAAACAGTTATCTCACAAAAAGAGTTGTTGTGCCCAAGTCTGGGCATTAGATACCTTTGACAGGTTATGTTTGCCAGGCTGTTGAGTAGATGGATGTGTATAATGCATAATTATCACAAAGCCACAAAGAGCTCCCGCTAGTGTCTATTTAAGTCAGGACAAAATTAATTAAATTAAAAAAGGATAAGCTCACCTTTTAACAAAAATAATAAATGCACATTTTTTACAGATAAAAAAATGTGCATTTATTATTTTTTGTTTCTGGAGCCTGTAAAACATTACACCAGGAATCAGCAGATCACTGATGCCATACAAGTCTTCTGCAGACCTGTCAGTGGAACTGTGTGCCCATACATCTCATACAGGCAAGCAGATACTTACTGACAGGAAAAATCAATGAACTACCATGGCGCTCCACTGCACCATGGTAGTTCATTGAGAATTACAAGCCAACAGCCACAAAGGCTGTTAGGACTTTCTATTGTGCTCATACACAGAATACTGTGAATGAGTCACACAGCAGGGTGGGTGGAGCACCACGCAGCCTTGTTTTGTTTTTTTTTAAATTGTAAAGCTAGCGGCAGGGAGAAGATCCCCCGCTAGCTGTCTCAACGGGGATTAAGGGGGATGCAGAGGTCGGTCTATTCGTAACATGTTACACCTTGAATATGGGTGTAACATGTTACGAAAGGTGAACTTATCCTTTAAGGTTCATGTAATAGTATATACTGTATCCTACATCTTGTTATAATCATGACATGACACAAAATAACTATGGCCAGAAAGAAAATTAAGTGTGGTCACATTGGTGGCCATTAGACTGCTATATGCAAACATTTAAAGTAGTAGTATTACCTCAACCAAATATCACCTTTGAACTCCCCCAGGGGACCCACTGTGCATTGCACTTGGTCTTATCAAACTCCGTGCTGTAGTTGCTGAGCAGCCTGTTTGGACAATTTGCCCCATAGCTGTTCAACCACACTCTAGCAAAGAGTCTGTATCTATAATTAGGTGTGAGTGGCAAACCTGGACTCTGGCAGCAGGAGAGCTCTGGAGACAGCGCTGTCATTCACTACAGCATGGGGAGAGAGAGATAGAACCTGTCAGCTTGGTTTTTTTTTATGACCTATAATTCTGTCTGCAACAAAAAGTGAATGAGCAGTGGCAGAACATTTCTTTCCTCACTGCACGACTCATTCACTCATCAAAGAACAAAGCTGACCAGGAGACACAGAGCCCAGACAGGACAGAAGGAGAGAAAGTGTGTGAAGTGAGCACATACCCCTAACAGACAGCAAGTAGAATGTAAGAAGCCAGCATAGAAACCCACAACCTGGCAGGAGAGAAGCAGAGGAAGAAATATGTGAACTGGCTGGATAGACATGAGAGGGAGAATGAAAAGTACCCCGGTGAGGTTGTAACATACAGGCAGAGGTAGCAGACACTCATCTGCACTGCACTTCTTCTATGTGCTCTTGTGTAATGCAGATTTGCATTTCTGGAGTACTTGATCATAGGCACAGAGTAATGTGCCTATAATCAATTAGTCCAGAACAATCCTGTTCTGGATCTCTTGAGCACAGCCACATTAACCTGAATAGGAAACAAATAGCACACAGAGGGGACTGTAGCTTCAGTGCTGGCTGTGCCTCCCGCATGAACACCACAAATTGTGGCTTCAGCCTCAGGTGGAGCTACAACCAGCATACACTAAAGTAATGATGTTCTTGTATTGCACAACCACAGCATAGATCAGAACAGGACCACGGTGTTCGTATGTTTTAACTAACAAATCTAAAGTCCAAGTGTAAGTCTGCCATGAGTCTTTGATGTTCAGGACTACAGACACAGAGGGTCATAAATGCACAAAAAACCACAAATATATTGGTAAGTGATCAGAAAACTGCTTTGCATTAAATATGTGCCATATTATGTTTGGTAACTAGCTTGACAAATCTCCCTTAATGAATGTAATAGTTTAGAGTTATCAACAGCCTCAAGGGTATGGATTGAACAATCTAGTATGTGATGAAAGGCTGCAAAACAGGCCACAGAAAACAAGTTTAGAACATTCAAAGAATATTCAGTCTTTCATCATGTGTTGCCAAAAAATTGGAAAAAATTTAATTTAACATCATGTTAAAATACCTTTGAGGAGCTAACAAGGAAAAATGTGACAAAATATATGTGAAAATTACAAAAGTAACGGATTATATTCAGCCCCTAAGCTTTCACCAACTAACTTAATTTTATAACACACTAAATGTTTTAAGGAGACCTGTCATGAACCTAGTTACTTCAACCCTAAGAGCAGATACCAAGTGACCACACACAACTGGACAGCAAAATGAACTTCTATGTGCCTAGGTAGCCCTTAAATCCAGGTGTATTCCATACATTATGTTTGATTTGAGCCATAAATCTGAGCTTTGCCGCACACTAAGCATATGATGATGCACTGAGAACATTTCCTCTACTGGCAGTTAAAACAGTACTGAAGCAGAGAGAGAAACTTCAAACCTTTTTCTTCTTTTTCCTACATGGAATTTGTTATGCTTTGAGCACAGCAATGTGCATGGTAAACATTATGTATCAACAGGTGCATACACACACGCATATATATAGTGAGGATCGAAAGTTTGGGCACCCCAGCTAAAAATTTGTATTAATGTGCATAAAGAAGCCAAGGAAAGATGGAAAAATCTCCAAAAAGGCATCAAATTACAGATTAGACATTCTTATAATATGTCAACAAAAAGTTAGATTTTATTTCCATCATTTACACTTTCAAAATAACAGCTGAGACCTGCCAGTGTCATGGATTGTTCTCAATCATCGTCTGGGAATATCAGGTGATGTCAATCTCAAAGGTTTTAAATGCCCAGACTCATCTGACCTTGCCCCAACAATCAGCACCATGGGTTCTTCTAAGCAGTTGTCTAGAAAACTGAAACTGAAAATAGTTGACGCTCACAAAGCTGGAGAAGGCTATAAGAAGATAGCAAAGCGTTTTCAGATGTCAATATCCTTTGTTCGGAATGTAATTAAGAAATGGCAGTCATCAGGAACAGTGGAAGTTAAAGTAAGATCTGGAAGACCAAGAAAATATCAGACAGAACAGCTCGCAGGATTGTGAGAAAAACAATTCAAAACCCACGTTTGACTGCACGATCCCTCCAGAAAGATCTGGCAGACACTGGAGTTGTGGTACACTATTCCACTATAAAGAGATACTTGTACAAATATGGTCTTCATGGAAGAGTCATCAGAAGATAACCTCTTCTACGTCCTCACCACAAAAATCATCGTTTGAACTTTGCAAATGAACATATAGACAAGCCTGATGCATTTTGGAAACAAGTTCTGTGGACCGATGAGGTTAAAATTGAACTTTTTGGCCGGAATGAGCAAAGGTATGTTTGGAGAAGAAGGGGCACAGAATTTAATGAAAAGAACCTCTGTCCAACTGTTAAGCATGGGGTTGGATCAATCATGCTTTGGGGCTGTGTTGCAGCCAGTGGCACAGGGAACATCTCACGAGTAGAAGGAAAAATGGATTCAATAAAATTTCAGCAAATTTTGGATGGTAACTTGATGCCATCTGTGAAAAAACTGAAGTCAAAGAGAGGATGGCTTTTTCAAATGGATAATGATCCTAAACACACCTCGAAATCCACGGGGGATTACATCAAGAGGTGTAAACTGAAGGTTTTGCCATGGCCTTCACAATCTCCTGACCTCAACATAATTGAAAATCTATGGATAGACCTTAAAAGAGCAGTGCGTGACAGACAGCCCAGAAATCTCAAAGAACAGGAAGACTTTTGTAAGGAAGAATGGGCAAAGATACCTCAAACAAGAATTGAAAGACTCTTGGCTGGCTACAAAAAGCATTTACAAGCTGTGATACTTGCCAAAGGGGGCAGTACAAGATATTAACTCTGCAGGGTGCCCAAACGTTTGCAGACGCCATTTTTTTGTTTTCTGTTATTTTGAAAGTGTAAATGATGGAAATAAAATCTAACTTTTGTTGACATATTATAAGAATGTCTAATCTGTAATTTGATGCCTTTTGGAGATTTTTCCATCTTTCCTTGGCTTCTTTATGCACATTAATACAAATTTTTAGCTGGGGTGCCCAAACTTTCGATCCCCACTGTGTATATATATATATATATATATATATATATATATATATATATATATATACATACACACACACACACACACACACACACACACACACACACAGACACAGAAAATGCACAAACAAGCTTATTTAAAGCCCAACTCCAGGATAAATGAGCATGTTTACTTTGCAATACTATATGTATACCCTCTAGAAACCATAAACCTCAACTCTAGGCAGATAAAAATGACACAAATTAATGTAGCTCTGTAATAAAAATAATACATAAGTGTATTTTTGTAATACAAGCAGAGGCTGTATAGCAGAAGTGGAATGTAAGAAGAAGTGCTGCTTCTCCTTTCACTGTCCAATCACAAGCTGCCAATCTGAGTCTAGCTGCTGTTATTTTAGAGCCCTTTAGAATAGATAAATAAATCATCTGAATGTTTTATAAAAGTAAAATATTTTTTTCCTTCAGCTTTTTATTTTTGTGGCTTATATTGCGACTTACCTCGTATTACAAATCCGAAGGTGTTACCTTCTTTGTGTAGTGTCACCTCCACAGTTCTAAAAATTACCCCTGATCCTTGTATAGCTGCAAAGAAAGATAAAAACAGTTTAAAAATTAACATAATACAATTTTGTGTTTTGAATATTTCTTTTTCCTAAAGTGAATATAAACACTACCAATGAACTTCTTGTATTATCTCACTTTTGATAAGTTAAAATTAAGTTATAGTACATTTTACTTATATCATGCTGTCAATTTATGCAGCACTTTACATGTACTGTATACATTCACATCAGTCCCTGCCCTCAAGAAGCTTACAGTCCAAGGTACCGAACTCAAATTCATACATACACATACTAGGGCCAATTTAGACCAGAGCCAAGTAGCCTCCCTGGCGGTATTCCTGAGTGTAGCTCAGGGTAATGTTTTAGTACCACAAGGTAACCCCGAGCTACACTCGGGCTTACCATGCGGGAAATTTGAAAGTGACATTCACTAAATTCACTAAAATCACATAGTAAAACATTACTGTATCAAACCATTTCACATACATTTTGTCCCTACTGGTTTGTCCTGTGCCCTGCCTACATTTTTACTGTTCTTTCTGCCTGGAAACTGAGAAACGTCCATGGCGTCCAAAAAGCGTCCCTTTAGGTCAAAATCAGTTTTAGAACAGCTAGAGAACAGCGATAATAAATTAGAACTACTTGCAGAATTGAGTGATTATTATTATTATACAGTATTTATATAGCGCTAAAAGGTTTGCTCAGCGCTGTACATTATAGTGGGGGACAGAACATGAAACAATACAGTAACAAGACAAAACACGAGGGGGTCAAGGGCCCTGCTTTTTCGAGCTTACAATCTAGGAGTGATAATGATTCGTTGGGAAATTCGTCATCAGAAACTGAAAACGATTTTGTGACTTTGCTGAGTGATGTGCGAACTTTGTGCTATATTTCAAATTTCAGTGTTTTTGGTTTGATTATATTATTGAATTAAATTTATTATTTTTTATGATTATTTATTAAATTATAATTTATGATTTCGGGTTTCAAATTTTAACATACCCGGGATGTTTACTAGAATGTTGTTGGACAGATTTCAGTGAGTTATTCCTAAAAATTACAGGCCTACAATAAAAAAAAACATATTTCCATGAAAAAAAATGTACTGCTTTGAGCACAGAAATATGGACATAATCAGACCACTAGGCAGGTTAACCTACCAACGCGACTTAGGAGTGCGGGAGGAAACCAAAATACATAGAGGAAACCTACACAGGCACAGGGAGAACATGCAATCTTCATGCAGGTAGTGCCATGGTTGGGATTTGAACCATGTGCTGCCAGGAGGAAGTGCTAAGCATTTAAGCACTGTGCTTCCCTTGAAAGCCTTATATTATGCTTCTACCAGCAGTACCCAGGTTACAAACAAGATAGGTTCTGTAGATTTTTTCTAAGTTGAATTTGGATGTAAGTTGGAACAGGTACATTTTTTAAGTACAACTCCAGCCAAAATGTATTTCTCCCTTTTGGATAGCAGCTTACTATACAGGCACTTGGCAGAGGGGAGACGCCAAGCGCGAGAATGGGAGACCCAATAGGTGGAGGATCGGGACTGCTATGTGAAAACCCACTGCACACAGCAGATAAGTATGACATGTTTGTTATTTTTAAAAATATATTTTAGGGTTTACAATCACTTAAAGTGGGGGAAGAAGAAAGTCTAGCAATAACAAAATGTATTGCAGCCCAATTAAAAAGCATGATGAACAACTATATGTGCTGCTCATTATACTAGCTCTGATTGCTCATTATGAAGCTGCTCATTAAAGTTCATCTATAGCCGTTTGTGTCCCTGCTAGAGTGATTCACCCTTTCTTCTCATCCTGACGACCATTATGATCAGGATAGAATGTAATAGGAAATCAAAATGCTATAATTGCTATTGGATATGAGGTGTGAGGAAATTTTCCAATGGGGATTCCATGTTCTCTCTGTAAAGACATTGCCTCTCTTTCTCTGGTACAGCTTCCCAGGGGGACACAGACTGTTCTAATGGGAAAATATTACATAAATAATCAGCAGTCAAGAAGTCACTGGATCATACACATTTTTAGCAAAAGAATTTCAGCTGAAAAATAGAACATGCCAGTGAAAACAAGCATTTTGGTGACACTAAGTGAGCCTGGGCAAGACAGAAAAAGAATTGCTCACTTATGTGGGAGTTAAAATATTTGGAGCTGTCACCTTGACCCTTGCTTTATGAATTAGTAAATTACTTGCCAAGATGAGGGATGAGTATGTCAGGTGTTCTAACCCCTGATATACCAATGCTTGCGCCAGTTCAGTAACTAACCAAGTAATGAGGAAAAGATAACAGCCTTGGATGCTGCACCATTAAGACCTCAGGTTAATGTGAACTTAAAAGATATGACAGACAAGTATTGTTCCAATTCCGTTTAGCATGTTCATTTCCTGTACACTGTGAACTGTTATACAGTGACTAGTGTATAAAATGCTACCCCAGAAAAACCCTTTCCTCAAGTAACACTTGGTTAATAATGGAAAATTAAATATTTTGTTCACATTGCACAGACTCACAGTTCTGACTCCAAAAAGAAAACCACAGAATTTACACCTACAGACATCATTATGCTGCCACTACCCTCAACATATGCTGACTGACAGGTCAACTGCCAGCTGGGAAAATCTTCATCTTTCAGATGTTCCCTCCCAGCCCTGACTAAATGTAGCTTTACTGGAACAATTTTCTTACACTGGCAAGCTGAACAGCACGTAGGAAGACAAATACACGTTTACTGTAACCCCTGCAGCAGGTATATTACATTCATACACATATATTTGGCTTTTGGTCAAATGACATGCTTGAGTTCCTCAGTAAGGTATAGTTAACACAACCTCTGCAGTGAACAAATGTAAACATAATCTCTGAAATTCATAAAAACGGGCACAGATAGATTTTGCACAACTGTCTCTCACGCGTTCTAAAAGTGCAGTATGTATTCATGTACCTGGCTAGAGTTTCTCTCTCTGTATGCCAAAAGAGAGTTGATCTTCAATAGCTCCACAAAAGTAAGATACGATCTGTTAGTATTTTATTTTGAATTTGGTGCATTTAATGCGCCACAATGTGAATGCTGCGCATTTTCGAATTACCTGAATTTGGTGCATGAGTCACGGTTATAACCAGTGTGTTCCAAATGCTTCAGAAAGTTGGCGCAATACAACAAGAGGGATTAAAAAGCTTTTTCTATTAAAATAACAAACACATTATATTTACCTGCTCTGTGCCCCAATCCTCCTCTTCTTGGGTACCTTTTACCTTTACAACCACTTTAAATCCTAAATATGCTTAAAGTGTTACTAAACCCAGGATCCTGCATTCACTATATCTGGTCTCCCACAGTACACAGAACATGGAAATGCAATTATTTTAGTAAATATACTGTATACTGCTAAATACCTTTTCTCATCAGCAGCTAGAGCAGTCTTGTGACTTCTATCACTGCCCAGCTAAGCACTGGTTATTGTTGTAGGAGTTTTCATTCTCCTCTGACTGTCCTATGAAATTGCATGTCCCCTGACCCTCTGTCTGGATAGTGCCGATTGGCCCTGTGCTGATCACATGCACCCTACCAAAGAAAAAAAACAACTTACTAGCCATACACACTAAACTGAGTATGTGCAGAGTGACTTCTAGAATTCTGTACTATCAGCAGATGGATTGGGGACAGTAGAAGGGGAGGAGACAGGATCAAACATCCTTTTACACAATGTGGAGGATTAACCTCTTAGGTTCCATAGTAAGTATAACCAGCATGCTTTACTGAATATACAGGCTGATTTTACGGTTGTGGGTTTAGTATCACTTTAAACCTGCTCCAGCACCCATTCTAAGCCTATGCTAACTACCCTGTAAAGGGAAGATGCTTATACTTACTTATGCTGAGGGCTCTCTAGTCCGGTCACATGATCAGCTCCCAGTGACAGCTTCAGTGTAGAGGAAAGACAGCCAACAACAGATGCCCCATAGTAAGCCTATGGGTGACATAACCACACAGACACTGTAGCCGTTTTCAGCGATCTCTCCTCTTCACTGAAGCCGGCTGCTGAGAGATCATATGAATGGATTGGAATGCTCTCAGCATAAGTATAAGCATCTTGCCTTTATAGGGTCGTTAAAATAGGGGTGGGAGCAGGTTTAACTATAGTTAGGATTTGACTGAATTTTGATTTGAATTTTATGGACTGGAAGAAATAAAAGATACAACATGAATAAAACGTTGGGAATGCAAAAGCAAATAAAATAAGTCAAATGCAGTGAAACTGCAGGAAAAATGTACTCATTAAATTCTGAATAATCTCAAGTGTCTCAAATTGATGTCAAAAGCATGCTGCATTTATCAGGGCAGATGCACGTTCATTGTCCAAAATAATGAACTGGAGCTTCCGCATGCCAACAAAAAGTGTCACAAGATGCAATTTGGACCTTAGTAAATAGTAAAGTTTTACTATATCTAAATCCAAACAAAATATAATATATCACAGTTTGCAAGTCCTTATATGTTGTGACAGCATTCGATTTCTTTTGTATAGCTCGCATTCCTTCTGTACTGAAATGTATTGTAATTGTACTGTCTTCCCTAATATTGTAAAGCGCTGCACAAACTGTTGGCGCAATATAAATCCTGTATAGTAATAATAATAATATAGCTAAGTACATTTTCTGCAAGTACAGTAAAAAAAAAAAAAAAAAAAAAAAAACACGTGCCCTGTCTGGCCCCATGCACATGGGCAACAATATGCAGTACCCTGGGCACAGGAGTGCGGCAGAAACTTTATGCTAGAAGACTTTTCAGCATGAAAATGTCTGTGTGCATAGGGCCTTAGCAATCTAGTCTCCTTCCTGTGGGCAGCAGAAATCTCAAACAATGTTATCAGGTTTCTTAACTCTCTTCCCTGAAATACAAACAGTATCCCAACTACAACAGTATTTGGAAGAGGTTTGTAGTCCAAATTAGGAAAACAGCCTAGGGGGACAATGCTGCTCCTCCATAGATACAGTGCAGTGAGTCTTTTCACCCTAGGACAGAAACTGTGTTGTTGGCAGAATCTCCAGGTGAAAAAAAATAAAGACAGAAATTTTGACTTGGCTGTAAATTTCTCATCTCTGAATTCAGTACAAGATACAGGGCTGTAGTCATACACTATGGGTTATATGCAGAATACTTTTAGGCTAAGAAATGTTACCAGTGCTGCATCGTGGTTTGGCACTGTCTGACTACACCGACTGGACGAGCCTCCAGAAACTTGAAAGTGAAGTTTTGGTTTTGAAGAGAATGTAGAGATCCCCTTTTCTGAGCAGAAGCAGTGGCTGAGGTGGTAGGAGAGTTGGCTTTTTTCTTTTGAAGTAGGAACACCTTTCCCACAGTGACTTCCTTAATGAATTTATGATGGAATTCTCCACACAGGTGTGCACCATCAAAAGACATGTAGAAGAGGTGCCTCCTACAAGCAAGTTCAAGATACTAAGCTTTTAACCACAAAATTCACATGCACAGATATAAGAGACATTCTAGAGCAGCCTCTCTCAACTTTTTCAACACAGAGAAACTATTAAAATAACTTTCTGGTCTGAAGGACCCCTGCTAAAAATAACTGTATCTACAACTCATGATACATTAGTGTGATGGTCAGTGGTAAGAATGCTTCTTACACTTGTGGTTATTGGGAAGAATTACCCCCTTATAGATAGATAAAAAGATCAATGATGTCAGTGGGAACTCACCTGACAGACAGAAATTATTAATTGGTCAAGGAATCGCTAGCAACCTCTGGAGGAACCTTGGAGTTCCTCGAAACCCTGGTTCAGAAACCTTGTTCTAGAGAATTGGTGAATTACATTCTCCAGCGCAGGGGTTTCCAAACTTTCTAAATAAAGGGCCAGTTTACTGTCCTTCAGACTTTAGGGGGGCCGAATGTGGGTGGGTGGGTGTAAAATAATTTCATAGCACCTGTGGACAGTGGGAGGAGGAATAGTACCCCACCACTGGTATCAGTGGAAGGAATAGCGCCCCATTGTTGATGTCAGTGGGAGGCATAGCACCTCTTCATTGATTTTAGAGGGAAGAACACTAATGCACCACTGGTGTCAGTGGAATGAACACTGCCAAAATCAGTGGGAAGAAAAATGCCCCAAGGGCCAGATAAAGACCAGTAAAGACCACAGCTTTAGAGTGTCCTCAAAAAACAATAAGGCTAGGGAATCAACTGTAATTATTCCAAGAGAATGGGTCAACAAAGACATGTTCATAGTCTCTATTCATCTGACTTGTCCAGATTGCTAGAGTTTGGCAAACAGACATGGCTGCAATAGCAGGCTGCAAAACCAGACCTGAAAGGGCAAATCCCCACATTCCCAATAGGAACTACAAGGCGTTTGAGTACTGAAATGGTAAGGGATTTACTACTGGAACAGCTCGTTTTTTCTTAAAATATTTTTCTATATAATACATTTCAGAAAAAAAGCATGAAAGAAGTGCATGCACTTTCAGGATTAGGCCAATCCTAACAGTGGACATTCAATTTAAAGTGGAACTTCACTCTCTCAATCAACATGGACTATTTTTAATCCTTATGATGCCAGCATTCCTAAATATATAGGAAAGTATATCATATTTACTTGTTTTAAATGTTTTTTTTACATTTCTTCAGTTACTTCCTGGTTTCCATGTCTAGGCAAATGATCTCATACATTCCAGGAGTCTTCAGGAGAGAAGGGAGGGTTCTCAGCTCAGCCTTTGCTTCAGCTAAGGGTAGATGGATTCCAGAAAGTAAATGCTATTTGAATCATCTGCCCTTATTCAAGATGGCCACTGCCAGAAATGCCAGGGAGTGTTTTTCAAAATGATTTCTCAGTAATAAAAAGCATGTAGACCTGGTTGGATGGGTGAGTTTGCTTTGAATAGTAAAAATGAATTACATAGCATTTTTGGTTTGTGGTGCTCAATATGAATTACATAGCATTTTTGGTTTGTGGTACTCAGATACAACGCAGTTTCCACTTTAAGTCTTTTTTAATTTGCTACCTCTTAGTGCCCATTGGGGCTTTCTTGGGCTGTAGAGACTAAGACATTGTGTAAAATTGTCCTTTGCTAGGAGCACCTATCACTAAGTCTAGATTGGACAACTGGTGAGAGGCCATAGCTTGTGTTTCATAAAATGCAGAGGTTGGAAAATCTTCCGCAGTTTCCACTATAATATCTTCGTCCTTTGTGCTTTCCTCCATTTCAACCACAAACAGGTTAGGAGGCGCCTTCTCTGATTAATAAATGGAGTCAGGGGGAGAGAGGCAGGGTAGTGTTTTTGATCCCTGGAAACCAAAAGTTCTAGGAATGTTGGTAGTTTTACAAAGAACTGAGACATAGTGACAGAGAAATCTGCTTTGGTCAGAGGAGGTGAGCGGTATCATAATAGAACATTCCTCTGGCACAAAGGAACAGCTATCACCCTGAGCAGTGTTCTGAGTTTATTGTAGGCCGCCATCAAAATGAGTAGGGTCCAGTTAGGTAAACACCGAGGGTTAACGATTCGGAAATGGCATAGAAGCATCTGAAGATAAAAAGAATTATTTAAAAAATTCTCCAAAAAGGAAAAGGGAAAAGTGGTCCATCACCTATACACACTAGGAAAAAACTATAGTCTCACAGATTGGGTTGGGTTATAAGATCATGCACTAGGGGCGGCACTGACAAAGATCTTTTCCTTTATCCCATCACCTGAAGTTAGTCTGCTTATAACCCATGGTCTAGGACTATAGTCTTGTGTCCTGTACAATTAAGATATAGGAAACTAATTCAGCCACCACATCTAAGGACTGGTAAGCTGCAATATATACATTTTTTGTTTTAAATATGCTTTAACATGTTTTGGCTAAATATAAACATGTCACCTGGTACATTCACCTGTATGCTAACGTTGGGAAAATTTTCACCATTGAATATACTTCTGCATTCTGTTACCTGGCTATGTAGCGCAAAGATAAGTAATGGCAAGCACAATTTTGCTGAGCTGTTGGGGAGATGGTTTCAGTGAAGAGGCCTTGCAATGTTATACTTGTAAACCAATACGAACAGTGCATTGTGCAATATGTATAGAGTTTGTATTTCATTGAGAAAATAAACAGCCAATTTCCACCACAAAGGGACAGATAGAGAGAGATGGGCATATCTGTACATAGGACCATTTTAAGCTGTGAATGAAAGAGTGGCCAGAAGAAAGCCACTGCTTAAAAAAACATAAAACAAAAAAAAAAAACCCTGTTTGGAATTCACCAAACAGCACATGGAAGACTCCTCAAACACATGGAGGAAGATTCTCTGGTCAAAAGAGACTAAAATTGAACTTTGTGGTCATCATAAGAAACTTATATATAATGTATTTTATTGAACAATTTTGACAATAGAGTAAATGCATCACATACAATGCAATAGCAAAACAGAGCATCATTTCAGGCAGTCCTCCAATAGACAATCCTTCACAGTCGTGGAGGTAAGATATACAGAGTAAAGGAGCATCAGTGTCACATAGTCAATAATAGCACAGAATGCTGCAATACAGGTGTAGAATATAAGAAAAAAATAAAACTAAACAAAACAAGTTTCACTAACTGGTCCCACAATTTCTGAAACCTGTCTCGTAGTTATATCATGACGGGCCACATAAAAATATGTCCGTAGTAGAAAGCATATGTCTCTGTGTACCAACAAAACATCGAATAAAGAGTAAGCAAGTAAATATGGTGTGCCATACATCATCATAGGTTAACAATACATAAAGGCATCTGGTAACTCACATGTATCAAAAAATGCAGCCCATGGATCCCAGATCTTATCAATATTGTGGGAACATTCCCTGGCTTCCTACATTAATT
This sequence comes from Staurois parvus, assembly GCF_062004578.1. Taxonomy (NCBI): domain Eukaryota; kingdom Metazoa; phylum Chordata; class Amphibia; order Anura; family Ranidae; genus Staurois; species Staurois parvus. The sequence continues at coordinate 26,831,327 of NW_028317943.1, forward strand.
TATAAAAGTGGCAAAACCTGATTGGTCACATTTTCTACAGATTAATGTGAATAACCTCTGTATAGATCCACTGCAACACAAGTTTTCCTGGCATAGAACAATAAAAAATCTCAAAAGTTGATTGTGATGTGTGCCCAGGTCCAGATCTTCCAAGACCCTTAACACACACCATTGTGGATTGCATATATTGGGGATCTCAAAACATGCAGCAATAAATTGAGTGACTAGGGACCAAAAGGGACAAACCTTTTCACAACCCCAAAGCATATGGAGATCCCCAGTTTGCTTTTGAAATTTGTGACAGGGTTGTCTCTCTTATTCATCTGAAAAAGTCGGAGTGGTGTGTAATAGATTCTGTGGAACATTCGTAGTTGAATATGTCCATCTCTAGCCGAGATGGTAGTATTAAAATAATGTGTAGGATCTCATCCCAGTTGTCATCTGAAAGATCCGGGGATATCCTGCAGCCAACAACGTACATTGTGGAGCTGGTTGGGTCTGGTCTGCAGCAGGGTACAATAAAAGGAAGATATTAATCTAGAGTGGTCAGGGTTTAACAAGGCCTTTTCAAATACAAAATTATCCAAAGAAGTAATTCAAGTGTTTCTGTGCCCAGAGACAGGCATCAGGCAACATATAGACGTGCAGAAGGGTAGGACTGAACCAAATTTGGGTTATTAGATAAGAGAGACTGGGATGAGTCAGTCATCAGGGACATACACTATGTGGAGATTTTCAATGAAACATTCAGCATGTCTACACCTTTAGTAGGAGGTATGGACTTTCTATAAATCAAATTGGTTAGCGTTTTAAATGAGGAAACTAGAGCTGCTTCAGCAGCTGTGGCTACATTATTTATCTGGGGGATAAATCCACCAATGCATATACACCAGTTGAGACGTGTAATAATATAGGTATAGATTTGGTAAAGCCAGATGGCATCATGAGAAACGTTATGTGTGGTGCAAACCCAACATTTCCCATCACCCTGAGAACACCATCCTCCCAGTGAAGCATCATGGTGGCAGCATCATGCTGTGGGGGTGTTTTTTATTGGACTAAATATTCAATCTGCCAGAGTTTTGAGATTGGGATGTGGGTTAATTTTCCAGCAGGACAATGACCCTAAACATACTGCTGAAACTACACTGGAGTGGTTTAATGTGGAACATTTACAGTACATGTCTTGGAATGGCCTAGTCAAAGCCCAGGCTTTGACTAGGCCAATCTGTGGCTTTACTCAAATATTGCTGTACACCAACTCAACCTACTGTATATACCCTGAAGGAGCATTTTTTCCTTGAAGAATGGGCAAAATAGAAGTGGCTAAATGTGCTAAGTAGACCTACTCCATGAGACTTGCAGCTGTAACTGAAGCAAATGGTGCTGTACAAAGTACTAACCTTTTGAAAGGGTGGATACACATGCACACAATCCCAATGGAGAACTATACAATGTGCAGCTATCACAGCTATACAACACGCACAAGCAGTGTAAATATGTTGGGAAATACTCCTACTAGTGAATAATGAGCAGCATGCAAAAATTACAAATGTATGGGGGCTTTCAGATTCACTAGGACTGAAATTTAAATACCATATGTGCAATATACTGTACATCTTCTTAGCTATGAATCCTTTCTGCCTATGTGTGCTCATTAAAAATGGCATCACTGGCAAGGAAAACAGTCTTTATTGCATTTATCTCCTATGCACAGAACCACCCTAGATGTGATTTCACAAAGGAAAACAATGTAGTAAAAGAATAATCCTGTTACATGGAACAAATTACAGACTTTTCATTGATGGCTGCCAACAAGGCATAATGACAGCAGACAGAGCAAGAAACTTCCATAACACTTAACTTGAAAACCAATATTGAAGGCTCATTTACTGTTCTATGTGGAAAATACAACGATTTCAATTACGATTAAAGCAGTAGATTACCAAATATATTGTAGTAGAAGAATCATTATGCAATTAGATAACACTATACTGAAAACCTATATCATAAAATGCAGAGCTGGCCACTTAAAAGTAGATTTTTCACACAACCAGAAAAAATGTTAGAGAGGAATCTGGCTTTAATAGTATACTGTATATGAAGTGCTAGTCAGGAATTTATTAAAGTGAACTGTTCTATCCCCAAAGTACGTAAACATAGAGACCATCTTCATAATCAACTCCAGTGTTTTCAAGTTAACTCATTTTCAACTGTGTACGGAACGCCTCTTGGTTGCCATATCTCATTGAATTTTACAGAAAATTAAAGTGCTGCAGATTGAAAAGGAAAGCTAATTTTTTGAGAACATTAAATTACAATAGGCCTTGTAGCACAATTGTATGTCATGTATTATTTTTTTTTTATTGTAAATAATTTTCCCACGAAAGTGCAGTTACCATTTAAGTCAGAGACAGCCATGAAAATAGCATTTTTAGAAGCATGTGCAATAGGAGCTTCCATTTCTGTTAGTACAATTTCCATATGCTGATCGAAATTTGCTTGGTTTAACAGAGACTGTCCCAATTCCGATCAGTGCGTGATTGACCCAGCTCAAAAGAAGTCTGCTACTTCTACTTCTGTAGAAGGGACATGCTGGAAAACTTCTTTCTTAATCATCAGCTGCAGTTCCTATTCAGTAAATTCTCACAGCAGTGGAAACCTCTGTCAGAATACAATGTCTCAACAAGGGAGATTCATCCAAACACCTTGTTTGTATAGATGAAAAACATTTTTTCTTATCAGCCTACTGGCTGAACGAAAAAAAATAAAAAACAACAGTGTCTAGCCAGCCAAAGCAATGAAAAGCTCCATGACCTGTACATACAAAAACCAATTCAAGAGAATCTCCCATATTTCACTTGCATAAATAAAACGTAAAGTAGGGTATCTAATGTTAGTAATATAATTATGATAAACACAAATATGAAGGTTAAAGGTTCACTTTTGGAACATGTTACATGTACCACATGAATTTAGGGTGGAACATATAACATATTCCAGCTCCTGTTGCCTCTCCCCTGCACATTTATTATTTTTTCTATAATGGTGAACTTATCCTATAAGAGAAAGTAAAACCGTCATTAAAAAAGATCACTTTTCCACATTCTCTTAAAGTGGTTGTAAAGGCTGAAGGTTTTTTACCTTCATGCTTCATGCATTCTATGCATGAAGGTAAAAAACCTTCTGTGTGCAGCAGCTCCCCCAGCCCCCTCAATACTTACTTGAGTCTCATCGCGATCCAGCGATGTGAATGACAGCCTCAACTGCCCCGGCACTCTGCTTCCTCATTGGCTGAGGCAGCAAGCAGGAGCCACTGGCTCCCGCTGCTGTCAATCACAGCCAGTCAGCCAATGAGGAGAGAGAGGAGGTAGGGCCAAGCCAGGCTCTGTGTGTGAATGGACATACGGCGCAAGAAGAAAAAAAAAAATCGCTTTAATTGTAAGCAATAACCCAGGCATAATTGCACAGTTTTTTACGTATATTTAATTATAGTTATTCTTATTATCTCTGAAATAGTTACAAAGAGTTCACTTTTTTTTTTTTTGCCCATAGACATGAAACAAGTTATTGTGTTACTTAGGACGTTCCTGTGCAAATCGCATGCAGTTCTGTGTGGTGCAATTTCAACCTATTAATTTTGAATAGGCTGAAATCGCACTGCGCCACATCAAACGTAGTGCATGCACTACTTTTGGAAACTAACTGCAACCGCATTGCATGGTACTTCGGGGGCCCTAACGTAATATTGATCTGCTGTGCTGACAAATAGTTTTACCAAGTTCAAATCTGTCCTGATGCATATTTTATGACTGGAATACCATGTGTTTTTGTACTGTTTGCTTTTGAAGTTATAATACAGATAAAACAGTCATGAGGAGGATTCTTAGAAGCAACTGGTAACCAAAGGCAGCAGAGTCACAGGAGGGGAGCAGTGGGACAGGAGGAGAAAGTGTCATAGGAGGAGGGCAGCAGGACAGGTGGGGGGCAGTGGGACTACTTAATTCTTTAGTAGGACAGACAAGTCAGAGTTGGCTCTGACTTCTGAGGTGGAAGGAGGTCTCCTGGTTGTGGAGGCAACGCTGGCACATTTGGCTGCCATTCCTCATACCAATTACAATTTTTTTCTTTTCAACTTTTTCTTAAATTTTTACTTAAATCTCGGAATTTGAAACTCAGCTTACTAGGATTGACTCACAAATCTGTCCTGGCTTGTTGCTGACTCATCTCTGAATCTTCCCTGGATAGCTGGACCTCTTTCCTTGCCTTGCACTGGACCTCTTTTTCACAATCTGCCCCAGCTTGCTGCCAACTCATGTCTGAATCTTCCCTGGATCACTGGACCTCTTTCCTTACCCTGAAATGGTCCTTTTTCCTTGCACTGCACTGTGAACTGCTGGACATTTTTTTCTCTCCTCTTACTGTACCCAGATCTCTCAGTCATGCTGCATAGGTACACTGCATTGCAACTCCTGTAACTAAAACACAACTATTTTTAGTCCTCATGCACACTGGACATTTTTACAGCTGCTGTTTTTGGCTTTTTGCGTTTTATTTCTATAGCCAGTAAACTCCCCAGCATGTTATCCTATGTGTCCATGCACACACAGACTGTAATCAGCGTTTTTTGGCAGGGGTGTTGTTTGGCTGGAAAAAAACCCAGAACTAGTATGTTTCCCAAACCCAGAACTAGAGTTTTTTAGCTGCAAAAACGCTGTAACACTGAAAATGTGGCAAAATGCGGTACAACGCGGCAAACCAGCATTTTTGAACTTTTCTTTTGAGGTAAAAAAAAATGCTAAAAACCGCAAACACGAAAAACGTGGCAAAACGCCGCTAAAAGCTAATGCAAAAATGCTAAAAAAACTCACATTTTTAACGTGACTTTACACAGCTAACGTTACCAGCGTTAATAAAACGCCCAGTGTGCATGGAGCCTTAGGCTAAAGGCGCATATGATCTCTGCCGGAATATTGTGATTTTATGACCAAGGAGATACATGCATTGTGGCACTGGTCACTGTCTCCTCCCTTAAAGTACTTTTGCTGTCTCGATCTCTGCCTATCAGCATAAAGTTGCAAGACCATCCAGTACTGTTGTCAACCTCAAATGCCTACTTTCACTGACATGCCCTGACTCCACTACTTATTTCAGACTTTATTGTAGACAATAAGTTGAACCTTCTGTGCTTAAAGGATAAGTTTACCTTTGGCACATGTTACATGTTCCACCCGTTTTAAGGGTGGAACATGTAACGTGTTCCCACAGCCGCGCCCACCAACCCCCTCCCTCTGCCAGATAATATGGGAGAAGGGGTACTATCTGTCAGATTTGAGAACAGATCGGCCATGCGGGACTCACGGCTGCGTCACTCATTCACAGTCTTCTGTGAATGAGTGCCTACAAGTCCCAACAACCTTAGTGCCTGTCAGCTTATCATTTTCAATGAACTACCACGGTGCTGTGGAGCACACTGGTAGTTCATTGAAGCTTCCTGTCAGTATATCTGCTTGCTCGTACATCCCGTACGGCAAGCAGATATTCTGACACGTCTTCAAGAAACCTGCATGGCATTAGAGATCTACTAATCACTGGTGCAATGCTTTACAGGCTCCTTTGGACAAAAATAATAAATGCACATTTTTTTACCTGCAAAAAATGTGCATTTATTATTTTTGTGCAAAAGATGAACCTATCTTAACTGAAACCTGGCACAAACAAAATTATGGTATCCTTTTCAACCAACTTACCCCTCCAGGGTGCGATTTACTTGACCTCCCACATCTCTTGGGCAAAGGTGGAGGTATAATGGTTATTTACAGCTTGTTGTACACTTTATTCCCTGTTAATGTACCCTCTTTCACTTCATTTGATTGTCTTCTGTGTTCCCCACTCATCCGTTATTGTCACTGTTCACTGACCACCCATGTCTTGAAGAGATTTTTTAGGTGAATTTGCAGATTTGCTTTAATTTTTATGTCTTGGTTTTAAGAGAATCATTATCCTTGGGGATTTTAATATACACACTGACCACTAAAGATTTTTTAGCTTTACTTGAATGTTTTGATTTAACTCAATTTGTTTTCACCCCCACACATATCAAGGAGACACCCTGGACCTTATTATTGCAAATAGATCCTTTGTTTACGATTGCTCTTCCATTGGCTCAGGACTGTCTGACCACCTATTCTTTTCAATCTGGAATTAACAGCTTCTAACACCTCCCTGTCTTGATCTGTTAATTATCACAACTGGGCTACTATTGATCAGCCCAAATTAGCAAATACTGTTCTTTCCTCTTTATCCAGCATCTCCTCCTCAGACACCATGTTGGCAAAATAGATGTCCTTAACCAGGCGCTGTCATCTTCCCTTGACAACTTTGCCCCATTAAACTCAAACTATCTCATTCTCATGCCTGGCTCCATAGTATAATTCTCACTTATGTTCAATGAAGTCTTACAGAGACTTGAGAGTATGTGGTGTTCTTCTGGCCTGACTGTTCACTATCAGGGTTGGAAAAATCATTAATGTATCTATAAGGGTCAAATTGAGATGCTAGATAAAACTTTTTCTCCCATGCCATAGAATAAAATCTTAGCAACCCTAGATAACTCTTCTGCACCATCAATAGGGTTATTAAAAACGCATAGTCCCTCCACACAGCTCTAACACATTCATAGATTTTTTTTCTTCTCAAAAATTGACAAAATAAGGTATCAAATTCTTACCTCACCATATGTTTCTTCCATATTACTTCATGACCCACCCAGTTTTACTGGTTCTTCTCTCTCCTACTTCTCTCTACTTGACTCTCTGATTCAATTGGTCTCAAACTTTCTGGATGGACTTCGTCCTCGTTCTCTCCAGTATTTTCAGACACAGTACCAGATGCCTCCCGGAGAATTGTTTTGCTATTATCAAATTATCTCATTTATCTCTAGCAAACTTAAATTAATCGCGGAACCTTGTACATCCACTCCTTTAGAAGTCTCCTGTGGGGCAACTGGGTTGATGCGGGGTCGTTTGTCCATTGTCTATGCTTCCCTTGCCAATCCTCTCACTAAATGATCCTATATGACTCAATGGGAAAGGGACTTGAATAGCTCCTTGGAACTTGAAACTTGGCATTCTCTATCAAAGATATTGATTAATACTGCTCTTATCGAATCCAATTACAAAACGCTACTTCGTTGGTACTTGGTTCTTACGCGCCTCGCTAAAATATGCCCCTCAGTATCACCTACTTGCTTCTGGCATTGCAGACAAGAGGGAACTATGTTCCACATTTGGTGAAAATGTCCAGTAGTGAATAGATTTTGGAATGTTTAATTTTATCTACTCGATTACGGGAATTAATATTTGTAGAACACTGGAAGGAGCCTTATTTCATCTGCTACCGTTCCCAAAAAATCGACTAAACTAATTCATTACCTCTTACTGGCGGCACGCATTACCATAGCTAGAAGTTGGAGACAATCATTGATTCAACTAGACGGGGTTAAACAAAAACTTAATTGAATAATGGTAAATGATAAGTTAACTAGCATTGTCAATAATGATGAAACTAGATTTGAGGGGACGTGGGAACCATGGATCAGATATATCTCCATTACTTAATAACGCCGCAACTGACTCTCATTTTCTCCCTCCCCCCCCCCCCTTTTTTTTTCTTTTGTTTTGTCTTTTCCCTTTCTTTTTCTCTCCTCCTTGTCTTATCCTAGCTCTTTTCTTTCGATCTCCCTATTCTTAACTTTTTTCTTTTGAATTGGGGTTTTTATATTGGTGGTTAATTTCTCTGGCACTGCCCTTGTCCACCGTCTGTTGGAACGTTTGCTTCCTGGTGAACATGCTGGTTTTTATATATATGCTTACATGTTCTACGATTTTGTTTATGCTCACCATTTCGCCATGTGGGCGGAAATGTTATTGTTCCTATGCATACCACTATAAACCAATTCTCAATAAAAATATTGAAGTATAAATTGGTCTCAAATATGAAATCTTCCACCTGCATACTTGATCCCATTCTCACCCATTTATTTAAATCCTGTTTTAGTTCTCTTCTCTATTATTCTCAATATCATAAATGATTCCCTTAGCACTGGTTCTGTACGACAATCCTTAAAACTGCTGCTATCACCCCAGTACCAAAAAAAACCCCAACATGGCTCTGGACAAGTTAAACAACTTTTGCCCCTTATCTAACTTACCCTTCCTTGCCAAGATCCTTGAGCGAGTTGTGATATCTCAGTTACATAACCACCTGGCTTTAAATAACCTATTTGAACTCCTCCAATCTGGTTGTCGGGAACTGCACAGCACAGAAACTGCCTTGGTCAAAGTCATTAAAGACCTTCTGTTGGCTTCTAATTCTGGCTCACCAACTATTTTTATTCTACTGGATCTTAGTGCTGCCTTTGATACTGTAGATCAGTGTTTGTCAACCTTTTTACAGTCAAGGCACCCTTTCACATTATGCACAATCTTGAGGCACCCCATTATACAATTTTAAAGACTATACCTATAGTTTTACATAAACACAACAATATCCACACATGCAGTACACCCAACATTAGAGGTGATTTATTCTTTCAAAGCAAATATACTTTTGCACACTGGTACTGACCCGTATCCCAATGTTTCTCTTCTCTCTCGGTTTCTCTCCATCACTCAGCTAATGAGACCCCAATGCTGACGGAAAGGGGCAAACAAAGGATGCTGTGCAGGCACCCAACATCGTCCTTAGCAACTGATATTACTGGTTGTTAGGACGCTGGCGGTTGGAAGGTTTTAAGGGTGCACAATGAGTACCTGTGGATTTGTGTATCTAAAAAGCAGGCTTAATCCACCTGCTAGCTTGTATACAATTTTTGGACAATTTTTAGGCATTTTGCCAAGGCACCCCTGAAGACATCTGAAGGCACCCTGGTTGAAAAAGGCTGATGTAGACCACAATATTTTCTTCTCACCTTGAAACTACATTTGGAGTCTTAGAATTGGCTCTGAAAAGGATTAGGTCATACTTTACTGATCGCTGTCACTTTGTTTCTCTTGGCGGATTTCAGTCAGAAGACGGGCCAATCAAGTACGGTATTCCTCAAGGCTCAATGTTGGGCCCCTTAGTTTCTAGCATTTACATGCTTCCACTTGGCTAACTGCTTAGATCACATGGGCTCAATTCTGACTTCTTTGCTGATGACACTCAGATTCTGCTCTGGCTGGTTCTCTCATATCTAACTGTATTTGTGATATAAAAACCTGGATAGCCCATAATTTCCTTCAATTAAACTGTGACAAGACTGAAGTCATGCTTATTGGCACACCCCATCAAGTTTAAGGCCAGTCCTGGTAACCTATCAATGTCACTGTACTTGAGCTTTAGTCTAAATTGAAAAATCTTGGGGTGATATTTGATGCTAGCTTAACCTTTGATCCACATGTACAAAATGTTGTCAGAGCATCTTTTTTCCACTTGAGAAACATTGCTCGGCTGCATCCTATGCTATCATACACTGTAGCTGAAAAGGTGATCCATACATTTGTGTTCTACCAACTTGACAATTGCAATGCTGTACTCACTGGTGTACCTAAATCCACTATTAATTGACTACAATACAGTGGGTAAAATAAGTATTTAACACCTCACCTTTTTTCTTGGTAAATATATTTCTAAAGGTGCTATTGACATTACATTTTCACCACGTCGGTAACAACCCATGCAATCCACATATGCAAAGAAATCAAAACAAATAAGTTCAGAAATTAAGTTATGTGTAATAAAATGGAATGACACAGAGAAAAAGTATTGAACATGGAAACTGAAATGTATTTAATACTTAGAACAAAATCCTTTGTTGGTAATGACAGCTTCAAGACTCCTCCTGTATTGAAAAAACAGTCACACACATTGGTCAAGTGTGATTTTAGCCCATTCTTCCACACAGTCTTCAAATCTTAAAGGTTTCCGTGGGCCTCTTTTATGAACTCTGATCTTTAGTTCTTTAAATAGTTTTTTTCAAGGGTTTTCTATTGGATTCAAGTCAGGTGGTTGGCTGGGCCATTCTAGCAGCTTTATTTTCTTTCTTTGAAACCAATTGATAGATTTTACTTGGCTTTGTGTTTGGGATCATTGTCTTGCTGAAATGTCCACCCTCGTTTCATTTTCATCATCATCTTGGTAGATGGCAGCAGATTTTTATCAAGAATGTATTTTCCATTTCTCCTTCCTTCAATGACATGAAGTTTACCACTGTATTACTTAATTGTTTTCTTTGAAACAATTGTACCTGCTAATTCCAGGTCTTTCTGAAGCTCTCAACAAGTGGTCCTTGGCTCTTGGACAATTCTGATAATTCTTTTCGCTCCACTATCAGAAAACTTGCGAGGAGCACCTGGTTATGGAAATGATGTTCTTTCCACTTCTGAATTATGGCCCCAACAGTGCTCAGTGGAACATTCACAAGTTTAGAAATCCTTCTGTAACCAATGCCATCAGTATGTTTTGCAACAATAAGGTTTCAAATGTCTTGAGAGAGCTCTTTGTTTTTACCCATCATGAGATGTTTCTTGGTATTGAGACACCATTTTATAGGCCATCAGTTGAGACTGAACGAGCTGATACTGATTTGCACTGACAAGGGGCAGGATTGCTTTCTAATTACTGATAGATTTTAGCTGGTGTCTTGGCTTTTAATGCCTTTTTGCACCTCCATTTCTTCATGTGTTCAATACTTTTTCCCTGTGTCATTCCGTTTTATTATACATAACTTAATTTCTGAACTTATTTGTTTTGGTTTCTTTGTGGTGTGGTGAAAAATTCATGTCAATAGCACCTTCAGAAATATATTTACCTATAAAAATGGTGACGTGTTCAATACTTATTTTACCCGCTGTATGTACAAATTTTTGCAGCCAGAGTCCTCACTAGGTTGAATACAAGTGACCATATTACCCCTATTCTGGAGTCCTTGCACTGGTACACATCAGGTTTCACAGACTTTAATGTCCTCCTGCTCACCTATATGGTTCTTCATGGCTAGGCACCCCATTATCTGTCTAAACTTTATCAACTTGCTCTCCCCCTCGTAACCTCCACTGATCAAATTCTAGATATTCAGTGTGTCTCCCCCTACTCACCTACACTCGATGGGAGACAGAGCCTTTTCCTGCTATGCTCCAAAATTCTGGAATTCACTTCCAAAGGAACATCAGAGAGTCATCTTCTCTAAACTCATTTACATAAAATCTAAAAACATTTTTCTGTAGACAAGCTTTTACTTAAATGGTCCCTTTTTTCCTTTGTTTTGTCCTGTGTATTTCTTGTGTTTTCTTTGTAAAGCTCTTTGAGAAGCTACCTTTAAAGGCGCTATTTAAAATAAAGTTTATTATATTATTATTATTATATCTAGCTTACAACTGATAATTAAAGTGGAATTTAATTCTCTCAGTCAACATTAACCATTTCTAATCCATAGGCTGCTAGCATTAGTAAATGAATAGGAAGGTATATCACAATTATTGTTTTAAATTTCTTTTGTAGCTTCCTGGTTTCTGGCTGAGCCCAAAATAAAGTTATACATCCCAGGAGTCCTCATGGGCATTTTTGTTTCTTTTATCTGGAGGAGGGGCTTTTTCAGATAAGCGCACCCTCCGGTAGGTATGCCTGAGCAAGGGCAGATGGATTCCAAGAAGTAAACGCTACATGAATCATCTGCCAGAAATGCTAGGTAGGAGGAGCTTTGGATAACGTCACACCGCTACACGGAAGCGGCGTTTACAGCAGCGATAGTGCGTGGTCCCAATAGGGGTACACACTGTTCCGGTCGGTGAGCAATATGGCATGGGCTGTTCGTGCATATATGAGAGGATATTTTTATTGGAGCGCATACCGCTGCTTTTACTGCTGACTCCTACAGCACAGCTTCTCCAGATAATGGAGTAATATTGGAGGCTTTTTATAGTTGGTGCAGTCAGGCACCTTTTACATGTGAGTGCGCATTTGGATATGTTTTTGTTGTCAGTAAAATGTTTTAAATTTTCCGCACTATGTAAAGCTTTTTATTTATGAGGTAAAATGGCGGTGAGAAGTGTACTCTGAAAGCAGTAATAACAGCTGAAATCCATCAAGTTGATTTTCAATGTCCATTGTGGGACCAAAAGTGCAGTTAGACCAATATATTACTGTGAGTTCACACTGCTGGAGGTGAGCAGACATCTGGTGGTGGAATTATGCACTATTGTGTTTGAAGCATTTGGTGATCACAGGAGGGGCACACTATAAAGAAGAAATTTGTTTGGACTTTTATATTAATATTTTTTAATTTCAATTTATTTTTATGCATAATCTTTTATGTATAATTTTCCCATACACTTTTGTATTTTGGAATTATGAATTGTAGCGCTGCAGTGTTTTTTATCATATGATTGTATTCACCTTTATGAGATAGGGGTTATGTGCAACAGCTGCTATAGTTCAGCATATGTCACAGTATTATAGTTTCACGCTCATTAGGAGCAAGCTTGTTTTTTGATTCATAGAAGCGCGCAAGATTTTTTACTATTATCATAAATATACAGTAGGTGTTCTCTATTTGGCTGCAAAATTTTTAAAAAATACACTTTAAAGGGCAAGAGTGCAGATGTTAAGTGAATGGGAACAGATTTAATCTAATTCTATTGTTAAATATAAATCTAAAAATCTAATAGGAAGGCTATGCTCTACATGTATTTGGTAACACAGAAACCCTGGAAACAGAGAGATGAAGCTCCTTTTAAAGGAATTTCATCTTTTTCTCTCCACTGATCACACTGTAAACTCTCATCTGCATAATAAATGCCCCCTGGCAACCGATAGAGCCATCACCATTACACAAATTGTCAGGTATTCCTGATGTGTACCACACATATTGGTATGGTAATGACAATACACAAAGCAATAAACACTTAATCTTCACTCACAATTTGTTTGCTCTTAGTGCAGTATATTAAACTGAGAAATCAAGGTTGCCACAATGAGCAATCATAATCTATAGACATCCTCTGGACAAAGCAAGACTGCAGATTGTATTTCAAAGTCTGGATAAATCTCTATACTTTATCTAATATAAAACAGCTTATATATGAAATGTTTCCCTAAATATATGTGAAATAAAAGGCCACCAGATTCCAGGAAAATTAACCAGCCATAAAAAATAAGTTCTTTTTGTCAGGGATTATTCTATATCCATCTGTATCTGCTGAAAAAGGTTGGCTATGGTGCCAGTCACACCTGTAGCATTATTTGGATTGCATATTAGACAGCTAAGCTGTGATGACTGAATGAAGAGAATTATGTATATGTGCTGCAGCATTCATTATTCCATTTCGTCTTCCTCCCAGCTTATCACGCAGCTCATACCCTGTGGAGCTAAAAATTAAGGTCACACACATTTCAAATGTGTTAATATTGTGTGCTGCCTATCAAAATCAGTGCAATGCTTCTTTGGATTCCTGTACATGGAAGGGAAGCAGAAGAAAAAACAACATCCATGTATGTTGCAGATTAGATGGGATGGAAAAAGATAAAGTGATACACAAAAGGAGAAATAAAATGAGTGTTTCTTTGGTTTAATTTTTGCTGCACTTCAACCATTTGCATGAGAGGTCATTGCTATCTGAGTAAATCTACCACACCATGCAATTCCTGTAAATGAATTTTTATACCTATATAGCCAGTCCAGTTCTATCAGTGTCCACTGCACTATGTAGTTACTTAGCTCTCTTCTAAAATTACTATTATTTTAACAGGGAGTATTAGATACTTCATGTCCCCTGAATTAAACCTGACCTGTGCTTCGCACTGAAGTGGCGTCAATACCACATCATCCACTCCACATCTAGAATAAATTAAACTCATTTCAGCAATTAAAATGGATGTTAAACTTAACTATCTGACATGTAGTTTGCTAAAGAATGTGGATCATAAACATTTGACATGCTTTTTTTCCCTTAAAATATTGTTTATTTTTTATTTTTTTACTTTGGTTGACTCATAGCTCTGCTAATCACTTGCAGCTTCTTACAGCCACTTCTTTTGCAGCCTCTTCCAGCTACATCCCATCCATAAACATGTACACCATAGCTGGCTGGCCTTGGCATACATGTGCCGCATAATATTCTTCAAAGATTTTCATGTCTGAATCTCTAAGTATTATTTTAATGGGAATCTGCAAATTTAAACATATTGAAAATAACTTTTGAAATAACATTAAAGTTCTAATAAACCTCTACATATACCCAGTAAAAGAATTAGCCTCAGGTGATACACAGTGATGAAACTAATTCTCCTACATAAGCTGTACCTGTTTATCTGCAGCCCTCTCTTCTCCAGTGGCCTTCAAAGTACACAGATCAAAAGGGTATTTCTCAGCTCCTGCATGCTGTCTCAGCCAATGAGGAGGCAGAGACCCGGGACAGCTGAGGCTGTCATGCACATCGCTGGATCGCAATAGGGCCCAGGTAAGTCTTAGGGGCCCTGCGGGCACTGCTGCACACAGGAGTCTTTATCTTCTTGCATGAAATGCATTAAGTTAAAAAAAACTTTGAGCCTTTACAACCACTTTAAATTAGACACTCCCACTGCCATTCTGATTGGATATTTTAGTTGATAAACAGGGAAGTTTGAGATTCAGTAATATTACAATCATATATAAAGCATAATAAGAAATAGGTAAAGTCTGTAGCTACTGTACATGGGGGGGAGATTTTAGATGTTGCTAATAAGCCTGTCAGTCTCTGAATGCCAAGTCACCTGACAATGATTTGGCTTGAAGTCAGACTCTATATGCCTTAAGCTGATGACTAATCAGTTTCTTTTTTATGCTTCTTGCAGCCTCAGGATGCTCTCTTCTCCCATGACCTAGAAAGCTGGGTTTCATCATCATAGCACTGACAGTTCAGCACATAATTACTGTAAGCAAAGTGCAGCTTCTGAATTCTTGCTAATATCTATCTGCACAGTAGCGTCTATTTTCTTTGGTTAAATATTATCTGACCTTCCCTATTTAAAGTAAACAAATTAAAAGATTTCTTTCAAAGGAATTAAACCACGTTTCTACAGCAATTGCAGGCATGACGAGCAATTGTTAAAAGGATAACATATCTATCAGTGTATCTGTGTGCCTGTACATTCCATATGGGCAAGCAGATACAGTCTGACAGGAAGAGTCAATGGATTACCACAGCGCTCCATAGCACTGTAGTAGTTAATTTAGAACTGACAGCCACAAAGGCTGTCGGAACATGAATACTATTCATTCACAGAACAGCACAGCCGTGCTGTTTTTTAAAAGTGACAGCTCGTGCGGGGAATTTCTCCCTGTACTGCTGTCACAGGGAGTGTGGAGATCGGGGAGTGGCTGCAGGATCAGCAAGATGTTAGATGTGCCACCGTAAAAATGGTGCCACATGTAACATGTTCCCAAAGGTGAACTTATCCTTTAAACACAGCATTTTTCAAGACAAGAATTCAGTGAGCCCAACAATCCAGCTAAGAAAGATTTGTTTCTCTGAAGGGCCAAAAAACTTTGCGGGCCCTAAGCACCACACTGCCTTTATGCAGTACCACCATACTGTACTCATGCAGATATGATACTGACATTTAAAATTACACTAAACTCTGGTGTAAAACCTCCCCCCCAAAAAACAAAAAAACTGTTCAAGCATAAATCGGTAACTCAAAAAAGAATGTACTGTTAATTAACCGCTTCCGCACCGCCCTATAGCAGAAATACTGCAACAGGGAAGCATGGGGGCACAAAATCACGTGTGTGTGTGTGTGTGTGTATATATATATATATATATATATATATACATATATATATATATATATATATATATACACATACACAAAATTTTGCAGTTCCGGGTAGGGGGGCAAATGCGCACCCTACCCATGCCTCCAGTCGTGACCTTGACTGTCAATCACTTGGTCCCGGCCAGTGATTCCCCGCCGGCACCCACTGATCTCTGAGGATTTCCAACGGGGGAGAGACCTGTATGTAAACAATACAGATCTCTCCTGCACACTGCCTTGTATGGTTCTGCATAGCAGAGCCATACAAAGCAGTGTGCTTACAGTGAAACACCCACACAGTCCACATAGTAAAACAGCACACTGCTAACCCTTTGGTTGCCCCACATGTTAACCCCTTCCTGTCCAGTGCCATTAGTACAGTGTCAGTGCTTTTTATTAGCACTGATCACTGTATTGGTGTCACTGGGGATGTCAGCGACACCAAGTCAGTTCCCCCCAATAATGCTATAAGTCGCTGATCGCCACCATTACTAGTAAAAAAATAAAAATACCAGTATATATACTGCCATTTGTAAACGCTATAACTTTCACGTAAACCAATTCATTTACACGTATTGGGATTTTTTTCTTTAGCAAAGACATGTAGCAAAATACATTTTGGCAGAAATTTATGACAAAATTAGATTTTTTTTTTTTTTTTTTACTGGACATGGTTAATAGCAAAGTCAAAAATATAGTTTTTTTTTACAAAATTGTCATTCTTTCTTTGTTTATAGCGCAAAAAATACACAGATGATCAAATACCACTGAAGAAAACTCTACTTGTGGGGTAAAAAAAAGGACGTAAATTTCATTTGGGTGCAGCATTGCATGACCGCGCAATTGTCAGTTAAGGTGACACAGCGCCGTTTCACAACAAATGTCCTAGTCAGGAAGGGGGGTAAATCGACTGGAGGGTAAGTGGTTGAAAAAAAAAAAAGCCTTCTAACATTATTAGCCACCTCCTTTCATACTTATGAAACCTGTTAGAGCAATATTTGTCAACCGGGTTCCGTGCAACCCTAGGGTTCTGCAGCAAATCAACATTGTGGCGGATGTACACTTCCCAATGTTGTTATCAATGTGTGCTGACAGTCAGTACTCTCAGTGACCATTGATAGCTGATGCCTCCTCTGTAGTTCTGGATCCTGTGAGGGTGACACAGAGTGGGAGCTGGAGGGGAGGTGACTTCCTACAGCAGCGTCGGTCACAGATTGTGGGAGGGAGCACAGAGTGCAAGCCCATGGCTGGATAAGGAGGTGAGATCCCTTAATAAGTCTATGTATGGCAATAGTGTGATGCAGAGTGCGGGGGGAGGGAGGGGGCGCAGAGAGGGGCAGAGATCTGGAGCACTGTGTGTGTAAGGCACCAGTGAATACAGACTTGGGGTTGAGCAGAGAGAGGAAGGCATGGCTAAAGCAGAAGGTGCCAGTTTTTGGCAGCAGTGATGCAGATAGCAGAGAGGGGGAGCACACAGTTGGATAAGACTGAAAGAAGCAGGAGATGAGGTCATAATAGCTTTATGTTATGCCATAACTGTACAGAAAAGTATTATGATCTCACCTACTGCTACATCCAGCCACGTGCCCCTGTGCTCTGCAGTCTGCATTCAGCACTGTCATACACTGGATGTCACCTCTTGCTACATTCATCCATGTGTTCCCACTCTCCGCTCCCCCCCTCCACAGTCTCCATTCACTACTGCCATACACAGGATGTCACCTCCTGATCCAGTGACGTGTTCCCGCTCTCTGCACTCCTCTTGATGCCGCCCTCTGAGTTCACAGGAGCTGCAACTACAGAGGAGGCATCAGATATTAATACACACTCTCATTGCCTATTGAAAACAACATTGGGCAGATATACTTCCGGCACAATATTAATTGAAATGGAACCCTATTTGAGAACCCTGTGTTATGGATTTGCAAAGCAGTGCAGGGAAGCATACTGTTAATCACCTCACTTTTCCCCACACGTCCTCCACTTTTCTGTGTCCCAGGCTCTTATATGTGATATCACCTGGGATGGACAAGAGAAGGGCTAACAGGGAACAAGGGGGAAAAGGCATGTTACAGCAGATTCCCTGCTTTGCTCTGCATTTGTCTGTAAAATGTTGTTATATCTACAGCTCACTGAGCAGATCCAATGTTTTCGTGATCTGAACATTTTTTTAGGTCTTCCTCCAAGGCGAAAAGGTTGAGAAACAGTGCTCTAGTGTTTGCTGATTTAGAAGTACACAGAGAAAATGTTGTTACTGAACAGCTGATGGACCCTACATTACTAAGGGCCCAGGAGAATGTGGTGAAAGTAGATGGGGAATTAATTAACCCAGATGAGAGGATTGTTCTCCTATACCTCATCATGGAAAGGGGCGTATTACACTGGGTGTCACTGAGGGCAGAGGAAACAATTGAGCAAATGGTGGTGTCCAAACCTTACCGCAAGTTGATGATGGAACTGGTCAATGGGGACATTCTTTAAGAGCTGAAAAGACCAGAGAGAGAATCATGCAGAAGTGGCCTGGGATGGCCTGGGATCACCAAGGAAGTGGAAATGTTCTTTCTGTCCGGTGTGTTAGATTTCTGCACCAGTGCCACATTTCTGTAGTCCTTTGGTTCTCCTGCCTATCACTGAGGTCCCTTTTGATAGGATTGCCATGGATTTAGTTGGCCCCTTGCTAAAGTCTGTTACAGGGTACCAACACATCTTAGTGAAAATGGACTATACCACCCGTTTCCAGACGTAATTCCTCTCTGAAACACTGCAGCCAAAATAATAGCAACAGAGTTATGCAGGCATTCCTAAAGAAGTACTAACTGACCAGGGCAATCCGTTTATGCCCAAAGTAACTAAAGAGGTTTGCAAACTTCTTAAGGTAAACCAATTATGTACTTAAGTGTAACACCCTCACAAAGATAGGCTAGTTGTAAAATTTACCAAAACATTAAAACAGATGTCGAGGAAGGTGGTCGATAAGGATGGAAAAAGTTGGGATTGTTTAATACCTTATTTGATGTTTGCTATCAGAGAGGTTCCCCAATTGTCCACATGATATTGCCAGAGTCCACTGGAGAGTAAGAGTTCCCCTCACAGAAGTTTGATTGAATGAAGTAAATTCCCAGCCAAATGGCAGGGCTCTTATGAAAAATTGGTGACGTGAATTACAAAATTAGCCAACCACGAAGACAGAAATCTGAGCAGGTATATCATGTGAATTTGCTAAAACCATCCTGGAACCAGATCTCTGTGCATCAACTTGCCTATATGGCGAAATTAAATCTGTGTAAGGACTATAATTTATTCTGTGTGACGGTCATGTACCTGGGCAGCAGTAGGTTACTGCAGGACAGGTATTTAGGTTTCAGTGTTTGTAGTTAGCCGCCCAACGCTGCAAGGAGTTATTTTCTGTTTTGTTTTATTTTGCTATTTGTATGCCTGTACTTTGTGGACACAGACTTTTTAATTAAACCACACTTGTGTTTCACCAAGATCTTGCTTTCTGCTGTGCCTTTTTTAACGTGCTGTGAACTCATCCAGGGAGTCACACACAAGACACTGCTGAGCTAATTCCTCACACATTTCAAAAATGACTAAAACAGCTCACTTGGGTATGCAGCTGGGTCACACATATTTGTAAACTACAGCCATCGTTCTTAGTTTGGATTCACATATGTGCTGATGCTCCATTTTCACAGCTAGTTGACAAAGTTGGTGTTTAGCAGTTCAGGTAAGGTTTAGATCAGGATCGGTTCAGGTTTAGATCAGGATCGGTTCAGGTTTACATCAGGATCGGTTCAGGTTTACATCAGGATCGGTTCAGGTTTACATCAGGATCGGTTCAGGTTTACATCAGGATCGGTTCAGGTTTACATCAGGATCGGTTCAGGTTTACATCAGGATCGGTTCAGGTTTACATCAGGATCGGTTCAGGTTTACATCAGGATCGGTTCAGGTTTACATCAGGATCGGTTCAGGTTTACATCAGGATCGGTTCAGGTTTACATCAGGATCGGTTCAGGTTTACATCAGGATCGGTTCAGGTTTACATCAGGATCGGTTCAGGTTTACATCAGGATCGGTTCAGGTTTACATCAGGATCGGTTCAGGTTTACATCAGGATCGGTTCAGGTTTACATCAGGATCGGTTCAGGTTTACATCAGGATCGGTTCAGGTTTACATCAGGATCGGTTCAGGTTTACATCAGGATCGGTTCAGGTTTACATCAGGATCGGTTCAGGTTTACATCAGGATCGGTTCAGGTTTACATCAGGATCGGTTCAGGTTTACATCAGGATCGGTTCAGGTTTACATCAGGATTGGTTCAGGTTTACATCAGGATCGGTTCAGGTTTACATCAGGATCAGGAGAGAAAACCAGCCTGAAACTGTTCACAAACTCATGACATGTGCGATTCAGAAGCAGTTCCCATAGAAGTCAATGAGCCTGTAATCTGCACCTAAACTGGACTGCACCACACAGAAATAAGACAGAAATCCTTTTCAATTCGCACTGCCCCTGCATTGGATGTATGCGAACATGCACCATAGGAAGCAATGTTATTTCACATGTCATGTGGATTGGATGCGGTTTAAACTGCATCCAATCTGCATATATGTGAACCAGCTCTGGATGTTGCTGTGTGATATTTTGCATATGACATGAGGAACTCCTTATACAGGTATTTTCCGTTCTGCATATAGGTCACTGTTTAAGAAAATACCACTACCACACTGAGTGAGAAATGTGAGAGTAAAACGGAAAATGTTTGGAAGCTCCTACTACTTTCAGGTTTGAACCCATTGAATTGTATGTTGTGTGGAGTAAATTCTGGGAAATCCAACTTCCTCTCACAACCCTAACCTAACTATACGTGGTGGGTTAAATATTTTTTAGCCAAATTGGTCTTAGGCCCCTTTTACACAGGTCCAATCAGGTCTGCCTGTCAGTCTTTCAGGTAGACCTGATCGCATGGTCCATTCACCCCTATGGACTGGCAGGTGTAAACAGACTTGTGTCTGTTTATACCCGCCTACCTCCAGGTCTGAACGGAAGAGGAAGGGGACCCGTCCTCCATTTGGGCAGATTGAAAGGTAGTTGGATGTAAATGGACAGGCCACCCATATTGGAGCTGTCTGTAGCCACTCTGCACAAACTGAGGGACACAATGTATCATCTGCCTGCTCTGATTCAATCAGCAAGTGATCTGTGAACTGATCCCCTGCTGATCATAACAGATTTCACACAGAATCCACCCCATCTGAAAGGGGCCTTAGTGTGTGTCTGTTGGCGTGAATAAGAAATTATCAATTCTCAGTAGATACAGTATGCCAGCAAAGACATCTTGCCTGTCTTCATCGTAGATTAATCCTAATCCACAAAGAAAAAAAATCTTCATATAAATAATAAAGCAATGATTTCTAAGTACACAGAAACAATGTTACTCATCTCTAGAAATTTTTTTCGTTAAATGGCTTGTTTGAACAAGTAAAATTGTCCATTTTTGTGCTAGAAATACATGGTAAATGGATTCCATGAATTTGTGTTTCCTGGTTATTTAGTAATACAGTGGTATATTAGATGTCATTTTATATGGGACCCCAGCACATCAACACTCTAGCTCACTACTAATGCCACTATTGCCAGATTTCAAGTCCAGCCTTGATACATACTGGGCTTAGTTTATAAATCATGAGGGGGGCAATTTTTGGTAAAATATGAATTACCTCTGCACTTGGAGATGTTTTAAAAGAAGCTGAAAACATGAAATAGTATTTTAGTTTGCTTTAGTATGTTCTTCCTACTTGCATTCTGTATTTAACATACAGCAAACAACAGGGAATGGAACTTTCTATTGACTGATCTGGCAAGGAAAAAAAAAACAATAAAAAAAAAACAAAAGCAGCCTTATATATAGTCTAACAGCATTATGGAGAGGATTACACAGGACCCAAAGGATTACATTTGGGAATCTAAAGCTATCAATAATATATCAGGTATCTTTCCTTATCATGCAAGTAATGTATGTAAATAGAACCCCAATTTGGATAGAATGGATGATCAAACAATGCATAAACCAAGGTCATCTTAAATAAATACTGCATGTCATTAATATATGCATATACACCCATCATCCCTAACATTATGACCACTGACAGGTACAGTGACACAACAAGTTTGAAGTGCTGACTTGGCCCTCATATTTTCCAGATTTCAAGCAAATCAAGCATTGTTGTGGGTTGTTTTGGTGGCAAAAGAGGGACCTACTCAATATTTTGTGTGTTGTCAAAATGTTACGGCTGATTGGTGTATATAGGCAAGTGAGAATTCAAATTTCTATACACATTTAGCTAATTTACTTCTTCTGAGCCACTCTTCTGGCTGATGAGGATGACTGTCACATAGAAAGACTAGAAGAGGGAGTGTCAGGCACCGCCCGGCGGGATCTCTAGTGACCCACAGAACGGGATTCCCCAGGGTGTGGAGTCTAAGCCCCAGTCTGCCTTTTCACCAGAGCCCCTGATGGTGGGGATGGACTTGGCACAAGACTGAGACCAGGTCGCAGCCCCTGAGTGCACCCAACTGTGGTAGAGGGGTCCACCGAGGGTAGGTGCCAGGGGAGAGCCTGATGTGAAGGGGTTGGTAGGTCTGGACAGTAGTAACTGGATCCGTGCGGGATGGATGGATGACAGTATGGAGTATTGCGTGGTCAGACAAACCAGATCGGTACAGAGCAGCGGGCAAAGAGTAAACGGGTCACGAGCCAAGGTTCAGCAACAGGAGGTCAAACAGCATAGGAGTAGGCAGAAGAGTAGTCAGGGACGAGCCGGGGATCAGAGCAGGAGACAGTCAACAGGAATCAGGATCAGGCAGGGTCAGCAACTAGGTAACTTCTCACAGGAACAGATGCACAGGGAACTAGACCTTACGGCAACCTGATCATTGCATGGCTGGTTTAAAAAGCGCTCTGCGCCGTCATTGGTGCCAGGCGAGTGCGCATGCGTGGCCTCAATTGCCGCCGCGGACGCCCAGGTCCTAGTGCCTGCACACTGGTGCGCCTAGGCAATCTGCGCATGCGCAGACCCATGCGCTGCGGCGAGCCCTGAAATCCCTGACAGGGATTTTTGTTGGACAATAGGGAGCAAGGCCAAGCTAGGCAGTCAAAATCTGCTAATGACTTGTAATGTCTGGTATTCCTTAATCCAATGGATGTTGACGTGCAGTTTTTACTGGAAGTGATCTCTGGTTATGCAATTTTTCATCATGTGCTCAGTTAAAAGTTCCCTGGTTTGCATTAAGCTTATTTTAATAATTACTTTTAAAAAGGTAATTATTTTACTGTACAATGCACCAAATATTTTTTTATAAAGACCATTCATCCTACGGAATGTCTTTCCATTGTATATTGTGTTTTTCTGTTTACAGCTTGCTTTCTCCCTGACTTGGCAGAATCTCATTTGTGAAAAGAAGGAATGTCAGATATTTTAGTAATGCTTCATAAAAGTCTTTGTCAGACTTAATGCATTAAGGAACGCCACATCAAGGAATCACACAACTATTCAAGACCATTTTACTGAGAAGTAGAAGAAAGAAAAGAATGTGTTTCAGTAGAAACATCATTTCTTACTGCAGGCATTCACAGTGACTCACACTATTATTAAGATATCTGTGATCTTATAAGAATGTAGGCAATTGCAACTCAATATGATCTGGATGATTTGTATTATCATGAGTCAGTGGTCCCCTAAGCAGGGAGAGGAACCCCCCTCACAAATTCAAGTCATAATGGCACCAGAGAGTCTAGGGGTTAGGTTATTTTTTAAAGAAAAAGCTAGGTGGTTGCAGAACACGGAAGGTCCAATTAACAATGCTAAAAAACGTGTTAGTTGCCATAATGATTAGCTATCAATATGTGATTATGTCAAATTGTGATCATTATACCATAGCTTATTGAAGTAACAGTTAAAAAATAAGTCCCTGTTAAAAATCTGCCAGGGTCATGTGATTTCTGTGACCAATCAATTATAAACAATGGATGGCTTCCTTTCATGCCATCTATTGTATACAATTGTGGTGGTGGCTGTGCTTGGTCACAGCGGTCACATGGTAGAGACAGGGCCAATCACAGCCCATCTGTATAATTTTTTCGCTCTGGCCAATCACAGATAATCACAACAAAAGACACTGAATCAGTTTCATTCAGTAAAAATGGTTGCTAATATCAATGAAATGTATTGGTATAGGCAATTATGTGTAAAACAAAATAAGAAAAATCCTGATCACTTCCCCAGGTTACTATGGTAACACTATTGCTTTGGTCACAGAGTGTAGAAAAAAATAGTAAAACAAAGAAAACAAATTATTATCTTTTTTTTAATTTCTTTATATTCCAAAAAATTATGACAAAAAATTACAACTTCAAAAAACTTACCATGCCTCTTACTAAATACCTTGGACTGTCTATTGTTCTTTTGAGGGGTATTTGTACTATCCTGGTTTTTTTGGGCCTCAAGAAATGAGATTGGCAGTCAGTACATCAGGACTGATCGATTGTCAGATATGTATACCACAGTTTGTGGACTCTATAACTTTCCTACAGACTAAATAATATACACTAACTTGGTTTATTTTCACCAAAGAAATGTAGAAGAATACATCTTGAACTAAATTAATTTTTTTGCAAAATTTTATTACAAAGAAAAACACTTTTTAAAAAGTTTTTTTTTTGTTTATTTAGCAAAAATAAAAAAAACTCAGTGGGGATTAAATACCACCAAAAGAAAGCTCTTGTTGTGTTATAAAAATGATATAATGGGTACAGTGTTGCATGACCATGCAGTTGTCATTTAAAATGCGACAACGCTGAAAACTGGAAATTGGCCTGGGCAGGAAGGGGGTAAACGTGCCACTGAAGTGGATAATTTGCACTAAATCCGCACTCTGGCTGCACTGGACATATATGAACAGGCACAAAAGAAAGCAATGTTATTTCACATGTTATGTGAATTGGATACAGTTCAAAACACATCCAATTCACAAATATGTGAACCGGCTCTAACAGGTGTTTTGTTAAACAAAAGAGAAAATAAAATAAAAACAGCTTTCAAACAACAAAATTACATTTTGATTTACCAATGTAAACATTCACTTTATGTTCAATCACATAGGCCTTTGTATGTTCTTTGAAACTATTAAAGAGTGTACAATTTGCTTTTAATGTGAATGTGCAAGGATAAACTGTTAATACAAGCTGCATCATAATAAAAAAGTGGCTTACTGCCTTACTTGAAGAGCCATGAAAGAAAGCTCCTCTCCAATCTGTGTTTTTAAGGCTTCTGCTCGCTTTATCATACAAAATATCAAGTCAAAAGAAGAGGACACCTGGGAATACAAGGCTGGATGATTTACTGTGAGGCTCTGCATGAAATTTAATGGCATTAGTACTCTAAGGCCTTGCTAATGTGATCTGCAACACTTCCAACGAGCTGGAATTGGGGCAATACTATCAGTAAGCAAGATATTTTAGTAGAAGTCTTACAGTCTAGTCTTTCTATTCTGCTGATAAATTTAGCTAAATTAAACAAAGTAATTACAGACATAAGAAGGGTGCATGTGTAGTGAGGATGGGGGATGTGTGTGTGTGGGGCGCGTAGGGGTAAGACACTTGTGAACAATAAATATCTTAAAGCTGAATTCTAGAAAAAAATAATCATCCCAGGGTTAAAAACCTCACATACAGTTGCAAGAAAAAGTATGTGAACCCCTTTGGATTGCGTGGAGTTTTGCATGAATTGGGCATAAAATGTGCTCTGAACGTCATCTAAGTCACAACAATAGAAGAACACAGTCTGCTGAACATAATACTACACAAACATTAGATGTTGCCATGGTTTAATTGCACATAACATGTAAACATTCACAGTGCAGGGAGGAAAAAGTATGTGAACCTTTGGACTTAATAACTGGTTGACCCTCCTTCGGCAGCAATAACCTCAACCAAACGTTTCCTGTAGTTGCAGATCAGACCTGCACAACGATCTGGAGTAATTTTGGACCACTCCTCTTCACAAAACTGTTTCAGTGTAGCAATATTCTTGGGATGTTTGGTGTGAATCGCTCTCTTTAGGTCATGCCACAGCATTTCAATCGGGTTGAGGTCAGGACTCTGACTGGGCCACTCCAGAAGACGTATTCTGTGCTGTTGCAGCCATTGTTTTGTTGAATTACTTGTATGCTTTGGGTCATTGTCCTGTTGCATCACCCATCCTCTGCAGAGCTTCAGTTGGCGGACAGATGGTCGTACGTTTTCCTGCAAAATGTCTTGATACACTCTGGAATTCATTTTCCCATCAATGCCAACAATCCATCCAGGCCCTGAGCCAGCAAAGCAGCCCCAAACCATGATGCTCCCTCCGCCATGTTTTACAGTGGGGATGAGGTTTTGATGTTGGTGTGCTGTGCCTTTTTTTCTCCACACATAGTGTTGTGTGTTCTTCCCAAACAACTCAATCTTGGTTTCATCTATCCACAGTATATTTTGCCAGTAGTGCTGTGAAACATCCAGGTGCTCTTTTGCAAACTTCAAACGTGCTGCAATATTCTTTTTGGACAGCAATGGCTTCCTCCGTGGTGTCCTCCCATGTACTCCATTCTTGTTTAATGTTTTCCTTATTGTAGATGTGTCAACAAAAATGTTAGCATGTGCCAGAGATTTCTGTAGGTCTTTAGCTGACACTCTGGGATTCTTCTTTACCTCATGCAGCATTCTGCGCTGTGCTCTTGCAGTCATTTTTACAGGACGACCATGCCTAAGGAGAGTAGCAACAGTGCTAAACTTTCTCCATTTGTAGACAGTCTGTCTTACCATGGACACATGAACATCAAGGCTTTCGGAGATACTTTTGTAACCCTTTCCAGCTTCATGCAAGTCAACAATTCTTGATCGTAGGTCTTCTGATAGCTCTTTTCTGCGAGGCATGGTCCACATCAGACAGTGCTTCTTGAAACCAGTAAACCCAAAACAGGTGTGTGTTTTTTAAGGGCAGGACAGCTGTCAGCAACACATCCAATATCATCACACTGATTGGAGTCAAGGTTGGCTCACTCCTGGCTCCAATTAGCTCTGGGAGAAGTCATTAAGCTAGGGCTTCACATACTTTTTCCTCCCTGCACTGTGAATGTTTACATGTTATGTGCAATTAAACCATGGCAACATCTAATGTTTGTGTAGTATTATGTTCAGCAGACTGTGTTCTTCTATTGTTGTGACTTAGATGACATTCAGAGCACATTTTATGCCCAATTCATGCAAAACTCCACGTAATCCCAAGGGGTTCACATACTTTTTCTTGCAACTGTACACTGCATGTCCTACCTCATGTTTACAGATGCAAGCATTATACATGTGCGTAGCTCAATGCACTTTTCTTGTGCACTAAATATAATAATGAACATCCATCTGACAGTACTTGGTTTTCAGTTGTCAGGATCTCAGTACAAGACTCCCAAATCTAGGAGGTGCAAAAATGAATTTTCCTTTCAATGCGGTTTTAATATTAATCCCTATACTATAGCTCTAAACCTTCCCAGCTCTGAAGAAGAATGGTAATGAAATATATGGGAATTATACAACCACATTGAAAATAAGCGAACATTTTCAAACTAATTTAAACGTTTTTAGTATCAAATGAACATTAAAGTGATGTATAGCTTTTTTTTTTTTTTTATTAAAATAATAAACATGTTACTGTACTTGCTCTGTGCAATAAAATTGTGGCTCCAAACCACATCTTCTTGGGTCCCCCGGCCAGTGCTCTCAGCTCTTCCTCTTCTTGGTGAGCCACTATAGGAAGCAGCTTCCTATGGGGACACACCTGAGCGCGTGCTCCCAAGCTGAGCTGTGTGTTTCTATAGACATACAAAGCCTGTCATGGCTCGGCCCAGCACCCGCTCCCTCCTCACAGGATTTGACTGCCAGCAGCAGGAGCCAATGACTCCTGCTGCTGTCACTGAGTGTTCTGTGGAGAGGAAGAGTGCAGCAGTGCTGCACTCATGTACAGTGCTGGAGCAGAATAGGACTTGGGTAAATATTTAGAGCGGTGAGGAGGCGATATAACCAATGGGACATTTTTTTACCTTAATGCAAAGAATGCATTAAGATAAAAATGTCTTGCCTTTAGAACCACATTAGGTAGAGCAGAAATTTCCACAGCATATGCTTCTACGCGTACACTTCTATTAACATGCAAACTTAAAGGTTAAATTCACCTTCAGTAACATGTTACAATATAACATGCAACAGGGCTCTACCCACACAGTCGCATCCTTCATTTGCAGGAATCTGTGAATCAATGAACTACAAGTCTTGTCTGCCACCACAACAAACAGGTTGTCATTCTCAATGAACTGTGAGGTCACTGGTGAGCATTCTTGTAGTTCATTGACACTTTCCACAGCTTTCTAACAGAAAGCCTATACAGAGGCACATGCAGAAAGTTGTAGGCAGTGTCTAGAGGATCCTGGCATTGCACCCGTGATCTGATGGTTATGAGTGTAATGCTTTGCAGGCTGTAGAGAAAAAAACTAAATAAATGCACATTTTTTTACCAGTAAAAATATGTGCATATATTAAAATAGCCTTTAAACACCTATTCACCTTTAGTAATTCAACCACAAAATACAGAGGTGTGCTCTCTTCATTCAGAATTCCAACTTTGTATACTCTGAGCCCCAAGTGTTTTGAGATTTCAACATTAACTGCACTAGTGTAGACAATACACAATTGCACCTGGACAGGGCACAATGACTACAAACTGCAATGTTTTTGGCCAACATCATTTGCTTTTAGCCAGCTTGACATCTGCACAACACATAACATACTGTATAGGTTTCTGTACTATGTCATACTGCTTTCAAACCACATTCTCTTTCTGGGTGTTGTCAAATGTATGCAAGGAGATTGATTCTGTTGTTAAAGTGCGTGTCAGGCATCTGCCCATGTTTTATACCTTTATAGACCCCGGCACTACAAATACCACCTGCTAATCTGTTAATAACGCACTCAAGTCTTGTTGTGGCCTGACAACACACAATTTTGTGAACTCCGTACTGTCTGACCTGCTCAGTTTCCTTTTTTGCTAAATTACTCAAACCCTCCTCATCTCTACAACATAGACACCAATTATTATTATTTTATTTTTTAGTCCAAGATAAGAACTAGGAGGGCTATATAGAGTCCTTGAGATAACACAGTATGTGTGCCCAGGTTAGTTCAGAATTTCTGGCATAATCAACCGATATTTTTTGTACACGTTTTTGAAGCAAATAACTGAAGTTAATTGTTAGGGCTTACATATACTGTAATGGTTTGTTGTGATTGGTGGCTAACAGGGGGAGTCGATAGGGGGAGAGATGGGAGAGAAAGGAATACTGGTTTCATTTAAAGCATAAGCCAAAGAGAAATAAAATACATATTTAGTACATTTCTAGAAATTCATTTTCCCATGTTGTATCCCTTTAAACAATCTACCATTCTCTTTAACATGACAACACAGCATTGAGTGGTGTCAGCCTGCCAGCTTCATTTCTAAAGAATTACAAAGAACACTGACCTCTCATCTCTTCACCTCTCCTTATGCACAGGCAAAAATAAAGGGAAACGATCAGCTCACAAGATTTCTAGCAAAAAACAGCCATTTTTTGCACTTGTTCAACAGATTTAACATGTTCAATGGTATATTTAGGATGACCAAATACAGCAAATAACAGAAGTTCATTGTAAGTTTACATACACCTTAACTATGATTTTTAAAAAGTGTAATCAAAAGCGGTATAAATACCACTTTAAAATGAAAAAGGGTTAACATTATTTGGCAAAATATGAAGCAAAGATATGTAGATGGAAGGCCACCACTATATTAAACTAATGGTGGCTTTAACAGAAAATAGCAGAAAAACTAAATTCATCCTTAGCCTGTGCAGACGTGCAACAAATAAAAGCTCGAAGCATTAAGTATTTAGATTTTCATGCTTCATTTACAACACGAAACACCGGCTCTGCTTCCTGAGGCTGGTGAAATGAAAACATCAAATGGCAGAAAAGGCTGCACGGCTCTGCCTCTGCTTCTACATAATTAAAGAAAACACACTCAAGAACAGAATCTGAGCAGGAGATGTAGACAGAGGTTACTTGTTCTGCATACAGAGCAGAAGAAGAAATGAACTGGAGTAAAAAAACAAAAAACAAAAAAAACATAAGTGCTCAATAAGACTGGGGATTAGCTGCTCCAGGGTAATTAACAAGGTGCATGCTGCCCAACCACAAAGGTACTTCCACATTGTTATTTTCCTATAGTATGTTATCCTGTATAGATGAATACATCATTGCAAATGATTTGCAACATATTTTTTTTTTGCAATCTTAGTTTATTGAAAACTTTGAAAGACAAGTCAGGGATACAAAATGTAGAGGAAAGTGTGTGTGTGGGGGGGGGGGGGGGCAGGGGAGAGAGAGATTTGCATAGTATCAACATAGCATATGTCAAAGTCAAGAACACTGGCATGAGATACTGAGTTGCAATAGGATCCATTGGGATTTGTCATAGTATTAGAAAGTCTACATGTCTCTAGGTGCATCATACATTTCAATGAACATATGCTACAAAATAGGAAAGATTATCAAGTGTACATATAGGTACATCATTTGTTTGTGGGTTTGTGTGTTGATCCTATGTGCAGCACCTGAGTTGTGGGCAGGGAGCATGAAAAGGTAGAAAGGGGATAGGGAAAAATGCTTTCAGCTGAGAGTGGGCAGTGTAAGGTGAAGGAAAGAAGTATAGAGGTATTGGGGGAGGGTGGAATATAAGATCTTCCTGTCACCACAGTCTAGACCACTCCAAGAGGGTGTAGATTTATGGAGAACACAGCTTGTCAATTCCTGTGAGTTCCATAAAATAGTCTAAGCAGCCCAAATCCCAGTATAGAAGCCCAATTATTATTCCTGAGCTAGGCGGAGTTCCATACTGGAGATGAAGTCTAATTATATTAGCCACTGTAGTAAAGTAGGTGTTTGTGATGAGCCCCAGTAGCAGAGGATCAGAGTACATATAGCAGTTAGGAAATATAGAAGGATATCCTGCTTGGCATGTTAAATCAAACCTGGTAATATGGACAGTAAAACATCTGAGAAAGATTAAGGGCAGGGGAACCCATAGTCTTGGTATAGAGTTTCAGGATTGTGTTCCAAAATGTTTTGACAAGAAAACTAGTGCCAACACAGGTCTGAGACTGAGGCACAAATAGTGTGAAGGGTACCAGTGAGTGAGGATTTTACAATTGGTTTCCTGATCCTTGGTTGCCAGGGGTAGCTGGCTGGTATGTCAAGATAAAGGATTTTTCCCAATCATCATCACAAGTGATTTGCAACAAATTTTGGACACCACACCATATGCCAACACTGCAGCTATTTAGCAGGTTTTATCCAAATATACAATATGATCTTTGCTTGCCTCACTCCAGCATCCAATCACAATCAAGCAGATGAATTGACTAACGTTGTCAGTTCCAGTATGTTCTGAGCAGGGGCAGACTGACCATTTGGAAACTCGGGCACTGCCCAAAGGCCCGGGGTCAGTAGGGGGCCCCACGAGATGCCCCCGGTACCTTTTTAGGCTTTTTTGAGTTTGGGCAAGGACACAGGAGCCCCATGATCCCTATTGCCCGGGGGCCCCATGAGTTGTCAGTCCGCCCCTGGTTCCAAGGCAAAAAACCCCAAAAAACAAAACATGCTGCTTTTTTTTTCTGCACAGAACTGTACTAGGAACATCGATTTCATTACTGTACACAGTACGTGTGTCTGCCCTACTTCTGGGACCCCTCTTTCCAGTGTAAATAATTATCGTCTTTCATTCATCAAAGCCAGCAAAACAGTATACTCAGAGAAGGTGTTGGTAGCTGTTGCTGTTAAAAAAGCAGTCTGAGACCGGGTTCACACTGATGCGGTGCAACATACTGCATGTGATTCGCGCAGGAACTGCACTGCACCGCATTCCTGTGCAAACCACATGCAAATTCTATGTGGTGCGATTTGAGCCATTCATTTTGTATAGCTCAAATCGCACCACATTCGCACCAAAAAGGTGAAGGACCCTTTTTTTGGTCCGCACTAGAAACGGATTGAATGAGTGTTCACACCCATGTGATCCAATTCTGCACATTGCACCGAGTTTTGCGAACTGATTTCAGGTTGTCGTTAACTTAAAATACACACCGGCAATGATTCGTGTGGACGTGGTGCGATTATGACGCGGTGCGGAAATCGCACAGAAACCGATGCAAATTTCGAAACGCATCAGTGTGAACCCAGATTTAATCAGTGTTTATAAACAACACTGCTCCAAAAACAATTATGCAAAGATACAAAGTAAAATATTGTTACTTTTGTATCATGCTGTTTATTCATCTGCAGATCAAAGGAATTAACTTACCGTAAATCTGCAAATTATGTCACCTAAAGCAACCTCACAAGTTTAAAAAAAAAAAGTTTTTTTTTTTTGTTTTAAAATAAGATGTTACTCTTTTAAAGGATAAGTTCACCTTTTGTAACATGTTACGCCCCACCCCCCAAATCCCTGTTGTCACAGCTGGCAGGGGATTTTCTCCCTGCTAGTTGTCACAATTAAAAAAGAAAAAAAAAAAAAGCCTTTATGGCTGTTGGCTTGTAGTTTTCAATGAAGAACCACGACGCTCCACAGCACCGTGGTAGTTCATTGAGCTTTCCTGTCAGTAAGTACTTGCTTGTTACGGGATGCACAAGCAAGCAGATATACTGATAGGTCATCGCTGATGTAATGCAACCATGCTTTAGAGGCTCCACAAACAAAAAATTATCAATGCACATTTTTTTTACCAGCAAAAAAATATGCATTATTTTTGTTAAAGGGTGAACTTATCCTTTAACTCCTTATTAACCCTTAGTTTACTCTAATCAGCCCTAATTAACTTTAACTTCTTTTCTCGCTTCAACTAATATTTTCCTGCTGCTTTTTTTGTTTGTTTCTGTTTTATTAACTATTAATGCTTAACCACTTGACTTCCAGAAGGTTTTACCCCCTTCATAACCAGGCAATTTTTGGCTATACAGCACTGTGCTATTTTAACTGGCAATTGCTTGGTCATGCAACAGTGTACCCAAATGAAATTTATATATATGTATATATTTTTTTTCATGTAAACAGAGCTTTCTTTTGGTGGTATTTAACCACTTGCCTACTGGGCACTTATACCCCATTTCTTACCAGGCCAATTTTCAGCTTTCAGCGCTATCGCGCTTTGAATGACAATTGCGCGGTCATGCAACACTGCACCCATATGAAATATTTATCGTTTTTTTCTCACAAATAGAGCTTTCTTTTGGTGGTATTTTCTTGTCTCTGGGTATTTCACTTTTTGCGCTATAAACAAAAAAATAGCAAAAATTAAAAAAAAAAAAAAAAGTTCTTTGTTTCTATTATAAAATTTTGCAAACAGGTAATTTTTCTCCTTCACTGATGTGCGTTGATGAGGCTGCACTGATAGGTGGCACTGATAGGCAGCACAGATAGGTGGCACTGATAGGTGGCACTAATGAGGTGCCACAGATAGTCGGCACTGACTGTCGGCACTGCTGGGCATTGACTGTCGGCACTGCTTGGCATTGACTGGCGCAACTGCTGGGCACTGACTGGTGGCACTGCTGGGCTGAACTGATGGGCGCTGTTGGGTGGCACTGCTGGGCACAGGTGGGCGGCCTGCTGGCAGGTGGGCGGAATTGGTGGGTGGCACTGCTGGGCACTGATCATCAGTGCCCTGATGATCGGTGCCGACCACTGCTCTGACAACTGCCGCTTCTCGGCAGTACTTTCCTCACATTCTGACAGCGTCAGGAAAGTGCAACCGAGAACCAGCAATTGCATTTCCCTGTGATCAGCGTGTCATTGGACACGGCTGATCACGTGGTAAAAGGCCGCTGTGATTGGCCTTTTACCACATCACGTGATCAGCTATGTCCGTAGGACGTAGAAAGTTGCTAACACTGTCAGAATAAAAAATGGTGTGATGAATAGCCAAGACAGCTCAACAAAAAAAATGTCAACTTTATCGGGGTTCTTACCAGACCAGGAGGAGGTAATGTACTGTTTAAAAAACAACATACCCAACTCCAAAGCTGGAAGACAAACCATTTCTTCAAACTGTTAAAAGGAGAAGTACAGTCAAAACTCTTTTGGCTGTACTTCTCCTGTGGATCCCAGGAGTGCAGGTCATTTTGCACTCCTGTAACCCGTTTTAAGCAGACAGCGGGCTGAAACCCACTGTCAGCTGACGTCACTCAGCTGGTCCAGGCTGGGGAATGATCCCGATTTCAAATCTGGGATCCATCCCAGATTCTGCAACAGTACCTGGCTCAGCATCTAAGGAATCCGCTGACAGCCTGAGCCAGTTCTCACACTGAGCCAGCTGGGGGACATCCACCTAAGTAAGTATATTTTGGGGAAAACAACAAACCCCATACTTCTCTGTTAAATAAAAATATTGGCAAAAGATGGAGCTACATCAATGTCAATCACTGTTTTGGCTGTGATATTACTGTGCATAGAGGTGGAATAATCAGCATTAGGCATACAGCACAGAACATTAGCTGAAAGAATGCAGTCTACTTTAGGTAAGGTAGGTTATAATGCTTGAGTCTGCAGAGCAGTCACATTAGTACTTAAAGCAGAACCAAAGTCTTATTAAAAAGAAAATGTCTCTTCTGCCTAAACATTGCTTCCTTTTCATCCAACCATGCACAGCAATGAGACCAAAGTTTATCCAATTAGTAAACATTATTCCTACAAGCACAGTTAGTAAGGCAAAACCTCACTAATCCCTATTTTATTACACTAACATTATGTAGCAGGATCCTTTGCAATACAGTTGCATGAGAAATTTTATTTAATAAGTAAAGTCAGTGAAGTGCTAAAGGTATCCAGGAAATACTATGGCTACGCTAAAGTAAAAACTCCACTTCGATAACTTGATAACTTGAACTGAGTTGTTTAAAGTTCAGTGCTGCCAGTCTAATGCACATCTTCTCATACAGTCAGGTCCATAAATATTGCAACATCGACATAATTCTAACATTTTTGGCTCTATACACCACCACAATGGATTTGAAATGAAACAAACGAAGATGTGCTTTAACTGCAGACCGTCAGCTTTAATTTGAGGGTATTTACATCCAAATCAGGTGAACGGTGTAGGAATTACAACAGTTTGCATTTGTGTCTCCCACTTGTTAAGGGACCAAAAGTAATGGGACAGAATAATAATCATAAATCAAACTTTCACTTTTTAATGCTTGGTTGCAAATCCTTTGCAGTCAATTACAGCCTGAAGTCTGGAACGCATAGACATCACCAGACGCTGCGTTTCATCCCTGGTGATGCTCTGCCAGGCCTCTACTGCAACTGTCTTCAGTTCCTGCTTGTTCTTGGGGCATTTTCCCTTCAGTTTTGTCTTCAGCAAGTGAAATGCATGCTCAATCGGATTCAGGTCAGGTGATTGACTTGGCCAATGCATAACATTCCACTTCTTTCCCTTAAAAAACTCTTTGGTTGCTTTTGCAGTATACTTTGGGTCGTTGTCCATCTGCACTGTGAAGCGGCGTCCAATGAGTTCTGAAGCATTTGGCTGAATATGAGCAGATAATATTGCCCGAAACACTTCAGAAATCATCCTGCTGCTTTGGTCAGCAGTCACATCATCAATAAATACAAGAGAACCAATTCCATTGGCAGCCATACATGCCCCCGCCATGACACTACCACCACCATGCTTCACTGATGAAGTGGTATGCTTAGGATCTTGAGCAGTTCCTTTCCTTCTCCATACTCTTCTCTTCCCATCACTCTGGTACAAGTTGATCTTGGTCTCATCTGTCCATAGGATGTTGTTCCAGAACTGTGAAGGCTTTTTTAAATGTCGTTTGGCAAACTCTAATCTGGCCTTCCTGTTTTTGAGGCTCACCAATGGTTTACATCTTGTGGTGAACCCTCTGTATTTACTCTGGTGAAGTCTTCTCTTGATTGTTGACTTTGACACACATACACCTACCTCCTGGAGAGTGTTCTTGATCTGGTGAAGGGTGTTTTCTTCACCAGGGAAAGAATTCTTCGGTCATCCACCACAGTTTTCCGTGGTCTTCCGGGTCTTTTGGTATTGCTGAGCTCACCGATGCGTTCCTTCTTGTTAAGAATGTTTCAAACAGTTGTTTCGGCTACGCCTAATGTTTTTGCTATCTCTCCGATGGGTTTGTTTTGTTTTTCAGCCTAATGATGGCTTGCTTCACTGATCGTGACAGCTCTTTGGATCTCATCTTGAGAGTTGACAGCAACAGATTCCAAATGCAAATAGCACACTTGAAATGAACTCTGGACCTTTTATCTGCTCATTGTAATTGGGATAATTAGGGAATAACTCACACCTGGCCATGGAACAGCTGAGAAGCCAATTGTCCCATTACTTTTGGTCCCTTAACAAGTGGGAGGCACATATGCAAACTGTTGTAATTCCTACACCGTTCACCTGATTTGGATGTAAATACTCAAATTAAAGCTGACAGTCTACAGTTAAAGCACAGCTTGTTCGTTTCATTTCAAATCCATTGTGGTGGTGTATAGAGTCAAAAATGTTAGAATTGTGTCGATGTCCCAATATTTATGGACCTGACTGTATATCCTTCTTAGTGGGACTACAATCTCTTTTCATATGGCGACTGACTGTATAAAATATGCAGTAGACTTATAAAGAGGGAAATGTGTAAACTAGTAAACGCACTATTTGCATTTTCCCAGGCTCCTATTTAAGACCATTTAGAACAAGAAAATACCAGCAAAAATGTATATTTAGCTAATAGGACCTTAAGGCCTCATGCACACAGGGTGTTTTTGCAGCCACTTTTAGGGGTGCCAGGAGTTTTTATCCTATGATATCCTATGTGTCACACAGACTTTTAGAAGCTTTCAGTGGCAGGGTAATTTAGAGGCCGGAAAAAAACCCACTGCCAGTGCATCCAGGAGCAGCAGAGTTTGGCCAGAAAAAACACTTGACACTGCTAAAAGCTGCTAGATGCATTTAACGCTTGAGTATTAATTCATTTCCATGGCCAGAATTATTTATTCTGGCAAATGAAATGAATTAACGCCCAAGAGCTTGACATCTGTAAAAGCTCCTAAAAGCTTGTAAAAGCTTTAGACACTTTTACAAGCATCATAAATTTTTTCTGTAAAAAGACTGCTGGCTTCTAGGAGAGTTAAATAAACATCTTGTGTACATGAGGCCTTAAGGTGACAACATGAATGACCAGATTAAAATTAGCTTTGTGCGTGTACAAAGAGGAGCTCTTAGACCTTGTGTGACTTCTGTGAGGTTCCAGACTATTTGTAACTGATTACAAATAAGCCTGGAACGAAATATCTGCTATGTATTACTCTTCATTCAAGGAGCTCCTTATGCACACATACAAAACTATCATTCTGAGGGATGAGCACCCTGTGTGGTACCTCCAGGAGTTCTGCAGACCAGGACTCTAGGGGACTCGGTGGGGTCTATTGCAGAAAACAGAAAAATTACATTATACATGGAATACAATTCCAACTCATGCAAGAAGATAGTGATATATGAGAAACGGAGGCTTTTCTCTCCATTTCAGAAATAAATAAGGATTTCACACAAATGTGATATTTATTTTGACAGGTATTTCCTTAATACTTCAATGTGAAAAGTATCATGACAGAAAATTGGATGCATGTAACCTCACTCATGAGGTATTCTGAATTTATTCTGAAGAGTTTTTTCTGCCAGTGTTCTACACTATGGAGCATTCAAGTTTTTTGGTACCTTGAGGTGTGCTGGAATTTTTTTTAAATCAGAGAAAAAGTTTATTGAACAAAAACTTAGGTACAATTTCCTGTGCTGAGACCCAACGTGCCCTAGAGGCCTCTCAGAGATTTGAAAGATAATTATTATTATACAGTATTTATATAGCGCCAAAGGGTATGCTCAGCGCTGTACAGTAGCAAGGGGGACAGAACATGAGACAAGACAGTAACAATACACTACACAGGGCCCTGCTCTTTCGAGCTTACAATCTAGGAGGGAGGGGAAGGTGATACAGGAGGAGATGGCTGTGGGGGATGGAGTGGTGGGAGGAGTGGAGGAGGTTAGTTGTTAGGGGAGGTCGGGTGTTAGGAGAGGTTCGGGTAGGCTTCCCTGAAGAGGAGGGTTTTCAGGGTGCGCCTGAAGGTGAGGAGGGTGAGGAGGGTAGGTGACAGTCGGATGGATTGGGGTAGGGAGTTCCAGAGGATGGGGGAAGTCCTGGAGAAGTCCTGCAATCGGGCGTGGGAGGAGGAGACCAGGGGGCTAGAGAGTAGGAGGTCCCGTGAGGAGCAGAGGGCACGGGTAGGGTAGTATTTGGGTATCAGGTCAGTTATGTAGTTCGGGGCGGCATTGTGAATGGCTTTGTAGGTCAGAGTTAGCAGTTTGAATTTGATGCGTTGGGCAATCGGGAGCCAATGAAGGGATTGGCAGAGGGGTGAGGCAGATGTGGAGCGGTTGGTGAGGTGGATGAGTCTAGCCGCTGAGTTTAGGATCGACTGGAGTGGGGATAGCATTCGTTTGGGTAGGCCAGTGAGAAGGGAATTGCAATAGTCCAGGCGTGAGATGATGAGGGAGTGTAAGAGTTGTTTGGTGGTGTCTGGGGTGAGGAATGTGTGTATCTTGGAAATGTTGCGGAGGTGGAGCCTGCAAGATCTAGATAGCAGTTGGATGTGGGGTAGGAAGGAGAGGTGGGAGTCCAGGGTGACACCCAGGACTTTGGCGTGTGGGGTGGGAGAGATGGTGGCGTTGTTAGTAGTGATGGAGAGGATGGGGGAGGGGGGCACGGGGTGGGAGGAAGACCAGGAGCTCGGTTTTGGATAGGTTAAGTTAAGTTTCTCTCTACTAGCCACGACAGCTGTTCTTCCTGGCGTTTATTTGAGTTTTAAATATTCGTAAGCTCCTCCAAGTAGACACCCCAGAGCAAACATTTAAAAGCATCTCAAGTTAGCAAGGGGTCACTGTAATATGCGTTGTCATCAAAAAATCTCGTGATGTGGGTTAGGAAAAAAATCACAGGAAGGAATCAAGTGCAGCCAAAATGCATTCATTTCCCAAGGGGGTCTGCTAAGGAGGGTGATAGGTTTAACATTTAGTACTACCATTAAAGGAGAGTGATCTGAGATACCCCCAGGAGCATAGCTGATATCATGTATCAAAATATTGGACTGGGCTGTTCCCAAACAGATCAATTCTTGATAGAGTAATTTGCGTTTTAGAAAAACAGTAGAATTCAAGGCGGAGAGGATTTCTTGCCCTCCATATGTCTAACTATCCCACCTCGGCAATGAAGCGTGCCAGCAGGGTGCCCTTACCCAAGGGCCCCACAGCCGCTGGATGTCTATCCAGTTGAGGGTGAACCACGCCATTAAGATCACCCAAAACAAACAAGAGGAAGGTCCGGCTTATCCAATAAAAAAAATCTACAAGCAATCGCAGAACCAGAGTAGAGAAAGGAGGTCATACATATACAAAAGGCCAAAACACATTGGACTGTGTTTAGCCTGCAGTGCAAAAATATAAATCTGCCTTCATGATCAGTATTAGAGGAAAACACCTGGAAGTCCAAGGATTGGTGGACCAATAAACTTACTCCCCGAGAGTACGAAGCGTAAGTAGAGTAGTAGGAGCAACCAACCCAGGCATACGCAATACTTTGCAGCGTGACCCTGGTCAAGTGTGTCTCCTGCAACCCGTATGGGGGGTACATGGGGGGTATTTACACAGGGACGCATTAACCATGCAGTGCTTCAAAAGATCATGTAACCCATGTACATTCCATGTCAATATGGGGACAATAGCCATCATAGAACATAAAAACTCTCAAGCCACCCCCATGGGGAAGGGATTCCTCCAATAGATTACTTAACCACCCTCTTCTTCCAGAAGCCCATAATAGCCTACACAGGAGAAAGCAAAATACAGACAAAGGAAAATATGATAGTGTCCATCTGTCCCAATAGTCTGCTTATGACATAGTGTTATCCATCAATAAAAACAAAGAAAAAAGGGTTGAAAACAGGCCCTAGCACAATAGTGCTGGGATCAAAGTTTGTGAAAAAATTAACAACCAGTAGGAGTGACTGGGTGGAACCCATGTCAGCCACCCAAGACAGCCCAGTCCACCCTGCCTAACAGCAGGCATTGGGAGGACCATACAGTACACATTCGCAAAGAAATCTGCATTCACAAACAGTTGGAATATAGGGGAGAGTTCATCCGTGTATACAAATCCCATACAAAACATTAACAAGAACGTATAAAGCCATTTATAAAACTCTTCACCAAATTACATCAACGATCTTGTCTCCAAATAGCACCCAAACCGTCCTCTCTGCTCCTCGCAAGACCTCCTGCTCTCTAGCTCCCTTGTTTCCTCCTCCCATGCTCGTCTCCAGATCTTTTCCAGAGCTTCCCCCATCCTCTGGAACTCTCTACCCCAATTTATCAGACTATCGCCTACTCTGCTCACTTTTAGGCGATCTCTGAAAACCTCTCTCTTCAAGGAAGCCTATCCTGCCCTCAGCTAATAATGGAATATTCTACTCTTCCAACCAGTCCATCCCCCACAGTTACTACCTTTTGTACCACTAGCCCCTCCCTCCTAGACTGTAAGCTCCAAGGAGCAAGGCCCTCCTTTGCCTCTTGTATTGAACTATATTGTTGCTGTATTGTCTCCCATTATATTGTAAAGCACTGAGCAAACTGTATAATAATAATAATGATGAGAAGCAGTAGGATAAGTTCCCTTGGCTTGAAAGAAAAAAAATAAAGGAGAAAATTTGTAAAACAGCACATATATTTGTTGTTTCCAATCACCACCAGGCATGTATTGGATAAGAGGGAAATAAAAAAAAAAAAAAAAAAAAAAAAGAAGGGGTGACCTTCAAATTCACAGGAGTGAAGCATCTTGATGCGGCATCCTGAGGGAGGCTTCGTTGACATCCAAGCATTGCGCTGCATCACCAGCCGTGTCAAAGAAGTGGGCTCAGCCTCTCGCCATGATCCGCAAACAAGCAGGGTATAGCAAAGCATATTTAACTTGAAGCCTTTGGAGTCACTTCTTGACATCCAAAAATGTAGCCCTCCGGCGTTGAACTTCCGCAGAAAAATCTGGAAAGAAGGATACTCTGGCTCCATTAAACTGCAAGGGTGCTCACTCCCTGGCTAGTCGTAGAATGATTTCTCTGTCCATATAATGTAGCAAGTGTGCCAGGATAGGTCTGGGGGTGTCTCCCAGAATAGCTCTAGCAGGAACACGATGAGCTCTTTCCATAGCGTATAGGGGAGAAAAGGAGTCTTTACCAAAAAATGTCCAGCAGCCATGTTTCAATTAGGTTAGTTGGGTCTCTACCTTCTACTCGTTCTGACAGACCAACTATGCGAACATTGTTATGCTGCAATCTGTTTTCAATGTCATCCCTTTTATCCATAACATGTAAATGGCGAGTTGTAGTGTGGGTTTCAGCCACCAGTGGGGGCATTTGATCTTTCAAAACACTGATGCGACTTTCAAGCACAATTGTGCATTCTCTAATCTTTTGGAGGTCCTGGCACTAAAAGGATACATTCTCTGTGAGCCCCCCTAATTGCTCCTTCACCCATTGCACCGAGGCTTTGCATTTATTCACAGCCCTCAGGATATCACTCAGAGTGGGTTGTTCTCCCCCATCCAGGGTCTCAGCATCCTCCCTTGCCATGTCTGCGGCCGTCTCCTGTATAGCAGCCAGGTCAGGGCTGGGGACAGTAAAGGCCACTTCTCCCGACAGCTCCAAACAGCCGTCCCCAACTCCCAAATCAGTGTCCATCTTCATATCAGAGAGTTTATGTGTAAAACTAAGAATAATACCATCTTTACACGTGGAGCAGCTACTCTTTCCAGGTTTACTGCCAGGCTCTTTGGATCTGTCTGGGCCACGAGGAGTCCTCTGGCGCCATGTTGAGCCTCCAGGGCCACGGCTGCTTCTTTAAATTTACGGGTCATCATGAGAGCAGACCACCCTTGTCAGGTACCTGGCTGAAGCCGCAAGGAAGGCAGTGGTGGTGGTAAGAGCGCAGTACAATGCCAGGGGAAGGATCGGTAGAGGATCAGAGCCCTTAGCCTTGTGAAGCAAGTCCGCTCACATGCCCATTGTGGCCACGCCCCCAGTATGCTGGAAGACCCACTGAGCTTTCTTTTGATGGTTCACATGGACAAATCTGTCAGTAATCAAAAGTTTGGAAGTCCTATTACCCTCCCTTTCAAGATATCATTATCCATACATTTCACATTCTTATTCTGTTTGAAAAATGTGATTGTTTAACCTGTTTGTTCAGTTTATGTATGGCAATGTTATATTATGTATATGTATTTGTTAAATAAGACTGCCCTTATTTACTATGTATTCCATAAACATTAGATCACATTTCTAAAAGAAATACCAAGGGTTCAAACATTTTTTTC
Organism: Staurois parvus; assembly: GCF_062004578.1. Taxonomy (NCBI): domain Eukaryota; kingdom Metazoa; phylum Chordata; class Amphibia; order Anura; family Ranidae; genus Staurois; species Staurois parvus. The sequence continues at coordinate 26,873,773 of NW_028317943.1, forward strand.
TTGAAACTGTACAGTAACAAAATGTCAACTACCTATAGTGTGAAAAGAAGATACAAACACAAGACACCATAACCATAAGAGGTTTCTGTTGAGAGGGTCATTTTTTTTTCTTAGATTGTAAGCTCCAGGGAGCAGGGCCCTCCTATCCCTCTTGTATTGAACTGTATCGTTGCTGTATTGTCTCCCTTTATATTGTAAAGCGCTGACCAAACTGGTGGTGATATATAAATCCTGTATAATAATAAACATAGAGGGCTTATGCTCTGTGTCTACCTTAGGAACAGACAGTTCCTTAACACATTTCAACCCCCCACTGCAAATTAGCGTCTTTCCAGCAAGCTTCCTATCCTGGGAGGACGTTAAAGAAAGTCTGGTCTCCCCAGCTGCAGCAAGCTCAGGAAGTTGTTCTAATCCTTGTGATCATGCAGCACAGCACCACTAGAGGAACCTGATAGTGTGATCAGTAACCAATCTGAGTGGTTATTGATTGCCATGTTTAAAGTTGAACTGCCAAAAACTATTTTTGGTAATTTTCATTGTAAAAACAATGGAACTCTAATAATGCATGTGCAATGTGTGGCCACTGCTGTGTTATACAATACCCTTAATTCATCCCCCCTCTCCGTACACTACAGCTAATGCTAAAAATCTTGCACTGAATATTAAAGTTTTGGCTTTTCAGTGAATGGCACCCATTCTCACAGCAGCTACTGCTTTAAGGAGAGAGATGATCTGCCGATAAGTAAGTCACAGTGTAAAAGTGTTAAAAAGTTTAAAATAAAATGATTAAAATAATATATTGGATTAATTTGTTAACAGGTTTGTGTTTTACTTGACAAGGTATACAAACACAAAGTACACACGTGACAAGTTAATTAGTGCCAGGTCTAAACATTTTTAGGATTTTTTTTTCATCATCTGGAAATTACAACCACTGAACTAGGAACAGAGTGCTTGAAAATGCCTGATATCTAAAATACATGTACATACACTAGCAGTCAGTTGATATATCATGAGCAGTGTTTATCTAAGAGAACAAAACAGAGCTTTAAAAACACAATCAAGCACAATTCTGCAAACATAAAACATTAGATCAAATAAAACAAAACAACTGGGGAATAGCCAGGGCCACTCAGATTCATAGAATTAATTAGCTGACGTTATCACAATACTGCAAATATGACATGTAAAACAGCCGATAAGGTAAATGCTATTCTAGGCCTTAATCAGCAGATGAATATGGTCAAAAAACAACATCTTTACTTTGGCAATTACATCCCATAAAATCCAAACAGCTAAAGATATATATATCAGCAAGAGTAGATTCTGACAGATTAGAAACCGAGCAGGCAAGTTACAGAATAGATATTGATTTCAGCTCATGTTCTCTGCTATGTTCATTATGATGTGTGTTACTTACAGACAGGAGGCAGCTCATACTCTACTTCTAGAACCACACGCTCGCCAACGTTCTTCAAGAGGCTGATAATCTCATCATGACGGAATTTGGTAAGGTTGATGCCGTTCACACATTTAATGTAGTCACCCACATTCAGTTGGTCACTCCTGTAAAGAATACAAAACATTCAGATTAGTGCACAATTATTTTTTAGAAAGGTTACATTGAAATAGAATGGCTAAGAAACCACTTTTTGCTTAAAGTGTTACTAAACCCATAACAGTAAAATCAGTTTGTATGTGCAGTAAAGCATGCTTGTTATACTCACTGTGGAACCTAAAGAGTTAATCCTCTGCATTGTTTAAAAAGGCCGTTTGATCCTTTCTTCTCTGCCCCTCCTCTTGTTCAAATATCCAGGACTGAACCAGTAGCCCTTCTGCACATGCTCAGTTTAGTGTGTATTGCTAGAGTGGTTTTTATTTCTTGGAAGAGTGCATATGATCAGCACAGGGCCAATCAGCACTGTCTAGACAGAGGTCAGTGGTTTTGCACCCTCCTAGAGCAGAAAGAAAACTCTTCCTACAGGTTTTAGCTCAGCTGAAGTCACAAGACTGCTCTAACTGCTGATGAGAAAAGGTATTTAGCAGTTTATATTTACTAAAATAATTGCATTTCCATGTTCTGTGTACTGTGGGAGAACGGATACAGTGAATGCAGGGTCCTGGGTTTAGTAACACTTTAAGGTTAACACCACATCAGTACATTAGTGTTCTGACGATGCATCCACTTCAAAGGAAAATGTCAAACATCGAAAATCAGACCCATATATACCTTTTCCCAAACAAAACTACTAAAAAGCCCTATTTCATTTACAGCAACTGGCTACTTTTTTTCTGCCCAAGTTATCAAAGCTTTATTAATTTTAAGGAAACAAACATGAAAATCAAAAGGAAACTAGAAACCGTTTTAATTGTTAACACACTTTTGGGCATTTATGTGGCAAATGACGTTTACAGAGCATCCAAAAAGTATTCACAGCACTTAACCTTTGCCACATTTTATGTTACAACCTTATTCCAAATTGAATTAACCACTTCCCGCCCGGCCCATGTACATAAACGGCCGGATGGGAGAAGTGCAGGAGCGTGTTGCCATTCATAAACGGCGCCCGCATTTACAGCCTGTACGTGCTCCCTGTGAGCGCGCGGCACCGCGATCTGATGCCAGATATGTCCTCCGGACACAGCGGAACTCCGATTGTTGTACGGGACCTCTGTGTGAGGTCCCGATCATGTGATCACCGATTGGCCAATCAGTGATCACATGAATAGTAGTAAACAAGATGTCACTTGCTGACATCATTGCTTACTACTAGTGAAATCTGTGGATGATCACAGAGGTCCCATGTGACAAGCTGTGACCAATCACAGCTCTCACAGTATTTCTCAATGGGTGCAAGAATACAGCCAGAGAGAAGGAGAAATGATTGCTTTTACAGCCTTTGTGGGTGTAAAAACAATCAGTGCAAAAAAAAAAAAAAAATCTTCATCACCCCCCACAAGTAGTTCAGGGTCACTATGGTGACACTGTACTGCTAGGGTGATGGCATGTTAAAAAAAACAAATAATATAAAAAAAAAAAATAAACATGTAAAAAAAAATTAGAAAAATTATAATTTTTGGTTATAAACTAATTTGGGTTATTTGTTTTACTAAAAAGATAACTGAATACATTCTGGCCAAGATGTATGAAGAAAGATTGTTTATTTACAAACTTTTTGGGCTTTTTCATTTATATAGCAAAAAAATAAAAATCCCAGTGGTGAATAAATACCACCAAAATAAAGTTTTATCTGTCTCAAAAAAATACTAAAAAATTCATATGGGTACAGTGTTGCATGATCGCGCAATTGTCATTCAAAGTGTGATAGCACTGAAAGCTGAAAATTGGCCTGGAAAGGAAGGGGGTGAAAGTTTCGGGACTTGAAGTAGTTAAACACATTTGTTTCCTCAACATTCTATAAACAATACCCCATAATGACAATAATTGTCATTATGGGGTATTGTTTGTAGAATGTTGAACAAAAAAATGAATTTAATCCATTTTGGAATAAGGCTGTAACACAACAAAATGAGGCAAAAGTTAAGCGCTGTGAATACTTTCTGGATGCACTGTATTATTGATAAATGTATGTACTTGCGCTATGTAGTTGGATGGCTCAAAACATACATACTATCTAGGAGTAAAACTGGTGGAGTGAATGATAAAGAAGGATCTGGGTGTTCTTTTAGATCAAAAACTTAATGTGGTTGTAATCCCTTACTAATACCAAATAAAGTGACTGGCTTCAGGTGATTCACAAAGTTAAAACAAATCCTGCTAAATATGTTGTACCTCTTTTCTCTACATCTGTTCAAAGTCCATTATTTATACAGTTTGTCTGAGCTTCAGAAAGCAGTGGGTGGGGATCTGAAGTTAAACTCAGCAGATCTTAGTGAGAAGAGCTCTGAGAGCTGATTGGAGGGAAGGGACACACACCCCTTCCCACAGCACACAGGAACAGAGAGGAGGCTGTTGATCACAGGCTGAGGTCCCTTCTGTCACCTTTTTATCTCTGGTGTCAGGAAAGTTTGCCAGAAATGATTCATGCAGAGGAACAAGGCAGCAGACAGAAATGAAAATGGGATAGGCTTGGTTCATATTTCATGTTAGAGGTTTCCACTTTAAAGCTTTTTTGGGATTTTTTTTTTTTTTTCAAAAGCTTAAGATAGCCTCACTCTGATAACTCTGGCCTGTCTCTATATGCCAGCTTAGAATTGGTCTTAAATTCCTCCAGTTTCCTTATCTATGAACTGGCTATAATTCTCTTTAAGTTTGTCACTGGCGCAAATAAGAACTACCTCAATCTGTCGCATGTTTTAAAACATTTACTGAAACAGTTACAAGGCTTTCATGAATTATACGCAGGACTTTTGTAAGGGGACCATACACTCAGAAAAGTGTTGCAGATACTTTACTGACTTTTCCCATGTGTTTATTATCTGCTAAATTATCAGAAGACAAATGTTATCAATTTGCTAAAACTGAACAGAAAAATATTAATATGAATAGATATGGCTGCTGCTGCTAGCAGCAATCTTTGTGTTCTGCCGGTAGGGAAGGCTTCCTGTTGGCAGAACACAATAGCGGTGCACGAGAGATTTCCCATCAACACTGACTATGTTGGAGAAGCAAATGATTTTCTTTCCTGCAACTCATGGTTGCAGGAAAGAAAATCAAATCATCTATGGCTTGTCTGACTGCATGCAAGTCATGAGTATAATGAGCATAGTAGGTGAATATTTTATAAGGTGCCCCATCCTAAAACAGTATCTAGACAAAAATAATTTGGGGCACTAAACTTCATGGCTCTCAAGGATCTACTACAAATGTATTATCTATATCTATTATTCTCCTATATGCTGCTGTGATTTGTAATGAGTTTGTCCATTATGTCTTGTTTGGTTGGGTTTTAATATGGGTTCCAGAAGAATGTGTGAGCTTCTGAAGGGTTATCCCCATACTATGTACAAAGATAAAAAAAACTGTTTTTTATTGAATTATATGATCTGATTATTGTTCCAATACAGAAATTATTTTTATAAAATATTTGCAGTAGATCCCTGAGCACCATGAAAAAAGTCTTTTTTTTTACCCCAAAATTATTTTAGTTTGCATACAAGTCCTGCTCACAGCACAGATAGCTTCACCATGTACATACGGCAGTTTCTCTGTCAAGAAAAACTCCACTTTCACAAATGATATAATCATTTATGAAATTGCAATTTGTAATATATTATTCCTACAAATTAATTGTCCATTTCAGTCTGCAGCTATCTATGATAAATTTGCAAAAAAGGATTACAATGTTGGTTTTCGACAATCATGACAGCTAGGGGCACCCCAGAAGTCTAATTTACTGCTTAGCTTCTGTGATTAGCTCACTACCTTACCTAGAATCTGAATGAAGTTTCAAGTCAGCTTACATGCATTTCCTACAGCAGCAGCATTTACATCTTCAGAAATCACTCACAGCACTCATTAGAGCCATGTGTGTAATCTCATGATCTGCTCCTATAAATAAAGATTATAAACCCATGAGTTCCCTTTAAATCAAGCAACACAGAGAATATTAGAATACAAGTCAAGGGAAAAATCTGCTTGGAATGGATAAGAAGAGACCTGCAGCTGATCTTGCTTTGATGTTTTAGCTAATCTTGGACTCTAAAGAAATGATTAATCTTAACTCAAAAGACCAAGTGAGCCATGTGTGTTAAAGAAAGTCTGAATCCTAGGAAAGCAAGAAGCAACATCTTATTCTAATCCTTAGTCATACATTACAAATATGAAGCCCAGTTAACTTAGAGAAGAAAACAGTTATAATGATATAATGAGGTTGGTATAATAGTTTTGTAAAGGTTAACGTTAAGTCCTCATGCACACTGGGCGATTTAAAAATGCCAGTAACGTTAACTGTATAAAATAATTTTAAGGAAGCACGTCATTTTAAGGATGCACATTTTTCCTCGTTTGCGTTTTTTAGACACAAAAAACCCCAACATTTTGGCTCAAAAAAAGTCCCCAAAACACCAGTTTGCTGTATTTTATCGCATTTACCAGCGTTAGAACGTCTTTACAGCTAAAAAAACTCCTCTAGAAACCCAATAGTTCTGTTTTTTTTCCAGCCACAAAAACGCTGATTAAAGCCTATGTGTGCATGGACACATAGAATAAAATGCTGGTGAGTTTACTGGCTGTAGAAAAAAACAACAAAAGCCAAAAAAAACAGCTGTGCATGAGGACGTATTTCTGATTGAAACAATCCCTTTAAGAACCTTTATAAAGTCCTGTGGCTGGGAAATGGGCTGCAGAGGCAGACTGTTGTGCTCTGTGTGACCAGCAGTCTCTCTGCAGCGCTATCTTACACCTTTCCCTAGTAAGTCAAACTGTAGAGCTCTCCCAATCAACAGGGTTCACAGAACCTGCTGAATGGAGAGCACTAGCTTTTAATTCAGCTGGAGGCATGTGGTTCATCAGAACTGTGAAAAGGTGCTAGATACAAAAAGTTACACATTTTCAAGGTGATCATATTCTTCAACCATTTTAACTATTTATTTTTTCTGCAAGTTATATTTATGCTTTGATCTCAGTTAAAGTGGTTCTAAAGCTTTAAGGTTTTTTTACCTTAATACATTCTCTGCATGAATGTAAAAAACCTTGTGTCCAGGATCTCCGCCAGCCCCCCTTATACTTACCTGAGCCTGATCTCAATCCAGTGCCTCTTTCTGCTCTCTCCCTCCTCATGGGACAGCCATTGGCTGCTGTTGCTATCAATCAAATTCTAGGATGCCAAAAAATATATCAGTATGCTGCGCCTACCTATAATCATATAATATGTGCATCAAGAATCATCTGTAACAATCCCTCATAATAAACAAAACAATCATTCTCTAAAACAGAAACCACATAAACAAATAATCCACAGTCCATATAATGTGCCAAGTGAATGTCCTCCTTTAACAATTGTGCCACTTAATTATCTTCCGTGATACATATGCCCCACTTTCTATATATGTGAGTGTACTGCCGGGCGGTGAGAGTGGTTTTAAACAGCCAATCACCTGGAATATCAGGGAGCATCAGAGAGCGACTTCTGAACGGAGAATTATATTGGATAGGTATCTGGAAAGAGGATATGAGATGATGAGAGGACCCTTATTAACGGGAAACAAGCAGTTCTGACCTGTAAGAGGACAGGTCAGATACTGGAGGTGAGCGTAATATTTGAATGGTGGTGGATACATGGTGTGACTGTTCACAATATTCTAGGAAGAAGGGCATGATTATCACAGAAAATAATAAAGTGGCACAATTGTTAAAGAAGGACATTTACTTGGCACATTATATGGACTGTGAATTATTTATGTTATGTGGTTTCTGTTTTACAGAATTATGGTGTTTTGTTTATTATGAGGGATTGTTCATTTATAGATGATTCTTGATGCACATATTATATGATTATAGGTAGGCGCAGCATACTGATATATTGTTTGGTGTTATATCATTAACGTGGGAATACTTTTATGCTTGCAGCCACTCTCAGGTTTATATTTGAATATCTTATATAATAGTGAATTCTATATTGTATTGCACAGAGATATATTGAATTATACACTTCACCTATAGGTGGCGCGGGATACACTCATCTGGCAGCAGAGCTTGGGAGCAAGCTGGAACGAGTACCCCACGGGGTGCTTGGAAAGCGGGAGGAGCCAGGGGCACCAGCAGGGGACCCCAGAGGAGGAGGATCAGGGCTGCTCTGCGCAAAACCATTGCACAGAGCAGGCAAGTATAACATGTCTGCAAATTTAAAAAAAGTAAAGGTTTAGAATCACAGTAACCCTTTCGCTGCCAGGTCTGGGGAGGGGCGGACGGGAGGGGTCCGTTCTCCTCCCCTTCTTGCTGTGACCCAAAAAAGTGACGTGTATGACGTCACTTCCAGGTCACCACTGTCACTTTCCCCATCTAGAATAGCCAGGGAGAGAAGTATTGCAATGTGATCTAAATTACGATACATCCAGTGGAGCCCAGAGGTCTAATTAAAAAGAACCTGTCCCCTAAAAATCATCACATAGGGGACTTTGTGTCTCCTATGTGATGAAAAAAAAAAGTTAAGTTAAAAAATAAAGTTACACCCAAGCATATAACATCCTCCCCGCCCCCAAAAAATGTTTGAAGTACCCCCACATATACGCACATACATATGTAAATGCATGCATCAGGGGCACCTACGCGTGAAACCAACAATTGCTATACACATGTTACAATTAGGAGTGAGAGGAATAATTCTAGCAGAAAACCTCCTCCATAACACTAAACTGATGACCTGTAGGGGCTGATGAAACATCGCCTATAGAAAGTATAGGGTACTGAAGTTTCTCACCATTTCACAGGCACACGCAAATTTAAGGTTTTACATATTGGGTATCTATTCATACTTTTGCTTATTTTAGCAAACATTTGGGTAATTTATTGTTTGATTGCCCTAAAATTCACTTTAGTGTGTTTTTTACTGGAATGTTGCATTTTCTAGATCTTTGTGGTAATATCATGTGACATAAAAAATTGGAACTACCACTATTTTATTCTCTAGGGTGTCTGCTTTCAGAAAATACATAATGTTTTGAGTTTTGTGTAATCTTCAGGCCTAAATATTTTTATTTTTTTTTAACGTGTGCAAAAATTGCAAAAAAGGCTTAATAAACTTGCTGGCCTGCACCTTCCTTTGATTATGCTAAGCATAAGCCCCATTGAAGTGTTTGTGTGAATGAATTTTCTACACCCCACAATTTGATTCATTCTGGCTAAATAGCAGAACTGGCATGCTTTATTATAAACAGTCATACCTCGTAACTCCCTCAATTTTCTCAGCACAGAGAAGCTTTTTAGACCTGTCAGAAAATGATTTACATTATAGTAAAGAATTACCAAAGTCGAATATAAAAGAAATAAACTCATACAAATTTAGTCAGTTTGGGTAATTTATAGTCTGCCTTGGAAATGGCTGCAAGTACTACTGGAAATGTATAATCACAACCTACTGTTAAATAATATGTTATAACAGGAAAAGAACCAACCAGGCAAACTTATTCAGACTTGATTTTGATGGTAAATCTTACCTAACGTTAGTCAAAATGACACCATGTTATTTACTCAGTATCCAGTTAGAATTTTTTTTTGCAAATAATAAACTGGTAGAATAAAATGACAACACTGTGATCAATCTAATTTCCTGAAATAATCTTGCTGCATTAGAGATAGTTAAGTTTGTGTACAATCAAATAGTATCTCTAAGGCCCGTTTCACACTGACAGTCCGATTGGGTCAGCCTGCCTGTTTTTCAGATCATCCATAGCTCTCTATGGATCCTGTACACTGAAAACAGATGGATGGGGATCCATTCCCCATCCATCCAGCTCATGTAATCGGATGACAGTCGAGTGGAAACAGACTGGCAGTCCGTTTCCATCCGACTACCCTATAGAAAACAGAGGGCTGTGTCTGTGTCCGCTCTGCATCAGCGGAGCGGACAAAGAACTGTCATCTTCTTGCTCAGTGGAGAAATCCCCTGCTGAGCAAGTGGATCTGTTAATAGGACCACCCTGTCTGAAAGGGGCCTAAAGGATAACTAAACATAGTGGGTACTTTGATAGTTTTGGTACGTACCTGCTCCCACTTCTGGTCAGATTCCACCAGATGTTCCCCCCACCTCCCACTACCTCTTGGGCACGTCACAAATCTCATGAGGCTGTGGGAAGCTAGCTGGGAAGCCGCAAGGAGTCACAGACGGCTTTGGATTCTAAACCTGCCAGCAACGGGGACCCCTAGACTGGCGAAGCATGGGCCCAGGTGAAAATGGTGGTGGATCCTTGGATAGGTGTGTGTCTTTTTATTAAAAGTCAGTATCTTGGTTCGAATCTGCTACAAATAAGGCTTTCCCTTTAAGTTGATAGTTCCACACAATGGCACACAATTAAGCACATATACAGCCACAACTCTTCTGGAGGGGCGAGAAATCCTGGCTAAACTATGCCTGGCGGACGCGCCTTCACCTCAACGTCCACCTTCCACCCCTCGGGTATCTTGTATCTGGAACACTCCATCTCCATGAAGGGAAAGCAGAGTCAGATAAGAGCCAGGATGAAAAGGATATGCTCCTTTGATCACTATCCTTTATTTTGATAAGATATTGAGACATGCTGTAGACTCATTATACTCATATATGTTTGCTAATTTTGATCTAGTCATCAGCTATTTGGACGTGCAAAAATTTTCAAAGGGTCTTTAGACCCTTAACTCATGGCCCGTATGCGGATTCTGTGAGAATCGTCGATGACCGACCCCATCCTGTTGCCGGGCATGGTCGGAGAGGTCACTGCCCTGATGTGGAGTGGTCGATCCACCTTCATGTTTTAAGGTGACGGGGTTTAGGCCCTTTTGGGCCTTTGGTGTTATGATTCTCTGTCTTTTCAGGTGAGGCAGCTAGCCTACTTGATCCATGGTTTATTGTGATTTCTTTAGCTTTAGGGGCTCTTAGGGCCCTGCCTCTACTGTTTTATGTTTTTGTTTATTTGATAATTTTGGTACATGATGGTAGTCATACAAAACTTTGTGTATCTCCATCTCTATGGCTTGGACAATCCATAAAATGATACCGACAGACTTCACCTTGCAGGTTGCAGATCCGGGTGCTCCACAGATAAGACATACTTTTTCTGATATAGCTCAGATGGATACGATAATGCTGTCAGATACTATTTTTCTTATATTTAGTCATGGTCATTCATTGCATCTCACATAATGTCCAGGGTTTCAATTCTCCAAATAAACGCAAAACTGCCTTCCTCCAACATAGCCATTTAGGGGCGAAGATTATTCTATTACAAGAAACCCATTTTGCAGTGGCTAAACATCCTACATTCTTGCACAGATCTTATAAGCAAGGTTTTACACCTTACATTCCACTAAGAGCAGGAGTGTAGTGGTTTTTCTTCACAACTCGTTTCCCTTTGAAGTTCAACAAGTTCATAGTAATCCTGAGAGCAGATTTATCCTTATTAAAAGGTATCCTTTCGGGTCAGGAACTCACACTAGCCAATGTTGATGCACCGAATCCGCTCAAGCGACTTTTTATTCACCTTTTTTTTATATTCTTGATAAGTTCCTGTCCCCCCATTTATTGGTGGGAGGTGACTTTAATCTGGTGGCTAACCCTTTACTAGATAGAAGTTCATCCTCACCTTCTTCCCCGGCCCTCCCGAAATCTCTCACTAAAAAATTAGAAGCATTTCAGTTGGTGGATTCCTGGAGAGCACACAATGTAGGATCAAGAGACTACTCATTTTACTCCCACCCGCATGACTCTTATGCTAGGCTAAATTACATATATTGCTCCCCAATTTTCCTAGCCAACTCCATGAAGGCAAGCATACATTTGTGTTCTTGGTCAGATCATAATATAGTGGCACTGTCTATCACCTTTATAGGTCTAGCATCTACTCCCTACTCTTGGTGACTGAATGACTCTATGCTTACAGACGTCAACTCCCGCCAAGATGTAGCTACCTCCATCCAAGAATACTTTCAGCTGAACATAACACCTGACACCTCCCCAGCTACTTTATGGGTGGGCCCACAAGGTGGTTCTGTGAGGCCACCTAATCTCTATGGCGGCAGTCAGGAATAGGGAGTGTTGGAAACAAATTCAGAAACTTACTAGAGAATTAGAAACGCATTATGGAAGGTAGGCAATCCATCTGTACTAATCAGAACTATGATATTGCAAAAACGCTTAGAACTGAATACCTTACTATCCCAGAAAACTGAAAAGGCTTTGCGCTGGTCTAAGGCTTCTTTTTTACTACATAGCAATGCAGCGTCAACTATGTTCGCACGGAAACTTAACTATTCTATACAGCCCCCACATATCTATAAACTATGTACTAAGAATAGTAATGTCTCGTCTTTGCCTCATGAAACTGTGCAAATTTTATTTTACTCCACCCTATTAGCTCCTTCACAAACGACTTCCACTCCCCTCGAAGGCTTGTGGCTTGATTCTTTACCCCTCCCCGCTCTCACACCTTCTCAGATATCTTTGCTCAATGCCCCATGCAGTCTGGAGAAAATAACCTGAGCAATTAGAGCACTGTGAACTTATACAGAACCAGGCCCCGATGGGTTTACGGTTAGTTATTATAAGCATTTCGCCCCTCTGATTGCCCCTTTTTTGGAGTCATTGTTCAATGATATTTTGCAGGGCAGCAGGTTTCCTGAGTAGATGGTTTTGGTCAACATGTCCCTGTTACCTAAACTCTTAAAAGATCATCTTCTACCTCAAAACTATAGACCCATTTCAGTGATGATCAATAATTTAAAGATATTCAGCCAGGTTTTGGTAGATAGATTGGCCCCTATTATCTCTTCCTCTCACCTGACCAATCGGGATTTATACCGGACCGACTTATCACAGACAACATGTCTCACATTAAATGTCATTCAGATGCTAACCTACACTCTAAAGAAGTATTGTTACTGAGCCTGCATATCAATAAGGCCTTTGATAGTGTCCTCTGGCCCTATTTGTTTTCACTGTTGCAGAAATTGGGCTTCAGTGATTAATGTTTATCTGGTGTACGTCCTCTCTATACCTCCCCCCAAACAAGAATTAGACTCCCACGCTACAACTCTGACTTTTTTATATTGGGCAGAGGTACCCATCAGGGCTGTCCGCTTTCACCCTTATTAATTGCACTAGTTTTAGAACCTTTGGCAATTGCTATAAAATCACACCCGGATATTTCGAGGTATCTGCATTTGGTCTCACAAATCAAGATATGTGTCAGGGATCTCCTCGATCCCCGCCGCGATGGGCTCGGCGCAGGCGCACTGCTCCACCCAGCGCACGGGCACTAGGTCCGGGCCGGCCGCGGCGTTCGAGTTCGCGCATGCGCAGTAGAAGCCGCGGCCGCCCGCTGGGCACCAATGGCAGCGCAGGGCGGGATATTTAAAGGTCCCTGAGCTGTCATTTCGTTGCCTTCTGGTCTTACCTGCTTCCTGTGTTCCTGTACCTGTGCCTAGTAAGTTATTGACCCGGATTGCCTTTGACCTTGCTGATTTCTCCTGCCCAGACCCTTGCTTGCCTGACCTCTCTCCCTGGATGCCCCTTATTAGATCTGACCTCCTGCTGCTGACCTGGCGTGTGACCCGACGATTCTCTGCCTGCTCCCTTGTACCTTACCGTCCTCTACAATACCGACTCGGCCTGTCTGACTACGCACTTGCTCAGCCATCCATCCATCCATCCCATCGGGGTCACCCGACCTCCTCACATCTGGCTCTCCCTGGTTGGAGCCCCTGGCGAACACCACTACCACTGACAGGTGTGCTCAGTAGAGGCGACCTGGTCTCGGGGTACTACAAGTCCATCCCCACCATCAGGGGCCCTGGTGAACAAGTACCCTGGGGCTTAGACTCCGCGCTCTGGGCACGCCTGACCAGTGGAGTGCTAGTGGTGCCGCTCGGCGGTCCCTCACATTATGTATGTATGCAGATGATGTCATGCTTTTCCTTACTAACCCATTAGTATCACTGCCTAATTTATGTATGTTATTGAATGACTTTGCATCTATTTTGGGTCTCATGGTAAATTTTACTAAATCAGTTGTCATGCCGATTAATGTCAATGATTCCCTGAGTAGATCCTTCTGTGGCTCATTCCCATTTCGATGGGCCACGGACCAGGTCCTATATTTGGGAATCTTACACCCAGGTACTCGGAAATATTTGCAGCTAATTACCCACCATGTGTGTCTCACCTTTCTACTTTGTTAAAGATCTGGCATGGATACCCTATCTCATTTTTGGGCAGAGTCACGGCAGTGAAAATGAATATTTTACCAAAATTACTCCCAATCTCGGAATTGAAAACATTCCTTGAACGTTTTCAATGGGCGATTAATAATTTTATCTGGAGAAATAAACGTCCACGTTTTACTTCATCCGTCCTATACCAGTCGTAACGAGCGGGTGGCCTCGGACTCCCCAATTTTTGGCTTTACTACCTGTCTCCCCGTTTTTCACAACTATAGAAATGGGCAACTATTAACTCCCAGGGTCAGATCTGAATCTCAAGCTATACGCCCATTCTATTTACCGGGTCTTTTATGGACGAAAATTCCCCCCCGCTCGTTGCTGACCCATAATTCAATTGTTGCTCACTCATTGAAACTTTGGTTCCCTTATAAATTTAAATTAGTTCTGGTCTCCTCTGTTTCACGGAGTTCATCATATTTTGGAGACCCAAATTTTGTTGCGGCTTTTTTATCTCTGCAGGCATTTCGCTGGTGGTACGATCGATCCTTTAACAGATTATCTGTTTTTCAAAGAGGTGGGTCTTATATCACTTTTGAGATGTTACAAACACTTTTTGATATCCCACTTCGTGAACACTATTGTTATTGGCAAAAAAGACATTTTTTTAAATTCACATTATGGATTGACACCTTTGTCCCCGATCACGGTTTTCCAACGCATCAGCTGTGATCCTCCCATGGGTAGGGGTCTTATTTCAGATTTGTATCGCCTTTTTTTGCCAACTATCTTTCCCTCACCCCCCTTATATAAACAGAAATGGGAGACTGATTGTGGTATCACCTTTTCTGAAGAGGACTGGGACTCCATGGTGGATTATATACGTAAGAGCTCTAGATCTCTTTCTGTCCGTGAGACGGCTCTTAAGGTCTTATCCTGTAGGCATTATACCACCTCTAGACTACATATGTTTCCAGGAACATCCCCCCTCTGCTTCCAGGGTTGTGGCCTTGCTGGTACCCTTGTGCATACATTTTGGGCCTGTCATTGGTGTGATATAAAATTTCTGAAGTGGCCTCTGCTGTAGCAGATGCCCCCTTGCATTTGTCTGTACAGATCTGCTTATTGGGATCCCCTATCTCAGGAATACAGACCGAAGCTAAGAGACTAATTTACACCATCTGTGTCTCAACCCTATGGGCTATTGCCCTTCATTGGAAATCCCCTACAGTTCTAAGTAGAATTATCAACAGAAAATTGGATGTTTGGAAAACACAGACATTTATTGTCTGACTGATAGATATACATGATGTAATTGATAGCTCTCCTCTGTTGGTAGCCTTATTGCTCTGCTTACCTTCCTGCCTACCTTATTCATGTGCCTACTTTTTAGATCTTACACAACTGTATTTTATTTGGATGATACATATGTGCCCTTTTTACAGCCAGGTCCATAAATATTGGGACATCGACACAATTCTAACATTTATGGCTCTATACACCACCACAATGGATTTGAAATGAAACAAATAAGATGTGCTTTAACTGCAGACTCTCAGCTTTAATTTGAGGGTATTTACATCCAAATCAGGTGACTGGTTTAGGAATTACAACAGTTTGCATATGTGCCTCCCACGTGTTAAGGGACCAAAAGTAATGGGACAATTGGCTTTGCAGCTGTTCCATGGCCAGGTGTGTTATTCCCTCATTATCCCAATTACAATGAGCAGATAAAAGGTCCAGAGTTCATTTCAAGTGTGCTATTTGCATTTGGAATCTGTTGCTGTCAACTCTCAAGATGAGATCCAAAGAGCTGTCACCATCAGTGAAGCAAGCCATCATTAGGCTGAAAAAACAAAACAAACCCATCAGAGAGATAGCAAAAACATTAGGTGTGGCCAAAACAACTGTTTGGAACATTCTTAAAAAGAAGGCACGCACCGGTGAGCTCAGCAACACCAAAAGACCCAGAAGACCACGGAAAACAACTGTGGTGGATGACTGAAAAATTCTTTCCCTGGTGAAGAAAACACCCTTCACAACAGTTGGCCAGATCAAGAACACTCTCCAGGAGGTAGGTGTATGTGTGTCAAAGTCAACAATCAAGAGAAGACTTCACCAGAGTGAACACAGAGGGTTCACCACAAGATGTAAACCATTGGTGAGCCTCAAAAACAGGAAGGCCAGATTATAGTATGGAGAAGGAAAGGAACTGCTCATGATCCTAAGCATACCACCTCATCAGTGAAGCATGGTGGTGGTAGTGTCATGGCGTGGGCATGTATGGCTGCCAATGGAACTGGTTCTCTTGTATTTATTGATGACGTGACTGCTGACAAAAGCAGCAGGATGAATTCTGAAGTGTTTCGGGCAATATTATCTGCTCATATTCAGCCAAATGCTTCAGAACTCATTGGACGCCGCTTCACAGTGCAGATGGACAATGACCCAAAGTATACTGCAAAAGCAACCAAAGAGCTTTTTAAGGGAAAGAAGTGGAATGTTATGCAATGGCCAAGTCAATCACCTGACCTGAATCCGATTGAGCATGCATTTCACTTGCTGAAGACAAAACTGAAGGGAAAATGCCCCAAGAACAAGCAGGAACTGAAGACAGTTGCAGTAGAGGCCTGGCAGAGCATCACCAGGGATGAAACGCAGCGTCTGGTGATGTCTATGCGTTCCAGACTTCAGGCTGTAATTGACTGCAAAGGATTTGCAACCAAGTATTAAAAAGTAAAAGTTTGATTTATGATTATTATTCTGTCCCATTATTTTTGGTCCCTTAACAAGTGGGAGGCACATATGCAAACTGTTGTAATTCCTACACCGTTCACCTGATTTGGATGTAAATACCCTCAAATTAAAGCTGACAGTCTACAGTTAAAGCACAGCTTGTTCGTTTCATTTCAAATCCATTGTGGTGGTGTATAGAGCCAAAAATGTTAGAATTGTGTTGATGTCCCAATATTTATGGACCTGACTGTATTTAGTAAAACCTGTTTAAAGTGTTGCTAAACCAAGGACTCTGCATTCACAATATCTGGTCTCCCACAGTACACAGAACATGGAAATGCAGTTATTTTAGTAAATATAAACTGTCAAGTACCTTTTCTTATCAGCAGTTAGAGCAGTCTTGTGACTTCTATCAGTGTCCAGCAGAGCACTGGTTAACGCTTGTAGGAGGAGTTTTCATTCTCCTCTGACTGTGCTATGAGGCTGCATAACTCCTGACCCTCTGTCTGAACAGTGCTGGTTGGCCCTGTGCTGATCACATGCACCCTCAAAAGCAAAGAAAAAAAAAAAAAACCTCTCTAGCCATACATACTAAAATGAGCATGTGTAGAGTGACTCCTAGAGCTCTGTATTAATAGCAGATGGAATGGGGACTATAGAAGAAGGGGAGGGACCCAATATTTATGGACCTGCCTGCATATTGTATCCTATACTTTATGCAGTCATGTTGTTTTTGCAGTTTATTCCTTAATAAAAAACGTTCATAAACAAAAAATAGACTCTATGATTCAGTGATTAAAGCACCATCTCAATACTACCCATGGCAAATGTCTTCTCTGAAGGGGTAGTAAAAGAAAATAAATGCTGGGGCATTGCTCTAGAGGGGGAGGAAGGTTTGGAGATATAATTGAGGGACAAATTTATTTTGTGACCTTTTGCTGCCACTAGTGGTGGTGAAATTATTAGAAAGTAAGGTGCAGCTTTATGTTCATATATGGATCAACATTTGGCTGGGCCAGCATGGACTATACAGATTTTGATCAGCGTGTGACCATAGCTGCTTGACAGAAGGCAATTATTGATCAACTTGTGTTGAAGGGACATATTGGAAAATGTTTCTCTGTCAGTGGCTGCCACCAATCAGCTGCAGCCAGTGATCAGAGTACGTCAGAATACAACATCCAGGAAAGGGGGGATTCCTCCATCTGGCTTGTTAGTATTTTTTCCTACATCCAGCAGGCTGCATGAAAAATCAAAGTGTATGGCTAGCTTTAAAAAACCCACTGTACATACGCATGTCAACAGTCTACAAAGTTAAGGTTGGTACACACGGAATGAAATTCAACCTGTTTCAGCAGGGGTCGGCTGAATTTTGATCTTTGTGTGGCCCTCTCTTTCATTCAATCAGCAGTTGCACAGCTGATTAGAGTATTCTGACAACGGATGCATTGCAGCTATCAGAATACAATAGAACAGTGGTGAGGATACCTCCATCCACTTTGCTTGTTATTTATTTATTTTTGTTCAGCCCGCTGGCTGTATATCCAGCTTTAGTCTTTAACACTTTGTAATATAATGCTGTATACAGCTGTAAAAATACCTTTCAGGAAACGGGGGAGATGTGGATACTCTGTGCCCTTTGCAGAATATGTCATTTTGTCAATGAAAAAGAAAATGGCACTACAAAATTATGTATACTGTATATATAGGGTTTATAATATACCTTGGTGAAGCAAAAAAAACATTGCTACTACTTTAAAGCTAGACTAGGCATTACAGAAGCCTATGGTATACAGTATGTGGCATAAAAAAAGTATCTTACAGAATTTAAAAACTGCTAGTGCCAGATCAAGAAACTATTCTAAATCCAATGGGAACAAGTGGCGAAATAAAAGACAAAACCACCTAATTTCAAAGAACAGCTGCTAGTTTGTGTAGCGGAGAACAATACAGTAGAATTGGATGGTTCATGCTGAAGAAACAACTTATTAACAACAAACAACTTATTTGAGATTACCTGGCAGCGATTCCTCCTTGGCGCAGGTTTGATACTCTTGGCTTGCCATCCTTGTCTATTCCGCCTGACACTGTAAGCCCAAGTGTGGTGCCCTCTTTCTTCATTAATTCTACTATTGTTGAGCCCTTAAACTCCTCTGTGAAAAAGAAAAATATGGATATTAAATCAGAATCTCAAAAATGTCTCTGCACAGCATGATTTTCATGTGATTAATAAAAATAAAACATGTTTTCCTATTATAAGATAGCAATAAATCAGAGTTCTATTTTCCTGTGCAATACCAGTCTGAGCTTCAAGTCCCATTCATGTCAGTGTTTTGCTGCTCAAAGCTCCAAACGCTCAATATACAAAATCCCACGGTTTTCAATTGAGCCTGTTCACACCTGCACATAGCCTAAAAAATGTGCATGGGGTTCTTTTGAGCTACAAGGGCAGCACCTGAAAAATGTGCAAACACAAAACCATGCACACACACAAAAAAAATGTTCAGAAGCATGTAAAAACACCCGTACAAATGCCCCCCAAAAAAGTCTGCAAAACACCAAAAGACACTCAGCTCAAGTGTGAATGCAGTCTAGGGAAATAGAGTCAAAGCCCAAACAAGGGAAAGTCATTCTTGGGAAAAGAAGTCTGCTAAATAACAAAGATTTCTCCATTCACACACTAATAACCAACTTGCATTCCCTGTGAGTGAGCATAAGAGGGGGGAACAGTCACTTTTATGATTACAGTTTACCAAAAGCCTTCATTATGTTGTCTGGCTGTTCCTCCTCTAAGTAGAGGATGCTTTAGTCATCATTTCTACATACACAATTCTTTCTGAAGCTTATTATTTCTTAAGACAGGAGGTCGCAGAAGTCAATAAGCCTCTGTACATGCAGATTTTGTTGATATTATACTGTGGCTGATTTTAAACTTCGGGTGTTATATAGCTAAAACACAAAGAAAGGTCTCTGATCCACTGCATAGCAGCATGTGTCTGGCAGTAACCTTGGCGTTTACATCTAATTATTTTCCAGTCAAGATAAGATTAGCTACATTAAAGGAATCTGGAGTTGGTGACTAAAGGTTAATTTTTTGTTATAAAAGTTAAAATGAGGTAATGTAAATTTTGGAGCCCTAGAGTTTGCTGAAACAGGTTATCTTCCATTATTTCTTTGCTGTAAAGAGAATGTAATCCAGGATACTGATAGTTGAATGGAGCTTTATATGATAGATTAAAAAGAGACCACACATGAGGAGTTACTACTGTACTATTAACATAGGTCCAGGATTCTCTGCAAACAGTGTCATGGGAGAACCCTATATTAAAATGGTATTAAACTAAAAAAGCCAACATTTATTATATTGCAGCTTACCACTTCTTAGGTGTCCTTCGGACAGCTGATCACGATGACGTAGGTTCAGAGGTCATCTACACGGATAATCAGGGCACTGATCATCAGTGCCCATCAGTGATGCCTGTCAATGCCCATCAGTGCCTCATCAGTGCAGTCTATTAGTACCTATCAGTGCTGCCTATCAGTGCCCAGCAGTTTCTCCTCATCAGTGCCACCTATCAGTGAAGCCTCATCAGCGCACATCAGTGAAGGAAAAAATTATTTACAAAATTTTATAACAGAAAATAAGAAAGTTTTTTTTCCCCAAAAATTCAGTCTTTTTTCATTTGTTTAGCAAATAATTAAAAACCCAGCAGTGATTAAATGCCACCAAAATAAAGCTCTATATGTCTAAAAAAATGATACAATTTTTTTGGGTACAGTGTTGCATGACCGCGCAACAGTCATTCAAAGTTCGACAGTGCTGAAAGCTAAAACTTGGCCTGGGCAGGAAGGAGGTGAAAGTGCCCAGTAGACAAGCGGTTATATTTTTTTCTGAGGTTGTTAATCCTGGATCGGGGGCTGGAGTTTGAAGCTTCCGAAGTGTTTTGGGTGGGAAGAAACTTTCAATCTTGTGTCTGGATGTTGCTAGACGCCTGTGCGCGTATACAGGTGTGCAGGATTGTTAAAAAACAGATCCGAGAGTAGCTCAGTGCAGTAGGAGTTGCAGTTCCTACTATTTGAAGGCAAAGATAGGAGTTCCACTGGAGACTGCATCCTTTGTGAGGGGAACTGCTTACCCAATTGAGAGAGACAGCTAAATGGGTCTGGGAGGCTGAGAAAGCTGAGGCAGCTAAGGGTCCAGGGGGCTGCGGGGAATCTGGAAGGCTATGGAGGAATTGAGCAAGCTCAAGGGGGGCTGCTAGGAGAACTGTATCCAGAAACCAGGATTACACAGGTACAGCAAGATGTGGGTAAAGGCCAAGTGAGCCTGAAAAACCCGTGTTCTGGGAGACCAGTGTAAAGAGCAGTGGTACTGCTGAAGTGAGAACCAGGTGGCTTGGTATTGCTGTGTTAAACTCCAGCATTGGCAAGTTTGTAAACTTTCTTTTTCCTTTTTAATAAAAGTGGGCTGCTGTGCCCTTAAACTGCAAGTTTGGACTGATGTGGACTCACTTACAAATACAATGAACGTATGAGCTAACCAACCCCCATATCACACTTGTTAGTACATCTAACACTCCCCTCCCCCCCAAACTGACAATGCTGCTGCCCCCTGTGCTCCTTCAACCAGAGTGGGGACACTCTAATACAGGAGTTGTGTTACTGAAATTTTATAAAATTGATCAAAAAGTGACATATATTAGCAACACATTCAAAAACCCATTTTGCATATAAATGTTAAAGTTCCCCAATAACATAATTTTAAATACATATGTATTTTAAATAAAAGTCTTACAAACAGCAGGGCCCTTGACCCCCTCGTGTTTTGCTTTGTTACTGTACTGTCTCATGTTCTGTCCCCCACTATAATGTACAGCGCTGTGCAAACCTTTTAGCGCTATATAAATACTGTATAATAATAATAATAATAATAATAATAATAAATACCTAAATTTCACTTATTTTCAGACTTTTGTAAGTCACTAGTCATACCACTGCAATTTAAAATTGTGCAATTTGTGTGCAATTTCTGAAGACTTGTGAAGATTTTCAACAATTTCTTGTGATTTGCATTGCGATTTCCATTATATTCTATGTATGTGAAATTGCAACAAAATGCAGAAAAGGTAATGAAAGAACTACTTTATAAAAAATGCTGCAGCAAATTGCATTAGATGTGATTTCAATTCTCAAATCGCACTGGTATGGCCAGTAAGTCCCTGACCAGCACCAATCATACTGTATAAGTGAGGGATGGTACTCAGGGCCAGTTAGGTGTTCCACATTCACATGTGCTTATAGGGTACATATACAATTTAGGAGCAAGCACAGAAAGGCAACTATCATTCTTTTGTTACTCCAATCAAGGGGAGAAGAGGTTGGTTACCAAACTACCAACAGCAGAAAAGCAAAGAAAAGCCAGGTATCCAGTCTGGCTTTGCCGCAACTCTGGGTGAATCTCAAGGCAGAAATACAAATCCTTTGGCAGGTAAGACAGCTTCAATATATGCATTTCAAGTGTGTATTTAGTAGTTTGTTTTGAACACCGCTTTAAGTACCGTATTTGCCGGCGTATAAGACGACTGGGCGTATAAGACGACCCCCCTACTTTTCCTGCTAAAATGTAGTGTTTGGGCTATACTCGCCGTATAAGACTACCCCTCTTCCAATGCACACCAGTGGGAGGAATAGTGCCCCATCATTGATGTCAGTGGGAGGAATAGTGCCCCATCATTGGTGTCAGTGGGAGGAGTAGTGCCCCATCATTGGTATCAGTGGGAGGAATAGTGCCCCATCATTGGTGTCAGTGGGGGGAATAGTGTCCCATCATTGGTGTCAGTGGGAGGAATAGTGCCCCATCATTGGTGTCAGTGGGAGGAATAGTGCCCCATCATTGGTGTCAGTGGGAGGAATAGTGCCCCATCATTGGTATCAGTGGGGGGAATAGGTGCCCCATCATTGGTATCAGTGGCAGGAATGGTGCCCCATCATTGGTATCAGTGGCAGGAATAGTGCTCCATCATTGGTATCAGTGGGAGGAATAGTGCCCCATCATTGGTGTCAGTGGGAGGAATAGTGCCCCGTCATTGGTGTCAGTGGGAGGAATGGTGTCCCATCATTGGTGTCAGTGAGGGGTGGAATAGTGCCCCATCATTGGTGTCAGTGGGGGGTGGAATAGTGCCCCATCGTTGGTGTCAGTGGGAGGAATAGTGCCCCATCATTGGTGTCAGTGGGAGGAATAGTGCCCCATCATTGGTGTCAGTGGGAGGAATGGTGTCCCATCATTGGTGTCAGTGAGGGGTGGAATAGTGCCCCATCATTGGTGTCAGTGGGGGGTGGAATAGTGCCCCATCGTTGGTGTCAGTGGGGGGGGGAATAGTGCCCCATCGTTGGTGTCAGTGGGGGGGAGGAATAGTGCCCCATCGTTGGTGTCAGTGGGAGGAATAGTGCCCCATCGTTGGTATCAGTGGGAGGAATAGTGCCCCATCATTGGTATCAGTGACACCAATGATGGGGCACTATTCCTCCCACTGAGACTTGCTGACCCTGTTCTCGTATGGTGCTGCTGCAGCCAGCATATGTGGTTGCAGCAGCACCTCTACACAGAACACTTACCTGCTGCTCCGGCACTCAATTTTCGCGGGGCTGCTCGGCTCCGCCCCCTCGCCGGTGATTGGCCGCCTGTGTGCCTTTCCTGAGCTACAGTTCTGGTGGCCAATCACCGGTGAGGAGGCGGAGCCGAGCAGCCGCACGAACATCCAGTGGCCGAACTGAAGGAGACGCCGCGCTTCCTGGACCGGATCGTCGTGGGACTGGATCCAGGTAAGAGACATCAGCCCCTGCAAACCCCTGTACTTAATGCCGCAGCCCCCCTAACATGTGTACCGGCGTATAAGACGACCCCCGACTTTTGAGAAGATTTTCAAGGGTCAAAAAGTCGTCTTATACGCCGGCAAATACGGTACCTAGATGGTGTTTACATTATTTTGTTCAAAATCTACCACTTGTCAAATTAAAGAAAAGTCTGCTATAATTAAAATATAAGTGTAGCAATTAAAGTTGCTATTCGTGTGTGCTCATTTACTACCTGCCTCCAGTCAATGCATTATGTACTGTTAACATACATAAAAACTCATGTTTTATGGGAAGTCAATTTACAATTAACATCATATAATAAAAACTCAATTAGCGGGTTATTGCGAAGCTGGCCATACACTATGAATTTTCATAGTTTGTCACTTTACAAAAGAGAGTGGATGACTGTTTTGTTTTCCAACTTGTCCTGCCATGACAGCTTTCTGAACACTCAATCCATATTATTTATTTAAACTAAGCAACACTACTGTATGTTCATGTACAAAAGAGATCTCCATGCTGTGACTTTTTTTTAAAAAAAGAATGAAAAATGTTGGAACAGATTAATGAAAGCATTGGGTACTTTCAGACTAACACAGATATATTTATGAAACATATAGCTGCTCTTCTTAAATATGCTTAAATTTTAGTGGCATGAGACTCTGCACCTCCCACAAAGCCTATAACTTTTTCTGTGATGTAAGATAAGTGAAAGAAGATCCCCCAACACACAATATGAATCGCCTTCATAAGTGTGAATGTATAGTGTCATTTTTAGCTCCTGTTGGTACAAATGACAGATCATGCATCTAAATCAGTGGCCTCCAAACTGCATTCCTTTGCTTACTTTTATCTGGCCCTTGGGGCACTATTTTGTTCACTGATACAAACAATGGGACATAATTCCCCCCACTGACACCAATGAAGGGGCACAATTTGTCCCAATGACACCATCGATTGGGTCCAAAGACACGAATGCTGGGGCACAATTCCTCCCAACGCCACCAACTATGGGGTACAATTCCTCTTAATGATACCAATGATGGTGCACAATTCCTCCCACTGACACCAATGATGGGGTGCAATTCCTCCATGGATGCCAAAGATGGGGCATGGTCTATTCCCAGTGATGTAGGAAATTTTTCTACTCCCAATAGCCAAAGTCCGGCCCCCTAAAGTCCAAAGTACAGTAAACTGGTCCTTTATTTAGAAAGTTTGGCGACCCCTAATCTTGTACATTTTTTTCACAATTTACAAGAATGAAAGTAAATATGGCATAGTACTAGTACATTTCTTCAGTTACTTCCTGGTTACATGCCTGGGAAAAGGATGTCATTCATCCCAGGAGTCTTAAGGAGGGGAGGAGAGGCTTTCTCACATAAGCATATTCTCTTGCTTAAATGAAACAAAAGTGGTGCGCTATCTCCTCATGAATAAAACCATATATTTTGAGAACATAAAGTGACGGTCCAAAAAATGTAACACAATTATGATAATGAACGTCCAATCTAGTATATATTGTGCTAACATCCAGCAATAATCAACACCGTGCTTGATTTGTGGTCCCACTCCCTGCTCACCTTGACCATTGACCTATAAGTTATAAAAGGTCAAAAAACGCTCTATAAGGAAAATGTGTCTCCAAATTTACTGGTAATAGCATTTAGTAGTGTTTTATTAGTGTTTTCACAGTACATGCAGGAGAAAAAAAAAGTTAGAAAAAAAGCTGTTAGGAGTGTTTAGCAGTGTTTTTTTCTGCTGGAAAATCACTCCCAAAAATTCAAAAAAAATGCTTGAAAAAACGCTCCTAGCCTGCAATAGTGTGCATGGACACTTAGGATAAAACTATTTGCTTCCAGGGGTAGAAAATAAAATGCTCAAAATTAGCTGCTAGGAGTATAAAAATAAGCTAGTGTGCACGGGGCCTTAAGTCTAGTACACATAAGAAAATCTTATGAAAAAATACAGCTTTTGTAGCAATCGTACGATAATCTGATCTTTAGTACCCAGCTTTCATCCAAAATTATTCAAAGGGACAAGCACGAAAATATTTCTCACACGATACCAGATCATATGATTATCGTTTGTTCAGTGCAGTTTCATCCAAAAATACAATACAATGCATCACTTCATAATTTTTAGTCTGTCATACAAGAATTTTTGTAACTTTAGAAACCTGGAAAAAAAAAAAAAAGAAAAAAGGATGATCATTTGTCCGATATTCTTACCATGTGTATGGGGCTTTAAAATGTGCATACATTATACACATTCACATTAATACCACAAAGTACATCTGTGAGCACAGAAGAATTTTCAGACTCTGCTCTTATAACATAGCCATAAATTATTCTATTCATGAGATCTAACAGAGTTAAAGTGGATCAACCCCCCTCCCCCCCCCCCCCCCCGCTACATGAATAGTGCTTTTTTTTGTTTGTTTTATTTATATTTCTTAATAAAAAAAAAAAAGAACAGGGGCCACCCCCACCCCCCACCCCGCATGTCACTCTCGCTCAGGTAACTGATGTGTACACTGCTTGCTGTGCCTACTGGGATATGCACATCACATATGCCGGGAGGCATATCCTTTCATTCAGAAAGGAGGAAGGGGGCGTGCCTCACGCCGTTTCATTGGGAGTTGCGCCATCTGAACTCAGAAGAGCCAGTGGGCCTCTCGATGATGTCACAAGTAGCTTAGTGGCACGGAACCAAGCAGTGGCAGGAGGCAAGATCTTAGAGAGACAACGCAGGATTATCTGGGTGGGTGAGTATCTGAAATGTGAACACCACACCACCTGGTAAGCAGGCATCAAAGAAAAAAAATTGGACGGCAAAGGTGAAGTTCTACTTCAAAGTACCTATATACAATATTGTGCAAAAGTTTTAGGAAGGGGTGTGTGTGTGTGGTGATGTTGAGCAGCCAACGAAGATGGCCACACATCAGACCAGCGCCTCACCGCCCACGTCTGACATCCTGTACAAGACCATTGGCTTCCCTGGCACCCTGCGCACCTGCCTGTAGCATTCAACTGAGCTGGACCACTGTGTCATTGGATCATGGCTCCCAGGACTCTGCCATCAGCGGGACTTTGACTTGAATGGGAAATTGACAGCCAGCATTGTTCTGTGGTCAGTGTAAGTACACCTTACCTACCACCGATCTACAGTCCCACTGACAGCCTGCACAACCACCCGGTCTGTTCTAATTCCTCACTGGCTCCTAGTCTTCATTTAGCCCTTGCGGCCTGAGCTATCCTAGCAGGGCTGACCCTCCACCGCATCTGCCACCCGCCTCCACGCCAGTCCCAGGATCCTCTGCAGCCACGCAGGGTCAGCGGAAATTCCATACAGTTTTCAGACAGGCTGCACTTTATAAAACTACTTATTGTATTTTGTGAGCTGCTTGGGAGCTATCACAGCCTGCCACTTCCCAGACTATGCAATCTCTGTACACGTGGGAAACTGCAACCATATTTGCCATCACAACAGAGCATTTACACCACTGGCATGCAATGCTCTGCCAGTGCCCCTGCCTTCTCCACCTGTAGTTCCCTGCCCTCCTGCTACAGCCTGGCCTAGCTCCTATTTCAGCTTTGGTATAGAGTCCCCTTACCACCAAACACCTGCCCTGCCTTTTGCTCTTACCTGCTACTTGTTCCCTACAAGCTCTGGGAGGCTATACCGCCCTGAAAATAAAGGGTGTCTGTGTCTTATAATCCTCTGTGAGCCTTTGTCAAGGACTCTACACCTGTGACGGGAGTGACTTTGGGTGGGGGGCCCATGGAACACAGCTCACTTTGGAGAGGTGGGGAGACCCCTGTCTCAGCTCCCCATATCCCTCTTATGTGTAATTCACCCTGTGCCTGTTAGCAGTTCAGGGTGAAATGTCCTTATATTGTGTAGACATGTATAGGTGGGGGTTGTTCATTGCTTAATGCCATGTGGTTGTATCCCATTGTTCTATTGTGCGTCTTGCTTGGGAGCAAACTATTATGGGATGTATGTGTTTGTGTATTGGCTTGGTGGGGGGCGTTTCCGGCAGCCCTTCCCCCTGATGGGACTGCCTGCTGTGTCTTGTTACTGGGTGGTGTATTGCCCGCCCTGTGTATATATCTTGGCTCTGTGTTAAAATAAAGGGGTATATTTCCTGGTTTAATACAAGACTGGTGTTGTATCGTCAGCGGTGGGGTCCGTGGATGGTGTTCAGACAGGGAAGCAGGAGTCGAATGGAAATACCCTAGTGCAGTCGGGGTCTGGTTCCGTTACAACAACCAATTTTTTTCTTAGCCAGATCCTCCCACTTGACTCAAGTAAGCCTCAAACATTTACCTTTCTTGAGCTGCCCCGGACAAGGTATTTTCTTAGCTGATTTTTCTGCTTACTCAGGTGGGTCCTTATTTTCAGAATTTGCTTCAGCTGCCTTCCCTTTAATCCTGGAGGCCTTGTTCACACAGTCTGACCAACTCTTTGCTTCTTGTCTTGTTGAACTCCAGCACTTGGTTTCTTCTCAGTGCTCCCCCTGTTATCAAATATAATTCTGACACCTCTGGAACTGCATTGTAGGCTTTGAGACTCATTGGAGCTATTCCTATTAGTAACCATTAATGTTTTTGGATAGCCCTTTATTATTATTTTTTTATTATTATACAGTATTTATAAAGCGCCACTAGTTCGCTCAGCTCTGTACATTACAAAGGGGGACAGAACATGTGACAGAACAATACCAATACAATGCAAAACATGAGGGGATCGAGGGCCCTGCTCTTTCGAGCTTACAATCTAGGAGGGAGGGGATAGTGGTACAGGAAGAGATAGCTGTGGGGGATGGAGTGGTAGGAAGAGTGGAGGAGGTCGGCAAGTTAGCAGGGGGTGGGGTAGGCTTCCCTGAAGAGATGGGTTTTCAGGGTGCGCCTAAAGGAGAGGAGAGTAGGTGATAATCTGATGGGTTGGGGCAGGGAGTTCCAGAGGATGGGTGACACCCTGGAGAAGTCCTGGAGGCGGGCATGGGAGGAGGAGACCAGGGAACTAGAGAGAAGGAGGTCTTGTGAGGAGCGGAGTGTGCGTGCTGGGCGGTACTTGGATATTAGGTCAGTGATGTAGTTCGGGGCAGTATGGTGGACAACTTTGTACGTCAGAGTTAGGATTTTGAATTTGATCCGTTGCACAATCGGAAGCCAGTGGAGGGATTGGCAGAGGGGGGTGGCGGAGACAGAGCGGTTGGAAAGGTGAATGAGTCTGGCAGCCGTATTCAGGATCGACTGAAGCGGGGATAGCCAGCGGCGAGGCAGGCCAGTGAGAAGGGAGTTGCATTAGTCGAGTCGTGACATGATGAGGGAGTGGATGAGCTGTTTAGTGGTTTCTGGAGTTAGGAACGTGCGGATTTTGGCGATGTTGCGGAGGTGGAGTCTGCACGAGTTTGTTAAAGATTGGACTTGGGGTTGAAAGGATAGGTTGGAGTCCAGAATGACACCAAGGACTCTGGCAAGCAGGGCGGGTTTGATGGTAGCGTTGTTGGATGTGATAGAGAAATCAATGGGGGGTGGTGTCCGGGCTGGGGGGAAGACAAGAAACTCGGTTTTGGAGACGTTCAGTTTAAGGAAGTGGAGCGACATCCAGTCTGATATGCCGCTCAGTAGGTGTGTGATTCGGGCTGAGACCAAGGGGGTGAGGTGGGGGGTTGAGAGATAGATTTGTGTGTCGTCGGCATAGAGGTGGTAGTTGAAGCCGTGAGAGTGTATGAGTTGGCCAAGGGAGGAGGTGTAGATGGAGAAGAGAAGGGGCCCGAGGACAGAGCCTTGAGGGACCCCAACAGAGAGGGGGAGTGAGGGGGAGGTGGTAGCATTATAGGTAACGCTGAAGGAGCGTTGTGACAGGTAGGATGAGAGCCAGGAGAGAGCAGAATCTCTGAGGCCGAGGGAGTGTAGTATTTTGAGGAGGAGGGGGTGGTCAACTGTGTCGAAGGCCGCAGAGAGGTCAAGGAGTAGGAGCACTGAATAGTGGCCATTAGCTTTGGCGGTTAGCAGGTCGTTGGAGAGTTTGAGTAAGGCAGTTTCGGTGGAGTGTAGGGGACGGAAGCCGGACTGTAGGGGATCGAGGAGGTTGTTGTCGTTGAGGTGAGAGCATAGGCGGGTGTAGACTAGGCGCTTGAGGAGTTTAGATGTAAATGGCAGCAGGGAGATGGGTCTAAGGTTGTTCGGGTCATTGGGGTCCAGGGAGGGCTTTTTAAGTATGGGGGTGATGTGTGCATGTTTCAGAGGGGAGGGGAAAGTGCCTGAGGAGAGGGAGAGATTGAAGATGTGGGTGAGGGAGCGTAGGATGGAGGAGGAGGAAGGTCGTAGGAGTTGTGAGGGGATAGGGTCGAGGGGGCAGGTGGTGAGGCGGGCATCAGAGAGGATCTTGGAGACTTCCTCGATGGTAGTAAGGTCAAAGGTGCGGAGTGTGGGGGGGGCTTCAGTATGAGGAATGAAGGGTGGAGTGGAAGAGGAGGTCAGAGCAGTGGTGGGGCCGTGGGAGAGGGGTGATGAGGGGGTAGCTGAGTGAGGGTGAAGGGGGTTGGAGAGAGTTTGAGCAGCAACGAAGTCCCTGCGGGTTGTGTCGAGGGGGAGGGGGGATAAGGGGGTAGCTGTGTGAGAGGGGACGGGTTGAGAGGGTGTGTGAGCTGCGGCAATGTCCTTGCGAATTGTGTCGATCTTGTTTTTGAAGTGATTGGCAATCTCAAGGGCAGTGAGTGAGGTGCTGGGTGGAGGTGGGAGTGGAGAGAGTAGAGAGTCGAAGGCAGAGAAGAGTCGGCGAGGATTGGAGGAGAGGGCCTTGATGAGGGTCAAGAAGTAGGCCTGTTTGGCAGCATAGAGGGAGGAGGTGTAGGTGCGGAAGGCAGATTTGTAGCGGGTGAAGGCTTGTTTGGATTTGGTTTTGCGCCATAGTCGCTCCAGGGCACGACTTTGTCGTTTGAGGGTTTTGGTGTGATCAGTCTGCCAGGGCTGGAGCGGTCGGGGTCTGATGTTGCGTGTGGTTAAAGGCTCTAGTGAGTCAAGGGCTGTTGAGAGCGCATTGTTGTAGGCGGTCATAGCCAAGTCGGGGCAGGACAGGGGGAGGATGCGGTTGTGGAGTTGATCAGCTGCAGAGTGGAGGAGGCAGGGTTAAGTTTGCGGGGGTTACGGCTGGTAGTAGTGTGACATTTGGAGGGGTAGGTGTTGGAGGACGAGGAGATAGAGAAGGTAATAAGGTTGTGATCAGAGAGAGGGAAGGGGGTGTTAGTGAGGTTGTGGGGAGCGCAGCGATTGGAGAAGACGAGATCAAAGATATTACCGTCGGAGTGGGTGGTGGATTGTATGCACTGTGCAAGTGTAAAGGAGGAGGTTAAGTGGAGGAGACGGGATGTGTCTGGGTTGTCGAGGTTGACAGGGATGTTGAAATCCCCAAGGATGATGGTGGGTAGCTCAGAGGAGAGGAAGAAGGGTAGGCAGGAGGAGAAGTCATCCAGGAAGCGGGGTATGGATCCAGGACGCCGGTATATCACAGCAATCTTCAGGGGGGTTGGGGAGAATAGTCGGACGCAGTGGGCCTCGAAGGAGGAGAAGGATAGGGAGGAGGGGTTTGGGAGGACTCGGAAGGTGCTCTGCAGTGACAGGAGCAGACCAACCCCACCACCTTTACGACCGTTAGGCCTGGGTGAGTGGGTCCAGGTGAGACCTCCGTAGGAGAGTGCAGCAGGGGAGGTAGAGTCAGTGGGCTGGATCCAGGTTTCCGTGATCGCTAGGAGGTTGAGGGAGCGGGAAACAAAGAGGTTGTGGATGGCGGTAAGCTTGTTGCACACCGAACGGGCGTTCAGGAGTGCACATGAAAATGGGGGGGGAGATTTTAGGGAGCAGGGGGACAGATACTAAGTTGCGGGGGTTGGAAGTGCCCCTGGCTTCTTCTGAGACCATGGGTGAATATTCCACCATTACTCGAGCTAAATTAACCAAATCATCCATGGGCTCCTCTAAGACCTCAACTAGCCCTGCTAAATGCCCTTCATCTAAAATAGCCTTTCCACAACCTTCACCTTAACATCCACTCTCCTCCCAGGAGCACATATCCCAATGGGACAGCTCCTCTAATAACAGCCTTTCTGCCGCACTAATAGCGTATCCCACCGAAGTGACTGTTCGAGATTCAGCCCTTCCCAAGAAATTTAAACTCATTCTCCAACAGGAATTAAGCACGGCTACAGAACAACTAACCACTAGGATCACCCACGAAATAAGGCACATAGGATCCCCTATGGACGATCTGAACACAAAATGGATGACACTGTTTTAGTGATCAATAACCATGAACAAGATATTGACACCATCAAACTAGATCTTTCCTCTGCCCTCCAGAAACTTGAGGACTTGGAGAGTAATAGCAGGAGAGGTAATTTTTGGATCAGAGGTCATCCTGAATACATAGAGGACTGGAATTCTACAGTCACCGCCTTGAAACAACAGCTTATCCCAGGAACGCCAATAGAGAGAATAAAGTTCAACAGAATCCACACGGTTCTAGGCCAGAAGAGGCCTAAAGGACCTCCTCGTGACATCACAGTCAAACCTACCTTTTATAAGACCAATGAAGCAGTTATGCAAGCGGCTTGATCCAAGAGAGATGACTTTCCAAACACAAAATACCACATACTTTCTGACCTAGCTTCGCAAACACTTCTGAGATGCAAGGAATTAAAACCATTCGTCCAAATGCTACTAAACCATTGCATCAAATACTAGTGAAGTTTCCCATTCAAATTATCTTTTTCCTTCCAAGGCCATCCTATGTCTTTTCCACACCAGCAGAAGCTCAGGAAGTCCTTACCAAGTTACAGCTCATGCTCCCAAGCCTCACAATCCTCATTCCGCAAATCAACTTGCCTTACTCCACTCTGGGAACCTTTGCCTCGAAGACATCGTCCCACGTCAAGGCAAACCAGATCAACCTCCAGACCTGATGTTCTGGACGAAGAGTGAATCACTGTTATAATGTTTCTCTTGCCTCCTTATTTGGGCTGGTCCACCGTTTTTGAACCCCAAACATGTAGGGGTCTACCATTAGGGTGTTCATGGATGGTTCCATTATTCTAGATATACTGGTTATTGCACATGTTCATATTCTTTGTTCTCGGTTTTATTTCTTTAATTTTTGGGAGCTCTCAAATTGTCAAACTGTCCCCAAATTCTACAGGTTGTGTCGTAGAGCATTACTGTTAGGACCACCCGCACTCTCGCGTCACCATTTATGGGCTTCAGGTGCTAGACCCTAACAGTTTTACCTTCTGGTCCCCCTTAGATAGACAGCGACCTCCTCAAATCCCCACTTGTTATGTGTGCATGTATATAGGCGTCCACACCCATATATGTCTAGATATTTATATACAACCTCCTCCCCTTCCCTCCTCCTCTCCCCTTTCAACCCCTCACCCCTTTTTTTTCTCTCCCTCCCCCTTATATTCCCAACGTCAGGCAGTAGTTTCTTTACTTTTATCCTCCATATTTTACTGCTATCCTATCCTGCAGTGTACGCCCGGCAGGCTCAAGTGATCCCCACCTATGGCATTGTATTTGATAACCGCCATTGATTGCTTAGGCAATTTCTCCTTTGACATCCCTGCGGTTGTGCCTACTCCTGATTTTTCTACCTCCCCACTCTACCGCTTTTTTTTTTTTTTTTTCTGGATGCCGGAACGCCCAAGCCTGATAAACTCAAGTTGAGCTGGACCTCTGCTGCGTTCTCTATCTACTCTGTCCTTCCCCCTCCATGGCTACTTCTAAATTAGCTATAGTGTCAAACACTGTACAGGGTTTTCATTCTCCCCGGAAAACATAAGTGTGCCTTTACTTTTACCTTCAAGCCCATATTATTGGACTACAGGAAACCAGGTTTTCTACTTCCTCCTTTCCTAAATAGTTAAAAAAAAAAACTACCCCCAGGTGTTCCAGGCAACCTTTGAGGGGAAAAAGGAGAGGAGTTTTAGTGGCATTAACACTCCTCTTATATGCTCCCTTGAAATCGCAGACCCTACGGGACAATATTTGCTACTCCAGGGGACGATCCTGGATGTTGAAGTAACCATAGTCACCTATTATGCTTCCTACGCTTATCAGCCCTAATTTTTTTCTCATTTGCTAAGTGTAATTTACTCTCACAGGAAGGGCACTTTAGTTATGATGGGAGATAGCAACATGGTATGAAAAAAGCAGCTAGATAGATCCTCCTCAGCCACCTCCCCGCCAGTCTCTACTGATGCTAACTCACAAATGTACGCTTTAGTGGATGCCAGGAGAGAATTTAACCCTAGAGTGCGGGATTATACTTACTATTCAGCACCTCACAATCGCCCTACATGAATAGACCACTCTCATTATTATAATTAATATTGTTAATGGACAAATCGCACCGCAAAGAATAGCATGCGATTGAGCAGGAATGCTATTGCTGTCCAAATGGCATGCGGTTTCCTCACTGCTTCTGTGTGAACCCAGGCTTGTCATAGTCCTGGTTCACACAGGTGCGGTGCTGAAAACCTCCTGGCAGGTATCCCATGCTGAGTGTCAGTGGTAGGAGAGAAGAGAAAGAGGCGGGGATTTGAAATCCCCACCACTTTCTTTCCTCCCCTTGCAAAGATGATAGTTTGGGTTAGACAACATCTGATTGGTCAGCAGCTGACACAAATCGCACCGCAAAGTATCAGTTAAGGTATCGGTAGTATTTTCATGTGTACTCATGAAAATACTCGGTATCGGCACCGGTAGCGGTGGATCTCTAAAAACAGCTATTAAATTTATTGTTAATGTTCAAACCAAACTCACCCATCCTTTAATGTCTCCATGCTTTATTTAGCTAAGAAAACACTCCCTGACATTTCTGGCAGTGGCCAGCTTGAGTAAGGGCCGATGATTCATGTAGCATTTACTTCCTGGAATGCACCTGCCCTTAGCTCAGGCATTGACTGAGCTGAGAACCCTCCCTCCCCTCCTACAGACTGCTGGGATGCATGACATTATTTGCCTAGGCATGGAAATCAGAAAGTAACTTAAGAAATGTAAAAAAAAAAATGTTTAATACATGTAAATATATACTTCCCTATCCATTTACTAATGTTAGCAGCATAAGGATTAAAAATAGTCAATGTTGATTGAGAGAGTGAAGTTCCACTTGAAGTACTTAAGTACTTTTTTCTTTATGCAGTCTCTCCTTTCTATGTAATGGAGATAAGGAGAGGTGTAGGCCTTTGTAGCCCAAATAAGCAGAGCTTTATAAACTGAATACAAATTGGTGTCCAAAAAACAAAAATTGTGAAAAATTAATACCCTATACTATGACACTTAAAGGTCACACTTTCACCCTTGAAAGTCCAAAATATATATCATGAATCCTCTTTAGGATCAGTGAATCCTTCCAAATATAATCTTCAATGTGATAATCCCAAAATATGATCCAATATTGCAGTGTACCTCCAAAAAATAGAATAGAAACTGGATAGTGTATTATCCTCAATGCATCAGTGATCAAAACCATATATACATATGTGAAAAATTGTGAAAAAACACAATGTAAAACACAGCGTGAAAACACGTGAAATAGTGAAGCACTCCGTGTACACTCCAATATCAACACTTCTCTGTGAACACTTCTATGTGGATAGAGTGAATACTCTTACCCTAAATATGTGATCAGAAAACCTTCTAAGAGAAATAATTCAATTGGCCACCAATCCTTAGGTTATCCCACAAACGCTATACCAGATGCCGGGTATCCCATACTTCCACACATGACATATTGCTTCCCAGAGCCATCCATAGGCAATCACTCATAGAAAATAGATAACCATATAGTGTAGTATGTCACAAATTAAATCCAGGCTTTATTAGTTGTGCTTATATTAAAATAGTATAAAATCGCATAAAAAACGCTTATATTCCTATTCCCATCTCACAAGCAGCTTCCAGAAACGCCAAGCATGATATGCCCTCAGTTAAGATGGCCACTCCGCCACTTCCGGTCACCGTACAACGTCCGATGTCACGTACCTTGACGCGTTTCGTCACTTCCTGACTTATTCGTGGCCCCTTCACCACTATCCGAATATACCTTGGTTCTTATTGGATTTCAACACACATCATAGCAGGGTCTTTCAGGGAGAGTCTATATCTGCACAGAAAGGGGTACTGGGAGACTAGTGGGGGGGCTGGCCCTAATCACCTTTGTTTGGGATTAATGGGGGGGGGGGAGTTGGGGGTGTATTGGGAGGGAGAGGGTTGGGTGGGACTCCTGGTGGGGTCGGTACAGGGTGGGGGTCAGCAGGGTGGGAGAGGGGGGAAATGGGGAGGGGATGTATGGGACATATGCACTGAATAAACGACATGTTGTTATTGTTAAGTCCGCAATAAAATATACCGCTTATAGGCTTTTGAGGTGCTTTTTCCTTTTTTGTGGGGGTTTTCTTTCTAGCATACATGTAGCCTACTAAGAGTTTTCCTATGAATATTTGTATAAATGCTCATTTGAAAATGTACTAGTGTATAGGCAGCTTAAGCCATAGAAAATTACATGTACTGTAGCTAGAAAACACATCTAGTTAAGTAATATGATCTATACCTTTAATGAAACAATTTAAACTCCAATCAGTTACAGTTTTTTATAGAACACACTATAAAAGCTTGTGTCAAAATCATGATCTCAGCATCTCAATGGAAATAGTTTCTACTTTGAAGTTACAATTTTTTTATGTTATTTAAGAACACAATTCAACACACCATTCTCCATGAAATCACAATATCTCATGTGTGACTGTAGGAAAAATGCTTCTAGTTCTACTTATGTGATTACTAACTATCCACAGGCTTGCTGACTGGACATTAAGATAATCAGTGTGTTCTCTCTTTCATAAGCAAGTTTCCAGTTTTAGCTTGGCAATACTGTACAATACAGTACAGCGTTTGGATTCCAGTACTGGTTCTCTGCCTTTTAGCCTGAGTTTAGAGGTGCAGGAAATTATGGAAAGTGAATATAAACAGATATTTGGTACCTAAAGTGTATGTTACCTCAACATTTTATTTTTCTGAAGTGTCTGTTACCATGCAGTATCCTGTTTGCTTTGCATTGCTTCCTTTATGCAAAAAACTTGGTGCTCCTGCCAGTCCCCCTACATTCCTGTTTCAAAATGACCACACCAAGACATGGAAGCACATTTGGTCTGTTATCTTCTTTCATTCTGCTTGGGAGTACAGCCTGCCTGTAATCCAATGGTCAGACCTGCGCTGACATGCCAGCTCCTCACTGCTTCACTGTTCCTCTGCCTCCTGCTGACATACCATCTTGCAGTCTCCACCCCACCTCTCTAAGCCCCTTATGTAGCCGAGAACAGGGGTCATGTGATCACTCATAAAAACAAAAAAGTGTGTGTGTGTGTGTGTATGTATATATATATATATATATATATATATATATATATATATACACACACACACACAGTCAGGTCCATAAATATTGGGACATCGACACAATTCTAACATTTTTGGCTCTATACACCACCACAATGGATTTGAAATGAAATGAAACAAACAAGATGTGCTTTAACTGCAGAGTGTCAGCTTTAATTTGAGGGTACTTACATCCAAATCAGGTGAACGGTGTAGGAAGTACAACAGTTTGCATATGTGCCTCCCACTTGTTAAGGGACCAAAAGTAATGGGACAATTGGCTTCTCAGCTGTTCCATGGCCAGGTGTATGTTATTCCCTCATTATCCCAATTACAATGAGCAGATAAAAGGTCCAGAGTTCATTTCAAGTGTGCTATTTGCATTTGGAATCTGTTGCTGTCAACTCTCAAGATGAGATCCAAAGAGCTGTCACTATCAGTGAAGCAAGCCATCATTAGGCTGAAAAAACAAAACAAACCCATCAGAGAGATAGCAAAAACATTAGGCGTGGCCAAAACAACTGTTTGGAACATTCTTAAAAAAAAGGAACGCACCGGTGAGCTCAGCAACACCAAAAGACCTGGAAGACCATGGAAAACAACTGTGGTGGATGACCGAAGAATTCTTTCCCTGGTGAAGAAAACACCCTTCACAACAGTTGGCCAGATCAAGAACACTCTCCAGGAAGTAGGTGTATGTGTGTCAAAGTCAACAATCAAGAGAAGACTTCACCAGAGTGAATACAGAGGGTTCACCACAAGATGTAAACCATTGGTGAGCCTCAAAAACAGGAATGCCAGATTAGAGTTTGCCAAACGACATCTAAAAAAGCCTTCACAGTTCTGGAACAACATCCTATGGACAGATGAGACCAAGATCAACTTGTACCAGAGTGATGGGAAGAGAAGAGTATGGAGAAGGAAAGGAACTGCTCATGATTCTAAGCATACCACCTCATCAGTGAAGCATGGTGGTGGTAGTGTCATGGCGTGGGCATGTATGGCTGCCAATGGAACTGGTTCTCTTGTATTTATTGATGATGTGACTGCTGACAAAAGCAGCAGAATGAATTCTGAAGTGTTTCAGGCAATATTATCTGCTCATATTCAGCCAAATGCTTCAGAACTCAGTTGACGCCGCTTCACAGTGCAGATGGACAATGACCCAAAGCATACTGCAAAAGCAACCAAAGAGTTTTTTAAGGGAAAGAAGTGGAATATTATGCAATGGCCAAGTCAATCACCTGACCTGAATCCGATTGAGCATGCATTTCACTTGCTGAAGACAAAACTGAAGGGAAAATGCCCCAAGAACAAGCAGGAATTGAAGACAGTTGCAGTAGAGGCCTGGCAGAGCATCACCAGGGATGAAACCCAGCGTCTGGTGATGTCTATGCATTCCAGACTTCAGGCTGTAATTGACTGCAAAGGATTTGCAACCAAGTATTAAAAAGTGAAAGTTTGATTTATGATTATTATTCTGTCCCATTACGTTTGGTCCCTTAACAAGTGGGAGGCACATATGCAAACTGTTGTAATTCCTACACCGTTCACTTGATTTGGATGTAAATACCCTCAAATTAAAGCTGACAGTCTGCAGTTAAAGCCATCTTGTTCGTTTCATTTCAAATCCATTGTGGTGGTATATAGAGCCAAAAATGTTAAAATTGTGTTGATGTCCCAATATTTATGGACCTGACTGTATATATATATATATACAGTCATGGCCGAAATTGTTGGCACCCTTGATATTTTTCCTGAAAATCAAGTATTTCACACAAAAAAGGTATTGCATTAACACATGTTTTGCTATACACATGTTTATTCCCTTTGTATGTATTGGAACAAATATAAAACAGAGGCAGAAAAGCAAATATGACATAATGTCACACAAAACCCCAAAAATGGGCTGGACAAAAGTATTGGCACCCTTAACTTAATATTTGGTTGCACACCCTTTGGAAAACATAACTGAAATCAGTCGCTTCCTATAACCATCAATAAGCTTCTGACACCTCTCACCCGGAATTTTGGACCACTCTTCCTTTGCAAACAGCTCCAGGTCTCTCTTATTGGAAGGACACCTTTTCCCAACAGCAATTTTAAGATCTCTCCACAGGTGTTCAATGGGATTTAGATCTGGGCTCATTGCTGGCCACTTCAGAACTCTCCAGCGCTTCTTTGCCATCCATTTCTGAGTGCTTTTTGACGTATGTTTGGGGTCATTGTCCTGCTGGAAGACCCAGGATCTTGGACGCAAACCCAGCTTTCTGACACTGGGCCCTACAGTGCGACCCAAAATCCTTTGGTAATCCTCAGATTTCATGATGCCTTGCACACAGTCAAGGCACCCAGTGCCAGAGGCAGCAAAACAACCCCAAAACATCATTGAACCTCCACCATATTTTACCGTAGGTACTGTGTTTTGTTCTTTGTAGGCCTCATTCCGTTTTCGGTAAACAGTAGAATGATGTGCTTTACCGAAAAGCTCTATCTTGGTCTCATCTGTCCACAAGACGTTTTCCCAGAAGGCTTTTGGCTTACTCAAGTACATTTTGGCAAACTGTAGTCTTGCTTTTTTATGTCTCTGTGTCAGCAGTGGGGTCCTCCTGGGTCTCCTGCCATAGCGTTTCATTTCATTTAAATGTCGACGGATAGTTCGCGCTGACACTGATGCTCCCTGAGCCTGCAGGACAGCTTGAATGTCTTTGGAACATGTTTGGGGCTGCTTATCCACCATCCGGACTATTCTGCGTTGCAATCTTTCATCAATTTTCCTCATCCGTCCACGACCAGGGAGATTAGCTACAGTGCCATGGGTTGCAAACTTCTTGATAATGTTGCGCACTGTGGACAAAGGCAAATCTAGTTCTCTGGAGATGGACTTGTAACCTTGAGATTGTTGATATTTTGCCACAATTTTGGTTCTCAGGTCCTCAGACAGTTCTCGTCTCCTCTTTCTGTTGTCCATGCTTAGTGTGGCACAGACAGACACACAATGCAAAGGTTAAGTGAACGTCTCTCCTTTTTATCTGCTTTCAGGTGTGATTTCTATATTGCCCACACCTGTTACTTGCCCCAGGTGAGTTTACAGGAGCATCACATGCTTGTAACATTCTTATTTATCCGCAGTTGTGAAAGGGTGCCAATACTTTTGTCCAGCCCATTTTTGGAGGT
The DNA here is from genome assembly GCF_062004578.1 of Staurois parvus. Lineage (NCBI taxonomy): Eukaryota > Metazoa > Chordata > Amphibia > Anura > Ranidae > Staurois > Staurois parvus. The sequence continues at coordinate 26,913,790 of NW_028317943.1, forward strand.
TTGTGTGACATTATGTCGAATTTGCTTTCTTTCCTCCCTTTTTTTGTTTTGTCCCAATACACACAAAGGGAATAAACATGTGTATAGCAAAACATGTGTTAATGCAATACGTTTCGTGAGAAATACATGATTTCCTGGAGAAATATCAAGGGTGCCAACAATTTCGGCCATGACTGTATATATATATATATATACATATATATATATACACACATACATACACACACACACATACACACACACACATACACACACACACTATATTGCCAAAAGGGACACCCCTCCAAATCCCTGGATTCAGGTGTTCCAATCACCTCCATGGCCACAGGTGTTTGTAGAAGCAGTCTGCATGCCTAGGTGCTTGATTTTATACATTTGTGAAAGAATGGGTCACTCTCAGGACGTCAGTGAATTTGATCGTGGTACCGTGATAGGTTGCCATCTGTGCAAGAAATCCATCAATTTCCTTGCTACTAAATGTTCCCTGGTCAACAGTTAGTGGTATTATAATACAGTGGAAGCAACTTGGAACAACAGCAACTCAGCCACGAAGTGGTAGGCCACGTAAAATGACAGAACGGGGTCAGCACATGCTGAAGCACACAGTGTGCAGAATTCGTCAACTGTCTGCACAGTCAATAGCTAAAGACATCCAAACTTTGTGCGGCCTTCAGATTAGCACAACAGTGTGTAGAGAGCTTCATGGAATAGATTTTCATGGCCGAGCAGCTGCATCCAAGCCTTACATCACCAATTGCAATGCAAAGCGTTGGATGCAGCGGTGTAAAGCGCGTTGCCACTGGACTCTAGAGCGATGAATCACACTTCTCTATCTGGCAATGCGAGATAGATGTGTCTGGGTTTGGCGATTTCCAGGAAAACAGTATTTGCCCAACTGCATTGTGCCAAGTGTAAAATTTGGTGGAGGGGGGATTATTTTTCAGGGGTTGGGCTTAGTCCCTTAGTTCCAGTGAAGGGAACTCTTAAGGCATCACCATACCAAGACATTTTGGACAATTTCATGCTCCCAACTTTGTAGGAACAGTTTGGGGATGGCCTCTTTCTGTTCCAACATGACTGCGCACTAGTACACACAGCAAGGTCCATTAAGACATGGATGAGCGATTTTGGGGTGGAGGAACTTGACTGGCCTGCACAGAGTCTTGACCTCAACCCGACAGAACACCTTTGGGATGAATCAGAGCAGAGACTGTGAGCCAGGCCTTCTCGTCCAACAACAGTGCCTGACCTCACAAATGCGCTTCTGGAAGAATTGTCAAACATTCCCATAGATACATTCCTAAACCTTGTGGACAGCCTTCCCAGAAGAGTTGAAGCTGTTTTAGCTGCAAAGGGTGGGCCAACTCAATACTGAACCCTGCGTGCGTGCGTGCGTGTGTGTGTGTGTGTTTGGGTCTTTTTACAAGGTGAGAGGTTTAAGTCCATGTCTGGGCAAACCTTTTTTCTGGTTTTGGATAGAATGTGAATAGCTTAAAACTACAGTTTTCTTGTTGCAACCTGTGATTCGTTTTGGGAGATATTTGCTAAGGCTCTGCAAGACAAGCACAGCTGCGTCAAACAGAAGTGAAATGTGTGATCTAATGTCCATATGTTATGCCCCAGCAATCATCCACATCATTTCAACAAAACCAATTCAGTCTTAATTCTCACTGGTCCATTCCCAATGAGGTTGATTTTCAAAGGGAAATAGTTAACTTTTCAAGGGAAGTTGCACTTTACAAGGGAAATTTCCCCAGAGCTTAGTGAATGAGGTGAAGCTCTGCTGAGTTCCAACATCCAATCATATGCATGCAAAATTCTGTATTTTTATTTTCCTTGCATATGATTAGGTATTCCTTTCAAAGTGAAATGTGACCACATTCACTAAGCTATATGGAAAATTCCCTTGCAAAGTGAACAGCATATTTGGTTTTACTAAATCAACCCCACTGTGTCCCTATTTATTGTGTATCTAAACACAGTAAGCAGTTATTTAGTTTTTGGGAGCCGAGCTCAGAGGTGGTGCAGCAGTCCTGGCTGCCAACTGCATACCTCATATAGTCATGCGGAACATCTGCAAGATTGTAAGGCAGCCAAGAGCTCAACTCCCTTGGCGTCACATTCATGAGAAAGGGTTAACATTATTGAATGTTTCCTGCAGCAAACATAAAGCATATGCATAATTTAAATCTTTTTCTTTCAAGCTGAAATTTAGCTGAGTTCAGAACTTCATATACAACCACATACAATTGAAGTTTGATTCTGTAGCAACATAGTCCTAGTGATTAGGTAGATAATTTTGGATTATTTACACATTCATGATGTTTCTTCATCAAATACACATCACCTTTTTTTCCCTCACAGCTTACAAGAGATAAAATCAACACATACTATGAACAGTCATTTTCTAAATAGACCATATTCCCTGTATATAAAGGAAAGCTACATGATTTTGCTAGAAGAAAGCAAATAAATAAAAAATACACACACACTCACACATATAAGCATATATATATATATATATATATATATATACACACACACACACAGTGAAGGACATAAGTATTTGATCCCCTGCTGATTTTGAATGTTTGCCCACTCACAAAGAAATGATCAGTCTAAAAATCGAATGGTATGTGTATTGTAATACAGAGACAGAATAGCAACAAAAAACTCAAAAGAAATGCATGTCTAACAAATTATGCACCGGTTTGCATGTTCATGAGGGAAATAAGTATTTGATCCCCTATCATTCAGCAGGATTTCTGGCTACCAGGTGTCTTTCATACAGGTAACAAGCTGAGATTAAAAGCAGTCTCTTAAAGGGAGTGCTGCTAATCTCATTTTGTTAACTGTATAAAAGACACCTGTCCACAGGAGCACTCAAACAATCAAATTCCAAACTCTCCACCATGGCAAAGACCAAAGAGCTGTCCAAGGATGTCAGGGACAAGATTGTAGACTACACAAGGCTGGACTGCGCTACCAAACTATCGCCAAGCAGCTTGGTGAGAAAGGGACAACAGTTGGTGCAATAATTCGCAAATGGAAGAAACACAAAACAACTGTCAGTCTCCCTAGGTCTGGTGCACCATGCAAGATCTCACCTCTTGGGAGTGTCAATGATCATGAGAACAGTGAGGAATCATCCCAGAACTACACGTGAGGATCTTGTCAATGATCTCCAGGCAGCTGGGACCACAGTCACCAAGAAAACAATTGGTAGGAGCCTTGTGCTCAGAAAAAGAGAGTTGTTCTGGGAGACAAAGAAGAAACAGATATTTTTTTTGTGCTGGACTCTGAAGGAAGAAACCATGAGCAGATTCCATCACCAGAAAACCAAGTTAAGTAGCTGATTAGTATACTTATGCCTATCCCATACATTGTACATGCTTATTTGTTAAGAAGGATAGATAGTTTCTACATTGAAGGTATATTTTGTTATACTTTGCATGCTATGGATTGTTTTTCCTTAAGTTGTATGTGCAGTCTTTTCTTTTCAATAAAGCAAATATTAACCACTTGAGCTCCAGAGGATTTACCCCCCTTAATGACCAGGCCTCTTTTTGCTACTCGGCGCTGCACTAATTCAACTGATAATTGCGCGGTCATGCAATGCTGCACCCAAACGAAATTTACGTCCTTTTTTTCACACAAATAGAGCTTTCTTTCGGTGGTATTTGATCACCTGTGCGCTTTTTATTTTTCACGCTATAAACAAAAAAAGGCCAAAAATTTTGAAGAAAAACAATATTTTTTACTTTCAGCTATAAAAAATATATAGGTAAAAAAAATCCCAATGAGTGTATATTGATTGCTTTGTGTGGAAGTTATAGCGTCTACAAACTATGGTATAAATACTGCAACTTACGCTATTTTTCTGCTATACAGCGCTGCGCTAGTTTAACAGACAATTGCGCAGTCATGCAATACGGTACATAAATGAAATTTACATCATTTTTTTCCCCCACAAATTGAGCTTTCTTTTGGTGGTATTTGATCGCCTGTGCGTTTTTTATTTTTTGCGCTATAAACAAAAAAGGCTGACAATTTTGAGGAAAAAAAAAACAATATTTTGGACTTTTTGCTATAAAACATGTCCAGTAAAAAAAATGCAAAAATCTAATTTAGTCATAAATTTCTGCCAAAATGCATTCTGCGTCATGTCTTTGCTAAAAAAAAAAAACAATACGTGTAAATTAATTGGTTTACGTGATAGTTATAGCGTTTACAAATGGCGGGAAAGATACTGGGATTTTTAGGGTTTTTTTTATACTAATAATGGCGGCGATCAGTGAATTATGGCGGCGATCAGTGACTTATGGCAGCGACCAGCGACTTATGGCAGGACTGCGGCGGACATTCTGACATTGGGGGGTACTGACTTGGGGTCACTGACATCCCCAAAAACACTAATACAGTGATCAGTGCAAAAAGAAAAACACTGACACTGTACTAATGGCACTGGGGAGGAAGGGGTTAACTTTATTTTGCAGGGAAGGGTTATCTGAGTGAGGGGGAGTGTTTTACTAGGGGGCGGGGGTGTGTGCTGGACGGGACAAGGCTGATCGAGAGAGAGAAACTCTACTGCAGCTGTGCTCTCTGTCACTGTTTACCGCCGATAGCCGGGAAACAGCCGCTAAGGACCGGCTGTGACCCGGCGACTGACATCCGCGGCGGTGATCGGCGGGACAGATAGGGTGGCGGCGCGCCTCGCGTGCGCCCCCTATTTGTTTACAAAACACACGTTTTAAACGTGGTTTTGCCTGCCAGTGCCGCCCTTTCTACAGTGGCAGGGCAGCAAGTGGTTAATACACTACAGAGATCTAAACTTCCTTGGCTTTTAGTGCACAAACCGCAAGCAAAGCAACTGGGGACTAATGGCTGGATTTGCACTACAGCTCAACTGAAGCAGATCTGTTTGCTGTAGTGTGTTCTGTTATTTGTGCTAAGGAAAATTGCTGCATACACAGTTTAGAAAAAGTAAGCCTGCAGAGGTTTCTGGTGTCCAGGAGGAGGAGTGCTCCATGCCTACATGTGCCAAAGACAGTAAGTGGATGTCTGTTGCAAAGGAGCTTGCTAGGTATGCTTCTCCTTTGAACAGAGCTTGGGGTAATGGAGTCTCTTTTTCCTCAGATTTTAGTCTTAAATGTTTTGGGTCCAGTAAGGGAGAGATGCGGGCAGTAGCTGTGTTTGGTTTGTACTTTCTGCATGCTTTGCATATTGAATCTGAAAAGAGGAAAAGGGCAGAGGTAGAAGGAGACTTGATGAAAGAGCAGCATGCAGTGGAAACCGAGTGTTTGGAAGACACTGCAAGCAAGGAAAGATTTTTTTTTTTTTAGAGAGTAGGACACCCAAAGTGAAACCTGTAGTGGCTATGAAGTGTGTTCAAACCACTGTAGACACAGCAGAAGTTTTGAATAAGCAGTGAATGATGCCCTAAGGCCTGTAAGCAAAAGTAGGACATGTGTCACTCTTACTTCCCATATGCAGGAAGCTAGGAATCTGATCAGCTCAAATAAAGATAGCGGAGTTGAGTCAGATAAAAGAAAGACAGGGCCTATGATCTCCAGGAGATACATGTGGGCTGATTTACTTAACCATTTGCTGCCCGCCCTATGGCCGAATGGCGGGCGGCAAATGTCATCAGCCATATGGCGTCCTCCTGCACATGCGCAGATTGCGCTCCTGCAGAGCGGCGCGATCTGTCACCGGCCGTGTACTTCGGACATGGCCGATGACAGATCTGAGTATCAACCCCGTTGTGGGTACCATGTGACCTGCTGTGACCAATCACAGCAGGTCACATGACAGTTGTATACAATAGATGGCTTCATTCATACCATCCATTGTATACTAGTGTCTAGCTGTGAATGGTCACAGCTAATCACATGCACATGTCATGTGATTAGCTGTGGCCAAATCACAGCTAAGCACAAAAAAAAAACAAACCAAAAAAAAACCCCTGAATAAATCAATGTCATTCAGGTAAATGCTTGCTTATAGCAAAGTAATTCTTTGCTATAAGCAAATTGTGTAAAAAAAAAAAATACTGATCACTTCCCCAAAGTAGCACAATATTACTATGGTAACATTGTACTACTTTGGTCATAGTGAAATCTGAAAAACAAATCTTAAAATTTTTTTTATAAAAAATAATAAAAAAATATACATTTTTTTTTTTCATACGGTCACCAGTCAGTGTCCCTGATCACCGCCATGCCAGTTATATGACGACGCTGTACTGCACTGGTGACAATATGTAAAAAAAAAAAAATAGTGAAACTAATTTTTTTAATTTTTTCATTTTCCGAAAAATTGACAAAAAAATACAACTTCAAAAAACACGCCATGCCTCTTATGAAGTACATCGGACTGTCTACTTTGCAAAAAGGGGTCATTTGGGGGATATCTGTATTGTTCTGACATTCTTGGACCTCAAGAAATTAGATTGGCTGCCAGTACTTCAGGATTGATCAATATTCAGATCTATACCATAGTTTGTGAACTCTTTAACTTTCCTACAAACTAAAAAATACATCCCAATTTGGGTTATTTTCACCAAAGACATGTAGCAGAATACATCTCAGCCTAAATTTATGAAGAACAATTATTTATTTGCAAACTTTTATAACAGAAACAAAGAAAAACTTTTTTTTTTTAATTTTTGGTCTTTTTTTGTTAATTTAGCAAAAAATAAAAACCCCAGCGGTGATTAAATACCACCAAAAGAAAGCTCTAGTTGTGTGAAGAAAATGATAAAATGTTAATTTGGGTACAATGTTGTATGACCGCGCAATTGTCATTCAAAGTGTGAGAGCGCTGAAACCTGAAAACTGGCCTGGGCAGGAAGGTGTAAAATTGCCCGGTATTGAATTGGTTAAGGTGGGGGATCCTATAGAGGAAATGGATGTGAATCTTATAACAGCAGTGCTTAACAGATGGAATCCAGTGACTGGGAAGAGTAGGTTCAATCACATTAGGTGTTTTTGTTGCCATAGCCTAGGGCACATTGTTAGAGAATGCCATGCTGTAGAGACTGGACAACAGCAGGCCAGTGTTTTTGGTACAGCAGAGATGCAGGTTTATTCTTTCCACTGGAAATTTATGTCTTTCCGTAAAAGTGTTACAAGGCAACAGTGGGCACCCTACAAAATTTTTGCAGTTTGCAATGGGCAGATAGAAAAATGTGAGCAGTGAGTGACGTGTTTTGGCACAGTTGGAAGGAACAGATAATCTGCTTTCTCTCTTACTCTTGTAAAGTAATTAACATTCGAGAGGTGGAGCAGGCAGAGCAGATGACCAGGCCAGATAGCACGAAGCAAACCAGAAGAGGAGATGAGAGCATGAGGGAGATGCGGATGATTTTCTGATGGTGGCTGAATTTGAGTGGACTTTCATCTGCGCATTTCCTTATGGTCTCGAGGACAATGGACTTTCATCTGGAACTTTCTTTCCATCTATGTTACACAGACTGTCAAGGACATTGCTAACCCTGCTGAAAGGAATGTTGCAGCTTGCCCAGGGACAAAAGTCTGATCCCCCAGAACATACAAGGAATGAAAGGGATATTTTAACTCCCATTTACAATACATGGGGGGTTATTTCACCCTGGAAAATGTTATCAAAGCTGCTAAAAATTATTAAGTTTCTAGTTTTTCACATATGCTATAAAAAAAATCAAGAGGTCGAATGTCTTGCTATGAAGTATTTTAAATGGGACTCTGAGGGCTGCTGTTCATTGTAATATCTGCATATATTGCAAATACTGCTGGATTTTGTCATCTGTTGCAAGTATCTTGCAGACTGTTCTGGAATCTAATAAATGTCTTTTTCTGGAAAAGAAATTTTGAATTCGTTGCTGCTGAGATACTTACTAATCATCATCCCAACATCAGCCAGCAATAAAAACAGAAAGGGTTCTAATCCCTCTCCACTCCAAAATTTAAAAAAAGGTTTGCCTTTAGTTATACTTTAAGTTATTTAAAAAAACAAAAAAAAAACATATTTTAGCCCACAAATCTCTGTAAAATATCCAACATGCCTCAGAGGTACTAGTAACTGCATAAGGAAATTAGTTTATTTTGTGCAAGTAGGGACCAAGCCATCCCTTTTCTATAGAAAAAACAATCGCTCAAGCTACTGTGCATAAACTGCTATAATCCACCAAGTATAAGCGAGATCTGGCATTCAAGCAACTTATTGTAAAGCAGGCAGACATCTTGTCACCAATCATTCCTGGGAAAACACTTGAACTTTAATGGACAGCCTTCTCATAAAAGACCAGGACATCTAGGTGAAAAAGCTAGTAGAAGAGCTGCTAATGGCATTTAAAAACATATACCTAAGTGTGCAAAAGGTCCTATAAGTGCAGAAAATGAATATTAACAATTTAATTTGAAAAATACTGGCAATTGGTACACATAAAAAGGGAATCTGACAAAAGGGGTGAATAAACACGCATATACAAATGCAATGTTTGAGACAAGAATGTGCTTCTCTAGAGATAGTATGCACTGGAGGAAGTGACACTGTCAACCAGGAGGTTCAGGGGCCTGCTCCAAGTATGTCACACAGAAGAAACCACTTTTTCTCTGTGTTATTCCATTTTATTACACATAACTTAATTTTTGAACGTATTTGGTATGGTTTTGTTGCACATATAGACAGCATGGGTTGTTACCGACCTGAAAATTTCCTGTCAATAGCACCTTTGGAAATATATTTACTGAGAAAAATGGTGATGTGTTCAATACTTATTTTACCCGCTGTATATTGTACATTCACATCAATCCCTACCCTCAAGGAGCTTGCAATCTAAGGCTCCTAACTGACATTCATACACATACTAGGTACAATTCAGATAGGAGACAACGTACCAGCATACATTTGGAAACGTGGGAGGAAACCCATGCAGGCACAGGGAGAACATGCAAACTCCAGACAGGTTGTGCCATACAAAGTGTGAACAGGCCCTTGGGAGGTAAGCAGTAGTTCTATATGCTGTCAAGCCAAAGCAGAACATTCAAACTATCTTATGCAATGGTATCTCAACAAATAGAAGTATGTGGATTAAGACAAACATAATAAAAAACATTGGTTAAAGTGGTAGTAAAAGTAAAAATGTATTTTACCTTAAGGCATTCTCTGCATTAAAGCAAACAGCCTTTCATGTTCTGCTCTGCTGTCAATCACAGATTTTGGGGAGGGAGTTGGGCCAAGTCACACTGTGTGTGTCAATAGACTCACACAGCCTAGCTCGGGTTCAAGCCCACATGAGTGCCTGCATAGCAAGCAGCTTGCTATGGGGCTACTCAGAAGGGAGCAGGAACCAGGAGCGCTAGCAGGGGACCCCAAAAGAGGAAGATCAGAGCTGCTCTTTGCAAAACAATTGCACAGAGCAGGCAACTATTACATATTTATTATTTAAAGAAAAAATAACCTTTACAACCACTTTATGATCATAAAAAGGCCAAAAAATATATACTTTATGAAAACTGATGAACACACTCATGTAACAGCGTATACCCAGAGATGGACGCGGTTCAACCATTTTGGCTTCAACCTCCATCTTGGCAAAGGGATTAACAATCCTGACAAATATATTTCTCCCTCATCCTTCCCCCCTCCCTCCTTAGAGAGGCCCAACGACATTTGGCCAGTATGTGTGTGAGTTGGGAATGTGAAAGGAGGGTCATAGGAGCTAGAAAGCCCCCAAGGTAGCCGGGGCCTCCCTGTCCAAAGAACCTGCAAATTATAACACCTCGTAAGAGATAAGGCAAGCTTTCCCAGGTGTTGAAAGATTCCAACCTAATAAACCTAACTCAGTGTAGGTGACAGAATCAGATAAACACTTTTCAAAATCAATTTTTCCCTTATGTCTCATATCTTGGAATATGAGAGACGTACATAAAAACCGGACCTATCGTCAGATTGGCCATGAGAAGGCAAACAGTTTGATAGGTCACTCGCATTGTCTCGAATACATAGGAGAACAGAAAAGTAGATCTTGTGAACCGTACAGTGTATAATTTCATAATTCATATCTAATCAATCCTCAGACGTGTCTGCATAATAATCTACCCGCGGGTGGAATGTCACTTGTGCAGCTGGAAAGTTATGGGCCAAAATATGAGTTAAGGGAGATTTTGGCTCTAGTTGAGGTATCCACCCATACCTCCACGCCCTAAGCGGGGTATTGGTCCTTGACTTTAGAGACACCCCCTGCTGGGGACTTCAAAATAGGCTGTCAGGCCTAAGTGTGTGAGTTGCTCTGAAACTATCTGCTAACCCAGGACTTTGGCAATTACCTTAACCCTTTCACCTCTCTCTTGATATCTCTTTGCTGTGCTGTTGGCTGATATATATATATATATATATATATATATATCTTAGTTACATCTTTTTCTGTAAATATTTTTATTGCACCCGTTTGACCTTTTAGTAATAAATCTTTCCTTCTGAAAGTGTTGAACTGGTTCTATAGCGCTTTATTGCATTTTACGAATTCCTGCCTCTAAAGAGAACGCTACTGTGTTTAACTCTCTGCATAATCGGCCTGCGGTGACCGTATTATGCAGACGATTATCTCAACCATTATACTGTTTTAGTTGATATTGCCGAGTTTCCTCTTTCTCTGTACAAAAAGGAGGTGGTGGCAGTGTGAAGGGTTAATTGCGTAATTAAACAATTGCTCAGGCTGCCGGTACATCAATTGTGGTCCAATTAGCTGGAAAATTGTTGTGCAGGGTGCAGCTGGGTGTGGCATTGTTACGCACGTGACATCGCAGTTTTAGATCAGCTAGTCCTTCGGTCACGAGTTTGGTGAGACGGACTGGGGTCTGATGCTGCGATCGTGACAACTTGTATTTTTATCTTTATCAGTAGGAAATAATTCCTTACAAATGATTGCATATATGTTACAGCATCAAGCTTTGTTGTTTCATATTTTGGCAAACTTCACTAATCATGCTTCAAGTGGAGATATTCAAAATCACCTGAAGAATAATACTGCAGGTTATCTACATTAGTTGTAAATCAAAGATCCAGTCAAAAAAGACAGGTCGACATATCTCAAAATAGGTGTTTTTGTTTGAAAGTGTCAAACATATCTGCACTAATTATTTTCCCAAATTCATGTAAAACTGCAACAATTAGTGAAGCTACAGACAAGAGTAAACCATCAACCCTTTATTTCTGTTAGGAATATTTATATTTTACAATTAATTCCCTATAAACTGCTGCTTGAGACAGCTGCCCAACTGAAGGCCACACAATGTCCCTCAGGATTTGCAGCTCTAATTCCATATTGTGGAGAGATCTGACGGTGGAACCTACCATCTGGCCCAGCTCTAACGCTGCTTATCTATCTGACAATAAAGAATCAGCCAATTACACAAGGCTGTGGGCACTTTATGTAAGCTTCACTATATTATTTCAAAATTTTAGATGTAAGCTCCACTGAGCAGGGCTCAAACCTTCTGTTTCAGTGCAAGACCTTGAGTGCTCATTATATACGCACATGCCATGTTATATGTTATGATATAGGGAGAAAATAGACACTTTTTTTTTTTGTAACAGGTGCTCTTAAAGCCTTGTCAAATGTAAAAGCTTTTTATTTGAAGTGCTTTAACCTAAACTTGCTTTCCACATCTGGCCTATATAAGTAATACTTAAACATACATTGGGGTTGATTTACTAAAACTGGAGAGTGCAAAATCTGGTGCAGCTGTGCACAGAAACCAATCAGCTTCCAGTTTTTTTTGTCAAAGCTTAACTGAACAAGCTGAAGTTAGAAGCTGATCGGCTACCATGCACAGCTGCTCCAGCTTTAGTAAATCAACCCCAATGTATCATTGATGGTGTTTTTTATTTGGATTACCAATCACTATGTAATAGTTGTTTAGCTTTTGTCACTCCATATTGGTTGAAAAATAGACAATCTAAAAGGCAATCCTCCAGGCTGCAGTATCTGCTAAAGAATCCTCAATAGCATAATGCTAACTCTTAGGTTGTCTATTTCCATGTAGAAATGAAACTGTGTGTAATAAGGACCTGTGTAGACAGGTGTTTTAGGGGCATATTTTAGTGGTTTGAGAGTGAAGCTTAAAATGTTGCTATAATTCTAAAACCAACTTTATTGGATGAGACATGTTCTTTCAGAAGTTTAATGTATGTATGTGAAAGGTAATTTCGCATACATAGGGCTATGTGGTCTAAGGGAACCCAATCCTAAACCACAAAGGCTAAAAGATAATTTGTTCAATCCACCTAGCAATTGTAGATTGAGAAGCAGGGACTGCCCTGTAGGAACCGTCAGGAAGTACAAATAAGGAATCTGATGGCTGAAAAGAGGCTGAAGACAAGAAATAGACTGCCAAAGCATGTACCATGTCAAAAAAGTAGAGAGAAATTCCATTGGGATGTTTCAGAGTAGGACATAAGGAGGGAAGGACAATATCCTGGTTGAAGTGACATTAATAAACCCCTTTATATTGTAAAGAGCCTTAAGCCTCTCTTCTCTCTAAGGCCACTAAGAGACCCTTTCGCTTTGACATGATAGCAAAAAGAAAAGCTACCTTGCAAGTGAGGTCAGAAAAAGCAATATTCCTAAAGGGTGGCCTCTGAAGGGTCAAAAGTAGCAGGTTAAGGTCCCCGAGAGACACATGGGAATGTACATGGGGAAAAAAGATACAGAATACCCTGCTCAGAGGCCTAACTAAACTAAAATATAAGCCAATGGTCTCCGAAACAGAATTGCCAGGGTTGCTTTATGCCCCTTGTTGGGAATCAAGGCCGGACTAGAGAAAGGGCACATGCACCCCACGTTGGCATTCCAGATGCTGACAGACTTTGAGAGAATTCTTCTAGGCTTAAAAAGTGTGGGGATGATCTAATCAGTGAGTTTCTTGTCCCTTAGGACCTGGGCTTCAACAGCCATGCTGTTGAAACAAACAGCCCAAGAGACAGGGTAGTACACCAGTCCTTGGGACAGAATGACTAGATAATTCAGAAGAACACAGAGTCTGCCAGGAGCCAAATACCACATTTTCCCAGGCAAGTCCAGTGCTATGAATATAACCAGAAGCTAGGGGTTAGCTATAGACATGGGAAAAGCGTAGATCAGGTTCAACTGATCCCATGGAGTCACCAGAGGATCCACTGCAAAGGCCTCACTTCCGGCATCCTTTGAAGCAAAGGACTTGAAACATCCACTCCAGGGCTGCAACACAGCATGTAAAGTGTTACAGCCACTCTGCACCGGCATTCCCATTCTAAGTCCATGACAAAATATTTAAAGTTCCACAGTTCACACTCCACTAGAGCCACTCTGCACCAGAGCATCAGTACACTTGGTCAGATAAGGGTGCAAACCCTAAGCAGCTTACTGCAGTAGATATTTTCCAGTTTAGGCAGAATAATGGGGACTAGCCCTGTCCTGGCTTCCCCCTTCATGGTGGGTATATCCCCAAAATGGGGAAAGGGTTCCACCGCATAAAGACCACGGCCCTGGACCTCTATAGCATCCTACAGTTAATGTAGTATGATGCATCACATGCTAAGGTGAGTGCTCATGCAGGATCCAGTGCCTTGCATCTTCTAGGTGAGGTCTGTGTACAGTCCCCGAAGGCTCAATCGAGGAGTCAACTAATGTGGAAATCTGCCAAAAAAAAGAGCCACAGTGGCTATGGTACAGCTAGGAACCTAATAAGATTGACAATTGACTCTTGAGACTAAAAAACAAAACCTTACATAAAGAGGTAAGCTTCTCTCAGTAAACAGAAGACATCCATCACTTATGGACACGAATGATTGCTGGGAATGGAAGGGGTTATACAGGAGGTGCCCCTGCAGATTTTTTTTACCAGTGTCCAAACACTTGAATGTAGCTGCATACAACCCATGATTAGGATTAAGATACTGTGTCCTGTACGGTACGATTAAGAAAGTGTGTGTTCTTCTAGCAGCAGCATAGTGGACCCTTACTTTCTGTGTGGAAGCACTTGTCTTATTGCAGAAATTTTTGAAGAGATCTCCACTTCCTCAAAAAAGGGTGCCATTATGCAGTATTCTGGCAAATGACAGGCTTTTTTAATCAGGTTGTGGCTAATTTTTATAGGAAAACTGCAAAACTCTGTACACCTTTTTTTTTGATGCACCTGGAATGTATTTAGCTACTTGTAACTGAAAGCTCAATTTGGCTTGAAAGCCTGCCAAGCACTGGAAAATTGGTTGTTCGAAAAAACAGAAAAAGAGTTAGGCCCCTTTTGCACAGGCAGACTCCACCAAGCAGATCTACCTGCTCAGCGGGGAAGGTGTCCACTGATTCCCGCTGAGCAGGCAGATGACAGTTCTGTGTCCGCTCTTGTGCAGAGCGGACACAGACTGCTGCTCTCTATGGGGCAGTCAGATGTAAATGACCGCCTGTCCATTTACATCTGACTGTCATCTGATGCGCTAGATGGATAGGAAGCAGATCCTCCATCTGTCTGTTTTTAGCGGATTGGATGCAGGCAGGTGTAAACAGACATGTCCGCTTGCATCCGCCTCCTCACAAAGAACAATGGATGGTCTGATCAGGTCCGCCTGAAGAATGGACAGGCAGACTTGATTGGTCCACCCCTGCGAAAGGGGCCTTAAGATTTGATTGTTATGTAGATAATCAACACTTATTTCTTCCTGACTTGAAAGGCAAATATTGAATCTTCTGTTGTATTGGCTAGATGAACTGTAAGGAAGCAGAGAGTCCATTTAGGTATAAATACTTGAACACTTGCAATGCAACATTATGACAGATGAGATTTTTCTCCATTCTACATAACTTGGACATCCTTTCTTTCAACTACAAATAAAGTATATTGACATATCTAGGCTACCAATTAATGCAGAGAATCAGCAATGACGGCAGGAAAATGCAAACCAGAAGAATCCACTGCTCTAACCTGTAGTCTATTTTACTAATCAATCTTCCTTTTCATTCCCTTGAGAAAAAATGCATGCATAATGAACTAAAAAGGAAAAGCAGACAGGAGATGGATGCTTTCTTTTGCATGAGATAACTTCTTATTTAACCTAAATGACTGTATGAAAGGTTGCTGTACCTAGGTGCATTTATCATGTATACTAATGGCTGATCCTCTATATCAAATCATTTGGCTATATCAACTATTTTATTAAAATGAAAAGACAAAACTTTGTACCATGTCAATACCCAATGAAAAATTCTGACATGATCATGGTTTTTTTTTTTAAAAGTTAAATATACCATCCTAGAATGCAAAATGATGCCATGTTGTATGGCCTGACAGTGATGTTCTAACCAAATTTTCATTGCTGACCGAAATTATTTGCCTTAGGTATTAAAAGAGAAGTATAGGATATTTTTTCCCCTAATTATACAGTGCCTTGAAAAAGTATTCATACCTCTTGATGTTTTCCACATTTTTTCATGTTAAAACCAAAAACCTAAATTTTATGTGATAGACCAACACAAAGTGGTACATAATTGTGAAATGGAAGGAAAAAAATAAATGATTTTCAACATTTTTTACAAATATCTGAAAACTGTGGCGTGCATTTGTATTCAGCCCCCTGAGTCAGTATTTTGTAGAACCACCTTTCACTGCAATTACAGCTGCAAGTCTTTTTGGGGATGTCTCTACCAGCTTTGCACATCTAGAGAGTGAAATTTTTGCCCATTCTTCTTTGCAAAATAACTCAAACTCTGTCAGATTGGACAGAGTGCATCTGTGAACAGCAATCTTCAAGTCTTGCCACAGATTCTCAATTGGATTTGGGTCTGGACTTTGATTGGGCCATTCTAACACATGAATATGCTTTTATCTAAACCATTCCATTGTAGCTCTGTATGTTTAGGGTCGTTGTCCTGCTGGAAGTTGAATCTCCAACCCAGTCTCAAGTCTTTTGCAGACTCTAACAGGTTTTCTTCTAAGATTGCCCTGTATTTGGCTCCATCTATTTTCCCATCAACTATGATCAGCTTCCATGTCCCTGCTGAAGAAAAGCATCCTCACAACATGATGCTGCCACCACCATGTTTCATGGTGGGGATGGTGTGTTCAGGGTAACGTGCAATGTTATTTTCCTCCACACATAAGTGGTTTGCTTTTCGGCCAAAAAGTTAAATGTTGGTCTTATCTGACCAGAGAACCTTCTTCCACATGTTTACTGTGTCCCCCACAATGGCTTCTCGCAAACAGGACTTCTTATGGATTTTTTTCAACAATAGCTTTTTTCATGCCACTCTTCCATAAAGGCTAGATTTGTGGAGTGCACGACTAATAGTTGTCTGTGCACAGATTCTCCTACCTAAGCTGTGGATCTCTGCAGCTCCTCCTTTAGAGTTACCATGGGCTTCTTGGCTGCTTCTCTGATTAATGCTCTTCTTGCCTGGCCTGTCAGTTTAGGTGGATGGCCATGTCTTGGTAGGTTTGCAGTTGTGCCATACTCTTTCCATTTTCAGATGATAAATTGACAGTGCTCCATGAGATATTCTAAGCTTGGGATATTTTTTTTATAATCTAAACCTGCTTTAAACTTCCCCACAACTTTATCTTTGACCAGATACACTTTGACCTGGTGTGTTCTTTGGCCTTCATGATGCTGTTTGTTCACTAATGTTCTCTAGCACACACAGGTGTTCTCTTAATTAGGTGACTTCTGAAGGCAATTGTCTAAAATTGTCCCTACCAACATGGCTACTTAACTGGGAGCCTCTGCTATAAGACCAGTCTAATTCAGGGACTCCATTAAATATACTGTAAATGTAGAATGTCAAATTGGTAACAATTGGGATTCTGTTAAATTTGAACTTTGAAAACTTAGAAAGTATATATGTAAATTTGGTTATATTTTGTAATAAAAATACATGATGGTTTTACAAATGGTGTTGCACTATAGCACGTCATAGATTGGATAGTATCAAATGAAATTGGCCCTATGTTGCATTTATGCAATAACTATTACAGTGCAGACTAGTTAGCAAAGGTGCAATGGGGCATGTTAAAATTATTCACATTGGATAATTAGCCACTACACAAAGTGCTGCTCTTTATACAGACCATGTGACGGCATAACTAACCACTGGTTAAGGTACTATTTATGAACCACATGAAGAGTATGTTCACAAAGCATTCCCTCAAATTTAGGTCCCACTGTCAGAAAGGTACACAGCAACATACTTATGGCAAGAAAGAAAACAAATCCCTTTTCATTATTGTAATGGATTACATTTTTTTTATACGATTAGTTCACCAATAGCCACCTCCACTTGTCATTGCTGGATCTCAATCTTCATTAAATGAACCCCAACAGAACCACTTATTGATGTCCTAGATTGAGGTAGCAATTCCATAGGATATGGAAGGTTTAATCTTGACAGTTATCTTACTAAGTGTGGCTAAGAACACATCTAATATGGGTCTAAAGAAAGTGGGAGATATATAGTTCAATGGTCCTTTCATACCAACACATAGCATTTAGAACCTAAATGAAAATCAACAAGCATTCTTAGCTTTTTTTTGTGCTTTAGGCCTAGTTTACAGCGGCATTGAAAGCAGGCGTTTGAGGGGCATTTTTAACGCTCCTCAAATTCCTATGTAAATGATACTATGGACAGCACACAGTGCTGTTCACATTATCAAAACATGGAGCATTGGGTTTGCGTCACTTAAAAATTGAAGCCTCACGTCAAGTCTGGAGCAGTTTGAAGCCTTTCAAGACCTCCCATTCAAGTCTATGACGACGCTCCACAAACACGCTGGCAGGAGTTTGCAGTATGGTTGCGACGTGTTAATAACATTACAGATTGTTATAGGTGTTTATGGTGCAGTTTTAACGCTTGAAAACGCCTATAAAACACCTCAAAACTGTTCATAGGGCGTTTTGGGAGTGTTTTTAACTCCATACTGAAGCTCAATGCCTGTCTAATGCTCATACTATTGTTATGGGAGTGTTTTTTAAGAGTTAGAAATGTATGCAAGTGTGAACAAGCCCTTAGTGCTTCAATAGCATTCTTTAGGAAACAGACTTAAAATAGAGCTAAGCATGGAAAGGGAAGGTCTCTTGAAAATGTTAATGCCTTGCAGTATTCCATTTTTTTAAATTCAGCTTTCACTGCAACATGCTATTGCTGCCCTGCAGAATATCAGTTATGAGAAACAGGAGTAAAGAGAAATAAAAATTACCAAAATGGTTTAGAATTATTAAACATCTGGTTAAATACATAAAGTGGGCCTTCATGATTTGGCTGTTACAGATCTATGACACTTTTGGGCATATAATCATAAACAATTCACTTTGCAAATGTCTCATTCACACAAATGTAACAAATAATACCTGTAATGTTTGTAGCATGTGTATTGACAGTTTCTAGTTGTTGCCTTTTTCTGGGCCAATTCCCTAAAATTTGATCATAGCTGGAAATAGCACTAAGAACATTCAAAAGTTAAAGACTATGTACACTGAAAATGTTATATTCCTGATATGAGCCTGTTGTACCATGTACTTGTGTTAAAAAGTATCCTGTTCTCTTTGTATTGCTTTCTTTGTATAAAATAGCCAGTGTTCCTGCCAACCTCTCTGCTTTCTGATTTAAAAAAAAAAAAAAAATACTGACCACACTAGGTATGAAAGCAGAATGTGGTCAGTTTGCCCCCTCCCTCTGCCCGCACAGCCATTCACTAGGAAGATCAGTGCACTGCTGTTTCTCCTCCCCTAACCCCTAATGCAGCTGAGAACAGAGGGTATGTGGTAATTTATAAAAAAAGGGGAAAAAAGGTGTTTAGAATACTTTTATGTGTATACACAAATGTTTTGCCTTTGATTTTTGTTGTAAACTGAAAGGGTTGTTTTACAAGGTGAAGGTTTACATATTCTTTGAAGAGCATTCACCAAGAGAAAATAGCCTAACATTTTAGGCCAAGAACATTTAACTATTAGAGTGAAAAGAACATTCACTAAAATAGCCTAACATTAGGCTAGAGGATCCCTGGTTTTGGCAAAAACCAGAGGTAGTTTATTGTTGAATCTGGAGGCTAGGATGTCCCCATCTGGAATTCTCCATTTTTGGCATATCAGATTAAAGACATCTGGATGAAGAGCTGATTCTCCTTGATCCAGAGGGTGGGAGCCTGAGGTAATCCTTTTTTTTTCTTAGTTGTCTACTCCTGCGACATGGACAGCAGGGATTGCTGAAAAGGGATTTTCTGTCTATGAGATTATCTGCATCTTTCAAGACACCCAGACTTCCTGATAGATGTAGGCCACAGCCATGGTATTGTCTGACTGCACACTCATTGGGTGCCTTTCATAAGGGGGGACAGTACTGCAGGGTCAATTAGACTGCTCTGAGCTCCCAGGTACTGGTAGGGAGCCTAGTATCCTCCAGTGACCATGTTCTTTATACTCTTATGGGTTGGAACACTCCTCCTGAAAGAGTTGAGTCTTGTGAAAGCTTTCCAGTGATAGGGTAGGAAGGACCATTGTTGGGGCTTAGGTGGTGATACACCAAGATAAGGAATTCTGAGCTTGGCTGGACAGGAGCAAGGGTAGATCGAAAGGAGGAGTCTGCTTTTTCCAGGTCACCAAGATGTTGAGTAGGAGAGTTCTTGAATGTAATCAGGTGACTGGTACTGCCTTAAAGGAAGCTTCCTTTAGGCCTGAAATGTTCATGGAAAATATCATTGTGGGATGTCTTTTGAATTTCAATTCTCAAACATATGTACTTTCTTTTAAAAAAATAAATAAATAATTAAAGACTTTTGCTTAAAAAAAGTGAAAAAGTGTCCAGAACCAGACCCAAGTATTTCAGGTGAGGAGAAGGCTGAAGAGTAGATCTGTTGAAACTGATTACCCAGCTAAAGGCCAGGAGAATATAAATTACCATGTTCAAATTTTCTGATAGCTGGAGATGAAACCTTCAGAGGACGGTTGTCTAGATTGCCTTTTTCTATCAGGGTGCCAAATTTGTCAGGGGTGCTGCGGCATCCTGGTTGAGAAATAGCTCTGCACATTACTGTCAGCGCTCACTCTGCCAACATACAGTTTGGTGCTCCACCGGTCTCAGCCCTGTATAGTATACAGCACCAAGCTTGGCAGAGCTCTGAACTGTCAGCAGAGTGAGAACCAACAGTAATGTGCAGAGCCCTGGATGGGGGAGACTTCCTCCTGAGTGCTGACCTGCCTCCCTATACAGTGCAGTACTGTGTAAATAAACCATTTACCCAGCAATGTAGGTGCCAAAAGTTAGCTGAATGAAAGTCTAAGTCAGCAAAGTGAGGTGTATCAGCGAGGTGTGTGTATGTAAGCATTTACTGTATGTATGTGTAAATGTGTGTATATGTGTAAGTTACTGATCCTGACCCCTACTCTGTAGAACCAGAACTGCTTTTCTAAGCTAGTATGACTGCTTTTTTAAAGGCTTATTCACACTAGCGGCAAGGACTTATCCTCCTCTGAAATATGATCCACGCTAGGACCGCTTTTCTGAGGCATTTGGCAGACGACGAGGATGTGATATGTTGCCTTTTTAGCGCCTACTTTAACGCTCTAAATTCTATTAATGTAGCAGCAATATACTGCATCTAATGCACAGTTGCGGAACAGTTGCAACCTGGCCTCAGTCACCTGAATAGTTTGCATTTCAGCCAAAAAGCATCCTGGCCACACCATGTGTACAACCCTGGCCACTGCCTCTGCAGCTAAAGGGGGAATAGTTGGGGGGTGGTAAAAAGGAAACTCAACTGCATGGCTATTCCATTCTTCAACCACATGTGTGAATGAGCCCTTAGACTGGGGTGCCTGAAGACTGGAAATACTTTTAAGGGACCCCGTGACTAAAAAAGATTGAGAAACACTGGTCTAGATAGCTTGTAACATGGATGTCTTGAGTGTTTTGAGAAGGGCAAACAGAGGTGCTAAGACCATTGTGAACACTGTGAGAGTAGCGGATAGGCCAATGGGCAGTGTGCCAAACAGGAAGTGATTGTCTGCCACTGAAAAGCGCAGAAATCGTTGATTAAGTGGGTAAATGGGAACATGAAGACAGAGGGGCAAATACAGACCTTGCAGTTTTCATGCAAACGTTTGAAATTTGAAATAATCTGTTGAGGGACTTTAGTCCAGAATGGGAAGAGTACCCACAATGGGATTTGATACCATAAACAGGTTTGAGTAGAACCATTTGAACCTATCTTGTGGCAGTACTGGCAAAACAATTTCCTTGGAAAAGGAAATTTCATTTGTGTACAGTGTTGCATGACCGCGCAATTGGCATGGCTTAAGTAGTGCAGTGCTGAATAGCAAAAATGCCCTAATTATGAAGGAGGTACAACCTTCCTAAGCTCAAGTGGTTAAACAGTTTGTCTCAACCCTCTGACACTTTTGCTGGACAGTCTAATTGGAAGTTGAAAAATAACAGACTTCCTGGCAAGATTAACAGGTGAAAATAAAGAAAGAAAAGCCTAAAAAGGAAAACAAATGTGACCACCACAGCTAGGAACTGGCAATCTGCAATATATTACATATTTGTTTTTGGATTTTATACGGTTTTGGATTTAATTAAAAGTGCAGTCATCCATACAAGCCAGCAGAACTCATTTACTTGAAATCAGACCAGTCTAAGATGAATTCTGATTGGTAGCTGTAGATACTGAAGTTTCCTCCTTATAATGTTTAATGGAATAGCATGCAAACGTCAGCACATAGACCTACAGAAAATCACAATTTGCTAACTTGTCAAGTAAACACAAGCTTTCATAAGACAAATATATAAAAGTACTCCTACAGTATCGGTGTTATGATATTCTGTAGACATTGTTCAGTGCACAGCAAAAGAATGCCACAGTTAGGTAGTGTGACCAACACTCCCATACTGGAAGGCTGTAGCATCACAGCAATTCACTATCAGCCATTGCTGACATGGGAATAGGTAACTAGGTCACATTCCACACTTCCCTGCACATGCCTATGTGCTGAATACAGTCTCTTGGGGCAATAAGCTACAACATCATTTTGTTATTCCTGTCTTCAAATATATTTTCTTACAAGACTGAAATCCTGACAAACTTATTAGCTTCATAGCACAAGTCCAGAACTGCAAACACTGGTGACTAGTAAAACAAAAAAGTTGTGTTAGTCTGTTTGGGTCCTTGAGTATATCTAACATGAATAACATAAAAGATCGCATAACAAACATTTTGATTTTGAACTGCAAAGTACTGATATCCTTTCGACAAAAAAAAAAAATGAATTGGAGAAATACTAATATCCACCGCTTCAAAATGTTCCATGGCAAAATATTTTTCTTGTAAGTAAAATCCAATTGGATATCAAATTTTTCCTTTATGAAACTTTTCAACTTGTATACTTTAACAGAACAATATTCCAGCTATCTTTACCATAGAACAGCTACTAAGGGTCACCTTGGAGTTCTATGGCTTGTATAAATGCACTCAATGGAGTAGCAGATATTTCCAGGAGAAAGCACTAACAGCACCAAATGGATTTGCTTGACTGCACTTAAAAAATAATTAAACAAAGAAAGCATATATGTGCCCATTATTTTCACTACAAGCTCCATATTCTCAGGACATTTTGGTCAAAGGTTGGTGAATGCTACGATAATGCGTTTCTCATAGTGGGTACACAACTGCGGTAATATATATTCTAATTAAGAGTAATGTTCTTTCACGTGCTACAAAAACATCTTCATATGTAAAAAACATTCTCAATTATGGAATAGGATATTGTATTTATGTTGAAAATGGGCTTAATAAGAGTTCAAAAATTTACCTTTTAAGAACAGATGCCAGAATATTAAAGAAATAATCCACAAAATAATTCTTATGAGAGCATTCTTATTGCTATAAATGTTAATGCATGCTACTCACAGCTAGTATGAACTTAAATGATTAAAATGTGCTCAGCAAAAAAGAAGAAAAAAAAAAAAACCTTCCTTAGCTCTAATGTACAGATTCTAATATAATTTTACATGTTATCAGACTAGAAGCAGCACGAATGACAACCATACATTTGTACCAATATCTTGTTTGCATATAAAAAAAATAAGTGAAGGGTAAAATTTTTGGGACTTTAGCTAAATCCTTGACTAAAAAGACTAATAACTCACTAAAGTTGGGCATACACATTTTTTTTTTCTTTTAGCAGAAACAAGGTGAATGGAGAAATCTTCCCCACCCCAACCAGACATCAGCACCCACCAATGTCAAAATACACTGATCAGAATCTGATGGATGGAACATTTTACAACATTTCCCTCTGACAGAAGCTGATTAAACAAGTGGAGGGTGGGGGGAGGGGCTCACACACATATTAAAATTTGTCAGGTCCCTGCTGGACCAGCTGAATTTTGATCAGTGTATGGCCAGCTTAAGACTTCTTGGAGTTTCAAACTGTAAGCTTCCTGTGCTCTCACCTCTGTACCTACCCAGTCAAACATAACACACAGCCTGTGAGCAATCAGTAAGAGCTGTGAAGTGATACGAGTATCACTATTACTGAAGAGTGTTAAAGCCCAGTTGAACATTCAGTTTAAATTCCCAATTCCCAACCAGGCCATAGTCAAAAGATGTCCACAGTTGGAAATGGAATACCAGGGTTATGGCTACAGCAATGTGCCATAACCCTGGTATTGTTATTTTTCAGCCGGCGATTCCCTTTCTGATAAAAAGTTATCCTTGTAGCGGATTTGCCGCTGGATCACTTTTAGAAGCAGTGGGAGGGGTTCCCCCCCCCGCCACTTTCCAACAATTGCGGAGGCTGGGCATAGAGATGAGTGAAGGAAAGATGGCCTGCACACATCTCTATGGCCTAAGACAACTGTAGCAATGTCATTACATCACTTTCGATTCCAGCCCAGTATAAACGATTTTTTAATATTTTTTTTTAATTATTAGATCAATGCTTTTTTCTTAAACTAATGCTTTACATTGTAGAGGAGAGATGTGGGATCTTGTTGACCCCAGATCTCTCCATAAAGAGGTTCTGTCACTGCTTATTTCTATCACAAGGGATGTTTACATTCCTTGTGATAGGAATAAAAGTGATCAAATTTTTTTTTAAAAGGGACAGTGTAAAAATAAAAATAATGTAATAAAAAAAAAAAATGTAAAAAATGTAAAGCACTCCATGCTCGTGTGCAGTGGTGAACACATACAGTCCCACCCACATACAGGTGCATCTCAAACTAGAATATCATCAAAAAGTTAATTTATTTCAGTAATTCAATTCAAAAAGTGAAACGCATATGTTATTTAGATTCATTACACAGAGTGATATATTCAAGAATTTATCTCTTAATTTTGATGATTATGGCTTACAGCTAGTGAAAACCCAGAAATCAGTACCTTAAAAATTAGATTATATAAAAACAATTAAAAAAAAATATTTTTAATACAGAAATGCTGGCTTACTGAAAAGTATGTCCATGCACAGTATAGTATGCACTCAATACTTGGTCGAGGCTCCTTTTGCATGAACTACTGCATCAATGTGGTGTGGCATGGAGGCGATCAGCCTGTGGCACTGCTGAGGTTGTATGGAAGCCCTGGTTGCTTTGATAGCGGCCTTCAGGTCATCTGCATTGTTGGTTCTGGTGTGTCATCTTCCTCTTGACAATATCCCACAGATTCTCTATGGGGTTTAGGTCAGGTGAGTTTGATGGCCAATCAAGCATAGTGATACCATAATCATTAAACCAAGTATTGGTACTTTTGCCAGTGTGGGCAGATGCCAAGTCCTGCTGGAAAAAGAAATGAGCATCTCCATAAACCTGGTCAGCAGAGGGAAGCATGAAGTGCTCTAGAATTTCCTGGGAGAGGGCTGCGCAGACATTGGACTTGATGAAACACAGTGGACCAACTCCAGCAGATGACATGGTTCCCCGGTTTCTTTGGCAATGACATTTTGTGACTTACCCTCCTTGTGGAGGGTGTCAATGACTGTCTTCTGGACAACTGTCAAGTCAGCAGTCTTCCCCATGATTGTGTAACCTACTGAACCAGACAGAGACCATTTAAAGATGAAGATAAGCTTTACAGGTATTTTCAGTTAGTTAGCTGATTAATAGTGTGACACCATGGGGTTTATTTACTAAAGCTGGTTCACTCAGAATCTGGTGCAGCTGTACATGGTAGCCAATCAGCTTCTAACCTCCTCTTGTTCAGTTAAGCTTTAGCAATAAAACCTCTAAGCTGATTGGCTTCTATGCACAAGTGGAAGAGATTCTGAGTGAACCAGCTTTAGTAAGTAAACCCCCATGAGCCTACAATATTGAACTTTTTCACAATACTTAAATTTTCTGAGATACAAAATTTTGGGTTTTCACTAGCTGTAAGCCATAATCATCAAAATTAAAAAAAGAAATGCTTTAAATATATCACTCTGCATGTAATGAATCTATATAATATAGGAGTTTCATTTTTTAAATTAAATTACTGAAATAAATTAACTTTTTGATTATATTCTAATTTATTGAGATGCACCTTTATGTAAATGGTGTTCAAACCACACATGAGTCAGAGCCTATGCTCTCCAATCAGAGAGGAGTATGAACTTTGCTGATTTCAGGGATATAGGTCTGACCCAGTAGAGTGTGTGTTGCACTTCTTGTAATAAAACCACTGCTTCCTACAAACAGCAAGGGTTTCACTCTGCAGGTGCTGGCAAATGACAGGCTTGTGCCTGCTTAAGCCCTGGTTCACGCAGATACGGTGCGGAATTCACAGTGTTTTCTGTGTGAATTCCACACCGCATCAGAATCGCACCCGGTTCATGCGAACCACTGCAGGTGTGTATGTTAACAACACCCCAAAAGTGGTCTGCAAAACGCGGTGCGATGTGCAGAATAGGATCGCATAGGTGTGAATACCCATGCAATCCGATTCTAGTACGGACCCGAAAAAGGATCCTACACCTTTTTGGTGCGGTGCGATCAGAGCCATACAAAATGTGTGGCTCCAATTGCGCCGCACACAAATCGCATGTGATTTGCACAGGAATGCGGTGTAGTTCCTGTGCGAATCACATGCGATATACCGCACCGCATAAATGTGTGCAAAAAAAAAAAAAACCCGCAAAACTGGCTCTGTCAGTAAAAGGGATAAGGGATAAACCCGACACTACCCTTTCCTGACGAGCACCCAATCGATCCTAATTACACTGCAAGGTCTCTCTCCTCCCTGCTAGTCCCCAGGTGCGGGGCTGGAGACAGGCAGGGAAGGGAGGAGATAAACAGCGCAATGTTAAAAAAAAATCAAACGTTTAAGAGCCCCTTTTGATTTTAAAAGTCCCCGACATTTCTAACAGCACCTCAGATTTAAATACAGTTTTGGTTAAAAAATTGTTTTTTTTTCTTTTTAAATCAGGACAAGTAGATTGTCATGAGGGACAAGTAGATTGGGACACTGATTTACTCCCTGAACAAGCAATTTTTAAAAAAATTTCCACACCCCTGCAAAATGTTACAAAAAAGAAAAAAAGTGAAAGTAAAAATTTTTAATTCCAAGGGCCTTACCAGCCCTATAGAAGTGGCTACAGAATGGTGTCACAAAAGCAATTTTCATAGGGAGGAAATAAGTGTTGGACCTGGATTATAATTCCTAGAGATGGCAGATCATCACTTCCTGAAGACGCCATCAGGTGAAACATACGTAGAAGCGTGGACCGTCACTTCCAGGTCCCTGTGATGTCACACCCGGCCCGTCAGATCAAGGCTTGGAACGAACGCCAGCTAGTGTAGGAGATGTGGTGACATCTCCATTAACAAATCTAGGCTGTATTAACTGGTGTCGGGATTTTTAGGCATCTTATCTTGTGAGTGATATTTTAATATATCTTGTTTGGTACCAAGGATTTTAAAAAATACTGCACTTAAATGTCTTTTATGGATATCTGTTGTTTCATTGAGCCCATTTGCTAGATATTGTTGATTGAAGGAAGTCTGGAGATCTCACAAGTGTAATAAAAGCGCCACACCCTTAATACTTTAAAGCAGCAATTCCACCTCAAAGAAACCAAATAAATTTCTTAGTGCTAGAACTTAAATCAAGGAATGCGCTAAAACCACAAACTATTCCTAATTTAGTGTAGAAACATTAGTGCAAAAGATATATATATCTATTATCAATTAATATCAAAAAATATCAAAATTATGTGCAAAACATAAGTAATTTAAATAATTAAATTTGTGAATATAAAAAAAAAACAAAAATGTCCAATTCTGAATTTCTTCAAATGTCCAAACAAATCCTTTTCAAATTCAGGTGCTCTCAAAGAAATTGTGCCAAAATCCACCACCAAAAGTAAAGTTGGGTAACTCACCAGAGCTCCATGCTGATCAATCTCTAGATCAGCAAAAAACGCTTTTTGCTCTGGGAGCAGATGCAATGAATCAACTTCTCAGGTGTGATGATCAATAGCTACACATTCATCCATAAGGTAGGTATCCACCACTCAATATAATGGTTCCAGGAGCATTATATCACTCTCTCTTTTTATATCTCTCCACCGAGGTCATGTTTGGGAATGAAAGAGAAAAAAATCATGGTGCAGCCAGTTTTTTTATAAAAGTATCCAACAATTTAATAAAGATTTACACTCACAAAAAGGGTGTCTTCACCGACACCAGTATAACAGCATAAAACAGCAAATGGTATAACAGTCTCCTGTTCCCCGTACACTCACTACAGCGCTCGTGACTTAATTTTCTCCACAAACGTCAGCATCCAGTAAGCCCTACTAGTTTCGTCATGAATGACTAGTTTCGTCATGAAAGACCGCCCCTTGAAGACGTCATTCATGACGAAACTAGTAGGGCTTACTGGATGCTGACGTTTGTGGAGAAAATTAAGTCACGAGCGCTGTAGTGAGTGTACGGGGAACAGGAGACTGTTATACCATTTGCTGTTTTATGCTGTTATACTGGTGTCGGTGAAGACACCCTTTTTGTGAGTGTAAATCTTTATTAAATTGTTGGATACTTTTATAAAAAAACTGGCTGCACCATGATTTTTCTCTTTCATTCCCAAACATGACCTCGGTGGAGAGATATAAAAAGAGAGAGTGATATAATGCTCCTGGAACCATTATATTGAGTGGTGGATACCTACCTTATGGATGAATGTGTAGCTATTGATCATCACACCTGAGAAGTTGATTCATTGCATCTGCTCCCAGAGCAAAAAGCGTTTTTTGCTGATCTAGAGATTGATCAGCATGGAGCTCTGGTGAGTTACCCAACTTTACTTTTGGTGGTGGATTTTGGCACAATTTCTTTGAGAGCACCTGAATTTGAAAAGGATTTGTTTGGACATTTGAAGAAATTCAGAATTGGACATTTTTGTTTTTTTTTTATATTCACAAATTTAATTACTTATGTTTTGCACATAATTTTGATATTTTTTGATATTAATTGATAATAGATATATATATCTTTTGCACTCATGTTTCTACACTAAATTAGGAATAGTTTGTGGTTTTAGCGCATTCCTTAATTTAAGTCTGGAGATCTACCCCATGAGAAGACAGGATGGTCAAACAGCGCTACGTCCTCCAAGCCTAACAGGGGATCAAAATTTTCTGGTGAGTGTGGAACTTAACTACTTAACACCACTGGTGAAGATCGCTTTGGAAAATAGACATCATCCAGCATCCTCGTATAAGTCTTTCATTGGTTCTTATGGTGTGGGGAAATGCATCTTAATGGATTCTTTTTTGATATTTTGTTTACAATATTATGTTAAGTAAGTGCCTCTCACTTAATATTTCTTGTACTGTCCAAATCTTATAGAATTTACCTCTGTAACATCTCCAAAATACGCCCCTTTTCAACCAATGAAACCGCCAACCAACTCATTCTCTCCCTTGTTATCTCTTGACTATTGCAATTCCCTCCTCATAGGCTTACCTCTCTCTGTGCAAGATTCAGTCTATCATGAAAGCTGCTGCACTGCCTGATACTTCTGCCTGCTAATCCTGCCACTGGCTTCTGCTTGTCCGATGAATAAAAAGCAAAATACTAACAACATACAAAGCCATTTACAACCCCGTACATCACCAATTCGGTCTTATTATATCACCCAAACCATCCTTCTTCACTTCTGCTTTCTAGTGTGTGTGTGTGTGTGTGTGTGTGTGTGTGTGTGTGTGTGTGTATGTATAGATATATATGCACTTCTCCATTCTTGCCAGATGTACTGTATGTTTAAATGAAATCAATATAAATGCACTAAAATGCACGTTAAGTGTGTGTCTAAATGTGCATCAACATAAGAAATGTGAATTTACACACAAGAATGTCCCTTTTATATACTTTTTTTGTTTAAGAAGAAGCAAAAAGGCTGGATATACCAAAGCATAGCATAGGTAATGCTACAAGTAAAAACATTTCAATTCCTTTACTAAGATGGGAAAACAATAAAGGTTTTATTGTTAAACATCTATTTTAATGCAATGCATTGCCTTAAAGGACTGCTATCATGAGAATGCTGCCATGCTACCATCTGTGTTAATAGTAAATCTAGCACTCAAAATAGGTGAACAATAATGTCGTAATAATGTGATTTTATGTGCACTATTTAGGAATAGGGCTGCTTCTTCAAATATATGCACCTGCTTATGGTGGAGAAACAGCTGTGGGACTTGAAGGTATGCAGTCCAGGCATTTCGGGCTAAAATAAGAAATATGTGAAACTTAACAAACAGGTCAGGTATGGCTGCCCACTTGTTTACTGGTCATATAGAGTAGATCCTGACATGAGACCAACAGTAACAGATAAGAAGTGGCCCACTATGTGGATGTGCAAAGTGCCCCAACACAACTTTTGTTCTTGTGCACAAAACCAAACAGGTAAGACAAGTTAGTACCCGTTTTCCTAATCGTACACTCCAAAACCAATATGCATCACTTTTGAGGACTGAAATATGTATAGGTAGACCACAGGAATAGTTATTTTCAATTCATTTGCATTTTAGGGTCTTTGTGACCCTAAGACGTAATATAAAGGCTACAGAAAGGTTAAGATCACACATATTTAAACTTGTGCTAAGAGATAGCACAAGGATGTTATGAAAATCAGAGAACAGTGTATAAAGGTTTGATCCACATACATATAGGCCTAAGAGTGGGGCAGCACAGTAGCTAAACGATTAGCACTTCTGCCGGGCAGTACTAGGGTCGCTGGTTTGAATCCCGACCACGGCACCACCTGCCTGGGCCAATTTACAAATGGCGTGGTTCATATCCTGCGAAACTGAAGTGATGAAATGTTTGTAGCTTCCTATTTCTTAGACTATATATATGATTGGCACCATGCTGGTCTCCAATCAGCTCTATGGTCAGCTGGCAGAAACACGGCTGCATTCTCAGGTTCCCCCGATGGCACGGGACTGCCCAAGAAAGAGGTGGAAGGCAGCGGGGGAGAGTGGGCATCATTTCCCGCTGCTTGTAAAAGCAATCCTACAGCTAATTAGCCACTAGGATTGCTTTTACATGAAAGTCGATCGCCGGCTGAAAAAAACGATACCAGGATGATGCCTGCAGTTATAGGCATCATCCTGGTATAACCATTCAAAGTCCAGTGATGTACCAGTATGTATCGCTGGTCCTTGTGGGTATAATATGTTTTTTTTTCTTTTGTATGCAGCCTGTGAGCTGAATGAAAAAAAGAGAAGAAATCTCTGCCAGCAAAAGTGTGTGGTATGACCACCATTAGAATATACTGCCCTGCATCCACCCACTTCTAATGGTGGGCACACCTTAGGTTGCACGGTGCCACCTGCGCAAATTCCAAGATTGCACAAATGTCTAAATAGTGGCATGCATGAATATAAATTGTCCACATATAAGTAGTACCCTAGATGGAAAAAGGATGATACCAAGTCCCAAACTATCTTGCCACTGCTCCCCATGTAGTCTGGGCATCCGGGGGGCTCCACGTGACTATCTTTTCCCTTGTAAATCCAAAACTTGTATGTATTGTCTGTTGTCCTCTCACAGGTCTTATACATCTTGACCCTATATCTGGCATGCTTTCTGGCGAGAAATTGTTTGAATGCAAGGAGGCCAAAAAAATTAATGAGGGACTCATTAATGCAGATTTTTTGCTGGGGAGTATAGATATCTGCAAATTTTTGGTTACGGTGATTTATGAGGGGCCGAATTTTGTGGAGCTAGTCAAATTCAGGGTCACCCCAAGGATTACAGAGTGTATTGTTGTTGAAATGCATAAAACACATTATACTCTCAGATCCATGCCTGGCCATGGCAGCAGAGAACACAGGCATATGATGAATCAGGTCTGTGGACCAATACAACCGCAATTCATTTTTTTCTTGCAATGCCCATGTTGAGGGTTAATCCCCCCAAAAAATTTAAATTCGAAAACCGTAATGGGTTTCCATACGAATGGTCTGTCAAGGTTTGAATTTGGGTTGGCAGCGATAAATTGTTGTGCATATAAATTGCTTTGATCCGCAATCAATGCATATAGATCTTCCGTGAAAAACAGATCCAAAATATCAAGGAGTAGTTAAATTTGCTGTTTCCATCTGAATTCTGGGTTGGGCAGTGAATGGGGGAAGTACGGGTGCTGCATAATTTGTGGGCTGCCAATCGGGATTTGCCAGCACATCTGGAAGGATACGAGGGGCTCTACGGGCCTGTGTGTGAATTCTTGGTGGTTGTGGGACAATACTTGTGTTCGCCAAAGCACCAGCTTATACTGGACTTATGGGACTCGCCACGTCACCATACTGCAGTGCTGGAATGTGAAAAACCAGGACGTACTAGGCTGCTGGTGCTCGCCAGTTCACCAAACGGTAGAGCAGCACTAGTACTGTCACTCTACTGCATATGAGAGTCATCAAAATTTACCAGCAAGTGTTAGCAGAGATCAGGCCTGATTCAGAGATCAGGCCTGATTCAGCGAACACTGTGGTTTTGTGTGCAATGTATCAAGTGACAGTGACCTTCTGACACTGCACTTTCTGGGGGAGAAGGGGGGGGGTTAAGCATAGGGGCTAAATGGAAGGTACCGAGGCTGATCCCATTAACGCTGTGCTTTTGGGGATACTATACTAATGTGAACACTGGTATAGTGCTGATCTGATCAAAGACATTGATCCTTTCAGACACTATACTAGGAATGGGGGTTTATTGTATATGAGCGTGTTCCTAGAAATCAAGGGGTTAAATGTGATTACTGGTGTATGGACGGGCAATCTGACATTATCTGGGAGGGGCGTGAAAACCACGGGAGCGCGAATTACGTATGTATACACACGTGATTTTGCGCACCCGTGCCACTCTGTAGCAGTATTTCTGCTATCAGGCGGTCAGGAAGCAGTTAAAAAAGCAGTTGGCGTTACGGCACTGCGTTACTTTAACTGACAATTGTGCATTCATGCAACGCTGTACCCAAATTAAATTTACGTCCCTTTTTCCCCACAAATTGAGCTTTCTTACTGTGGTATTTGATCGCCTGTGAAGGTTTAATTTTTTGCACTATAAAAAAAAAAACAAAAAAAAACAGCAATTTTGAGGAAAAAAAACAAACAATATTTTAGACTTTTTGCTATTAAACATGTCCAGTAAAAAAATGTAAAAAATCAAATTTCGCCATAAATTTAGGCCAAAATGTATTGTGCGACATGTCTTTGCTAAAAAAAAATCCTAATAATTGTAAATTAATTGGTTTACGTGAAAGTTATAGTGCTTACAAATGGCGGTATCGTTAGTGGAATTTTTTTTTTAATACTAATAATGGCGGCGATCAGTAACTTTTGGCGAAGATCAGCGACTTATAGTGGGAGTGCGGGACTGTGGCGGGCATTCTGACACTGGGGGGAACTGACTTGGTGTCACTGACATTCACAGTGACACCAATACAGTGATCAGTGCTAAAAAAAAGCACTGACACTGTACTAATGGCAATGGGCAGGAATGGGTTAACATGAGGGGCAATCAAAGGGTTAACTGTGCCATGGGAGTGTTTTACTAGGGGGCAGGGGGTGTGTGCTTCACTGTAAGCACACTGATTGGGATGGCTCTGCTCAGCCATCCCCAGCAGTGTGCCCAAACTGACAGGGAGGAGGGCAGTTGGTAGACAATGCAGCCCTCCTCCCTGTCGGTGATCGCTGGTAATCACTGGGCACCAGCGGGTAATCGCTGGCCAGGACCCAGTGACTGACACCCGGGGCCGCGAACGGCGGGTCCACCCTGTAGCAGTAAATTTACTGTGGGCGGTCTTTAAGCGGTTAAAAAGCACATAAAGCAATCCATACAACACCCTGTTTCTTGTTTGAATGTGAATATTTTGGGAAATAAAAGTATAGCAAGAAGCAGAAGATACCCAACTGTTCAAAGGGTAAGACTCATTTTCAGTAATTTGAAACATTCTAGTACACCTACAAATTGATGCGGTTCCTGACTACAGACATGTAGTAGTCGATCACCAGACTGACTGACAGAACCTAATATGTTAGCGGTCTTTACCCTGCAATGAATTACCAGCAGGAAAAGGAACAGAACACATTAAACTTTTTACCTTGTAGCATGGTGATTAGCAGACTGTACAGCTCACCAATTGGTTATTCAGGTAAATATATGCTATGCACTACTTAATGTTTTGAGACTGCAGTTCAGCTGCTGTATATTATTTAGGGAGTATGTAGAAAGCACCTCTCTGCAGCTGTATACTCAATTAAAAACAGTCTATAATAAGCTGCAACTTTAATCTTCTTCCGCTTTTTCACACTCATTAGAGCAGACAGATTTAAACCAAGAACAGTTATTTCTTTAAGTGCATCTAGCAGCAGTAGCTGTAAATATAAAAAAATCTTGCTTGCAATACCCTTGTAAAAGTTTCCCCCCACTGTAGACCTTAGAGAAGAACTCATCTACCATTTAGTTTTCTAGTAGTATGCTCACAGCAGGTTTATATTACTAGATAGTATAATTTAAAAGAAGTTTGTACCTGTGATGCTCTGTCTTCTGACTGCCAGGGAGCCATCTGGTGCCTTTGACTGGTTAGCAGACTTAGTATAAGGACCTTCATCTGGGGAAAGAAAAAAATCAAATATCAATCAACTCTTTAAGGTAGAGACCTTTCTGCTTCTGACACTGACATGTCAGAATTGACAACATGGACACATCACTTACAAACAGAAATAGTAAGAAAACATTATAGCGCAAAGAGCAACTTAATAAATGACTGCATTTACTTTGACACCAAACTCAGTAGACTTTTTATCAGCCAGTAAGTAATATACACTGCTTAACTCTCCATAAAACTATCTGCAAATAATACAAATGAATTATAATTAGGAGACAGACACAGAAAATAGAGTAAAAACACATTTCTAAGTCAGTGGCAGAAAATAATCTAATAAAAAGAATGCCTTGCCTATACCTGGAGATATTTACCTGGATGTAGAGGTGTGCAGATTTAAAAGACCCAAGTTACTTTATAAGGAGTCCACATCAAATATAAAGGCTAAAACCTTAAACTGGAATTCTATTCAACAGGCATGAGTGGAAGGTGTGCAAGTCTTAGGGCTCGTTCAAACTTGACTTTATTTCTAACTCTTGCCAAACGCCCCTATAGCGTTTGACAAGCCTTGGTGTTTGGGAAGCATTTTTAACGCTCCTCAAACACTCGCCAAACGCTCCATGCGCGGTTTTGAGGCAGTTGATAGGTGTTTGCCAAGCGTTAAAACCACACCACAAACGCCTATAATGAAGTTAAATGGTTATAATGCTTGGCAACCGCCTCGCAACAGCACCGCAAACGCCTGCCAGGTGTTTGCAGAGCGACAGCATAGACTTGAATGGGAGGCTTCAACTCCTTCTGACTTGACACGAGGAGTCAGTTTTGCCGCGACGCAATGCGACATGACGCTAACGCTTCAATGTGAACAGCACTGTGTGCTGCCATGTGCAGAATTTTCATAGGCGTTTGAGAAACATTAAAAACGCTTCCCAAACGCCTGTCTGACTCCTGCTGACAAATCTAGTGTGAACTGATCCTTATACTGTAAATGCATTCTTGATTCAGTGAAAGTAAAAATATCACTACATCTAGAGTTTTGCATCTAAGTTGTAACTGTTTGGTTAGGCTACTGGAGCTGGACTTATCACTGGCAACAGGATTGCCTAACAAAGAATACTCACCTGTTTCCGGAGTTGTTCCCTCGCAGGCTGGATGATCAAGGAGTTGAACCATTGCTAGGGAATGACATTCTGTAGCATTTCCTTAAACAGCACAGTGATGCCTCACTCACCTAGCCAGCAAGGAAGCAGCAATGTGAAAGTAAGGAAGTATTTTATCTGTATTTGTTAGCAATCCTGTAGCTGGCAAGTTGTGGCCTGCTACAGGATCGCAAGTGCAACATCAAAATCTAATACCAAAAGGAACCTTTTTTTCTAGTTCTAATTATACCATAGAAAACAAAAACATCTTAACGCATATGGATAGTGACATTCTTTAACATACCTCACAAAAGAAGAGGAGAGCATAACATGCCTCTTATTTAATGTGTATCTACATCCAAATATACTGTATATGTGAACCAGTGCAAAAATATACTTGTAATGTGAAAGTTTAATCTTTGTTCATAGCATTCCGGAGTTAAAATAAATGAAACCTGGTGAAACTGCCAACAAGGCGTATCCACAAGCACTTCCTTTCCTAAGAAGATAACATTTACTCTATCCAGATGAAACACTGTCCACTTTCATGTGAACTTCACAGATGGACTGCAAATAACAAGCAGTGCCAACACACAGTGCACTGGTATATTCTACCATAGTCATCACAGTAAAACGAATGTTTTGATATTGCTGGAGTGTGTGCATGTCACAGAAGTGCAGAGTCTATAGTCCTCCGCAGCTTTATAAACCTAAGGTAAGGCAATGGTACGGCCTTACCATAGATGTATCTTTGCTTAAAATAAAATAAATAATAAAAACAAAACAGATAAAGCCCCACACATTTATAAAGTATAGCGCCCCCCCCCCCCCCAAAAAAAACAAACAAAAAAAAAAAAAAGAGAAAAAGAGCAAAGCCCAGTTATGTG
Organism: Staurois parvus; assembly: GCF_062004578.1. NCBI lineage: Eukaryota > Metazoa > Chordata > Amphibia > Anura > Ranidae > Staurois > Staurois parvus. The sequence continues at coordinate 26,949,904 of NW_028317943.1, forward strand.
ACCTGTTAAAGTCATAGGATGGATCTCCCCTCCAGCCATGAAAGTTTGCTTTAAAGCAATTTAATTTTTTAGACAAAAATATTGTATTTTTTTCAGAAAAAGTCCCAAATATCTGCTCAGTGAGGGATATGCAAAATAGGTAGGAATGGGAATGGAAGCAGCTATGTTTCATGGTACTTTTGTGTAACCTTTTCACCCCTTTTCTACTAATCATCATGATATAACTCAAATTTAATCTATATGCCTGCAGGTTCCATAATTCTTTTGGAACCCAAGAAACGGCCCCATATCCTATAAAAGCATCTATAGATGTGAGCAGGAAGTCAGATGTGTAAGGATAATCTAGTTGCCCTGAGACTTAAAGTGGAGTACCACCTGAAGAAAAAAAAAAAAAGTCAGCAGCTACAAAAACTATATAGCTGCTGACTTTTAAAATACAGCCACTTACCTGTCCCTCAGTCCAGTGGTGTCCTCACCACCAGTCTTCTCTCCCAAGCACCCGGCTCTGACAGCTTGCGGCTTCACAGCTGGGTGCCCACTGCGCATGCGCGAGAAGTGCTGCGCTTTGTGAATGGCTCCATAGTCTTCTGGGACCGGTCATGTGTCCCAGAAGACTACGGGGAGGGATGACTTCTACTTCCGATTGCCTAGGCAATTGCAGCGGAAGTGGGAGCGGGTACCTGTCAAATTCAGGTACCCCTCCCCCCTGCTCCCCAAAGGTGCCAACCCTTAATGGGGAGTGGGGGACAAAGGCTTAAAGTGGAACTTTCCCTTTTGGGTGGAGCTCCAAATTAAAGCAGTATTAAACAAAACAAGCATACATGTAATATATTGCAGATTACGAATCCTTAGATGTGATGGCTGCATTATTTTTTTTTCTTTCTTCTATTTTCATCTGGTAATCCAGCCAGCAAGTCTGTTGTTGTTCAAAAGCTCAAGCTCTGCAGCAGAATGTAACAGTTTACATTAATGAGACAAACCCCTTAACACTGGCAGGGGTGACTAAAATGACCAGCTTTATACATGTAAAACTCTTTTCCCAAGTGGAAAATCTGATCATAAAGTGTAAGATGGAGTTTGGCTTCAATTTGTTAGTGTATCTAAATCTGATAACATATTGAACACTACCCTTCCCCCAGATTGATAATGCTGATGTACCTACTGAGCTCATTCCTTCAGAATTGTGTCTTACTAAAATTCAGCAGGTGTGTTGCTGGCCTGATCACCAGGTGAAAACAGGTAAAAAAAAAAAAAAAAAAGCCCAAGAAATGAAAAACTGATGTAGCCACCAACTGTAATGATTGGCAAGCTGCAACATAATAAATTTTTGGTTTTATTACCGCGTTAATACGCTACAGAATGCTGTCAGCCAGCCACTCCATTATCCTGGGGAAGGGAGTTGGGAGTCAATAGAACTGAATTTTTTTTTTTTCTAGATTGTTTGATCACTGAGTCCCTGATGGTTTTTGACTGTCAGGTGTAAGGAGTTATACCATACTCCATTCATTGACTGATTTGCCAAAAAAAAAATCTAATCTAGGGGTTTAAAGTGATGAACATACAGAACAATAAATGTAGTTTTAGGGAACAGATTCCTAAAAATTTAAAATATTTTGAAAACCACACTACAAAATATATGCAGAGCAATAAGTTGAGTGAAAATTATATAATTCGAGGCAATTGTAATACTATTGGGATTCCAGAAAGTCACTGCCAAGAATCTATTGATTATCAAAATGGGAAATATGCCAAGACCCCTAGTCATAGGTGCCAAATGTATTGCAGTAAAGTAATCAAGTCAGTTGTGACAGATGAAACCAGTATAATACAGCATAATAATGGACATAATGGTTACGTGTAAATTTTGGCTGACAAAATATTGAAAACTTACCAGAATCCTGTATAGTTGGACTAAAACCGCAGAAAAGAGCCATCACTGCTTCTACACTAAACAACCAGTGCTATACATTTTCAGACCTGCAATCTAATTCCCTGCCTCTGGTTTCTTCAAACAGTAATGTACTATTTACTCCTCTTCTTCATTGTACATCTGTTTAGCCACAGCCTGGGGTAGCCCACAGTGACTTTCAGAAGGAATTTGTGTCAAGCTGAACTACAGTGTTGGGCTATGGGTCCTCTTAGAAATCAGCAGAGAAGCAGAAAGCTTTAGGTGTTACTGTATCCCCGGCTTAGAGTCTAGGCTGCACACACTAGTTTTAATTTAGCTCCTGGTCTCAGCATGCGAATGCTTGGCAGCTGTACCACATATCCATTGCTGCATTGACATTCCCCCTCCCCCTCCCGCCCTACAGCAGATTAATACGAGTAAGCAGACAAATCTGAATCAAGAAACAGTGCATTAGCTGTATAAGCATTGCCATTTTGCACCACTTTTTTATTTATCAAACTATCAGTACACTCCAAAGCCATTGATATGGAATATGGTGCATTCGCTCATTGGCTTCTTGAATCTAACAGCGAGATCTTTCTGCTGTAGTTTAATTATCTGAGCTCAGTCCAAGACTATACCAATCCCTTGCTGTGATCCCTCATGTAAAGCATTACTAAAGGTTCTTTTGTCTTTTTTTTTTTTTAATTAAAATAACAAACATGTTATACTTACCTGCTCTGTGTAATAAAATTGCACAAAGAGGCCAAGAACCCTCTCTTCTCGGGTCCACACCAGCGCTGTCTGCTCCTCTTCTTCAGTGTCTGCCCCCATAGCAAGCTCTCTGTGAGCGCTACTAGACTAAGCTAAACTATCTCACCACAACTGGACCTGTTATAGAGATCACATTTCCAGTACTTTAGATTGCAGAAGGGGAACACTAACTGCTGCTAAAAAGAAAACTTTTTTCATCAAGTACACAAAAGCTTGTACTTTTAATAAATAGTGCCAGCAGAGTTGGTGCACAAGGCCACCCCTCAGCTGTGTAGCAATAACTAAAAACAAGGTTGTAGAGCAGGGGTGTTTAACTAAATTTCATTGTGAGCAGCATTAGCAGTATGGTTGCCCTCAAAGAGCCGGTTGTATCTGGAGTGTGCTACGTACAGAGTGCAGGGGTGTGCTACGTACAGAGTGCAGGGGTGTGCTACGTACAGAGTGCAGGGGTGTGCTACGTACAGAGTGCAGGGGTGTGCTACGTACAGAGTGCAGGGGTGTGCTACGTACAGAGTGCAGGGGTGTGCTACGTACAGAGTTCAAGTGTATGCTACGTACAAAGTGCAGTTGCAGGGGTGCCCTACGCAAGAGTGCAGAGTTCAGGTGTGCGCTACATACAGAGTGCAGGGTTTAGGGGTGCACTATGTACAGAATGCAGAGTTCAGGGGTGTGCTGTGTACAAAGTGCAGGGTTTAGGGGTTTGCTATGTACAGTATGCAACACCAATCCCCACCTTCTAACTGGTTCAGCTCTAGTAACTCTCTATGTAGATAACTCTAGTACCACCCTGTGTAGGCGGCTCGCTCTACTACCTGTGTATTAGGCTCTGTTATACCTCTCTGTGTAGGCAGCTCTGCCTCACCTTGCAGGGAAATCATTCCTGTACTCATATTCTGGTGAACTGTCCCCTGTTGTGCCCCGCCATAAGTGTTGTTACATCTGGAAGCTACTGATAGCAAAGCTATGTCTTGTAAACACAGAAGGCTTCTGTGTTTACAAGCGACAGTAGGGAGGATAAGAGCCGGAGGTGGTGGATTGGCGTTCTGCCATGTTCCGGCTGCAAAATTGGGTGGGAGAGCCACATGACAAGCCCTGATGGGCTGAATTAGGCCCACAGGCCTTGTGCTTAACGTTCATTGAAATTGGACACCCAGTGGTGCTTGTATGCACACGTGTAACTTTTAGAGAGCTAAAAAGAGCTTCAAATCCCAAGATGTTCTGGTACAAAAACATTGACCAGAACTCACTGTAGTCTAGCAGTATTAAAATTAAAAAACCACAGGTATCACTGCAATAAACACGCCTTCAACTCACAAGGAGGGGGGATCTCAGTCAGAGAGGGGTAGGCAGGTGCAATCATTTAAATCTAGAGTCCTGCTTTGAGCTCAACTACAGAAGCTGGTCTAAAGTGTTCCACCTCTATGAGTGTAAATGCAAACAACCTCTGCTATCCACAAAGAACCTGTAATATGCAGTTTCATTTCAAGTAATCCTTAAAAATAGTTACACATCATCAATGTATTTGCAGTAGAAAAGGTAAAAGAAACCAAACTAAATCAAAATTAGTTAAGAACTGTAAATCATTAAAATGTGCAATAATTTAATTACAGATGACTCCACTGACTAGCAGTTCCTATCCTGCAAACACTTACTGTTGTCACATTGATATTGTAACAGAAAGGGATGCAGAACAGCTTTTAGGGGAACAATAAAACACACGCATTAGCTGCAGCGACAGTTGGTGACTAAATGCCACAAATCTTCCGTGCTGCTGTAATACTAGTGTCACATTTATGGAAAGTGGTGCTTTACTGTCTGTACTAGGCGCTTCCTAAAACAAAGCATGGCTGTATGCATTTTTGGGATAGATGTAAATCATTCATAGTACCCGTATTCCAAACATTTATAAGCAGTGCCAGATAGGAATACACTGTTTGTTATAATTAAACAGGGGGAAAACAGATATAGGGTATGATGGCATATGGCAAAGACATAGTTTGAAAGAGATACCATCTCTGGTTTTACAGTTACTACTCCATTATTTGTGTTACAACAGTAGGAACATAAAATTGAAAAAAGGTATTAAATAATCGAAGATCTGCCATTTTCAAGACCTAAGTTAGTAGAGTTGGATTTAAGGGTCATTCCGTTTTTTTTTTTTTTTTTTTACCTAGGAAAGCACTATTTTTACAGTGCTCAATTATATATTTCTTAACTAGTTGCCAACCGCAGATAGCTGAATGACGGCTACACTGCGGCCGGCCAGTTCTGAGTGGACATCATATGACGTCCTCCCAGAACGCGCTCTCCTGCACGCCCCAGGGGGCGCGCACCCGGCGATCTCCGTGAACGCTGTGTCCTACGGACACAGCTGATCACGTGATGTGGTAAAAGGCCAATCACAGCGGCCTTTTACCACGTGATCAGCGGTGTCCAATGACACGCTGATCACAGGGAAATGCAAGTGCCGGTTCTCGGCTGCACTTTCCTCACGCTGTCAGATCATGAGGAAAGTACTGCCGAGAACCGGCAGTTGTCAGAGCGGGGATCGGCACCGATCATCAGGGCACTGATGATCAGTGCCTTGATGATCGGTACCCAGCAGTGCCACCCGCAAGTTCCGCCCACCTGTGCCCAGCAGTGCGCCCACTAGCTCCGCCCACCTGTGCCCAGCAGTGCACCCACCTGTGCCCAGCAGTGCACCCACCTGTGCCCAGCAGTGCACCCACCTGTGCCACTCTGCAGTGTCCCACACCTGTGCCCAGAAGTGCCACCTACCTGTGCCCAGCAGTGCCACCCACCTGTGCCCACCCACCTGTGCCCACCAGTGCCACCCACCTGTGCCCACCCAACAGTGCTGCCCACCAGTGCAGCCCAGCAGTGCTGCCAGTCAGTGCCACCAGTCAGTGCCCAGGGGTTGTGCCAGTCAGTGCCACCAGTCAGTGCCCAGCAGTGATGCCAGTCAGTGCCGTCTATCAGTACCCATCACCAGTGTCACCTATCAGTGCCGCCTATCAGTGCTGCCTATCAGTGCCGCCTATCCGTGCCACCTCATTAGTACTGCCTATCAGTGCCCTTTAGTACTGCCTATCAGTGCCCATCATTGCCGCCTCATCAACGCACATCAGTGAAGGAGAAAAAATACCTGTTTGAAAAATTTTATAATAGAAACAAAAACTTTTTTTTTTTCCAAATTTTTTGCAATATTTTTTTTATAGATCAAAAAGTAAAGCGGCCAGTGGCGATTAAATACCACCAGAAGAAAGCTCTATTTGTGAGAAAAAAATGATCAAAATTTCATATGGGTACAATGTTGCATGACCGCGCAATTGTCAATCAAAGTGCGGCAGCGCTGAAAGCTGAAAATTGGCCTGGTAAATAAAGGGGTATAAGTGCCTGGTAGGCAAGTGGTTAATGATGACATTGCCGTCATTAAGCAGTCTGCACTAAAAAATTTGGTAAGTGCTAGAGAGTTAAACCACTTAACAGTTTAATAAATCTAGCGGGGACTCCATTAGCAAGATGTGTGTGCTTGAGGTTATGGGCCTGCAATCTTGCTTGTAGATTTATGAGGAGAGCCCACTCAACCTGTTACGTTTATTTTATATTATGGAAAATGTTACAGGAGGTAGCCAAAAAAAAAACTCCTAGAAAGAAAAAAAGCCCAGAAATTATGGCAGAAAGAACTAATTTCTGTAGTATTTGAGACAAGTAAAATCTGGAGGCTGACTCCACCTGCCAGACTACAGCAATTAACAACGATTGGGTGGCTGATGCTTTAATATAGGGGAAATTAACAGTACAGCACACTAACTTGGTTACAAATTCTGAGAGCATGCACAGCTCTAGATGCTCTGCTGTCACTCCAAATACACTACTACACTGAAATACATTGATAGCACACAACCAAAGCCACTTCAACTGCACTACAAGTGCAGTTGCTTTATATCCGGTGGAAAGCTCTGAAATGAGGCAAAGCTCTGCTGATTTCTTTCATCCAATCATGTGCAAGCAAAAATGCTGTTTTTTTTTTAATTTTCCTTGCATGTTCCCCTCAGATCTAGAGCAACTGCACTTTCAGTGCACTTGGAGTACACAGTCTATTTGACTTTAGTAACTCAACCCCACTGTCTACTCTGAGCAGCCATACAGGAGCTAAAAGTATATGGGCCCCTTCAAACAAGTATGTAAGATGCGTGATTAGGTAATGTGCCTTCTACCACTGGCTATTCTGGCACTGTGGATAAATAAAATTACCATGTGTACAGATCTCTAGCTACCAGTTACTAATTTCTTATGTCCACATAACTACTAAAGAAGTGACAAGTTCACTTTCAGAAACTGGGCATTGGATTGTTCCACTGATGGAAGTGCTGTCTTAAGACTTGACAGCAGTGGTTTTGGTTATACCAAAACAGCCTGACAGTCTGCAGCACTGATCGAGCAGGGAAAATCTGAGAGGGTAGATCAACTTCTGTAGAACCTCCCTGCCCATACATGGATTGAAATTCAGCCGGTCCCTTGCTGAACCAGACAAATTTTGATCCACATATGGCTGGCTTTAGCTAGAGAAGGGTAAAACTACCAAACATTCCGTCAAGAACAATGTACTGTAGGTGCCTCTTTAATGAATGATGAGAACAGGCCCTGCATGGTAGCACCATGGCAAGGGGTCATATTCATATATGACATATAGAACAGTAATGGACATCAAGAGGGACCTATATGGTTTCTCTTCAAGGCATTCCTCTCTGGCTATGTACACTACAGAATGTAATGAGAAAATATATTTGAAATAGATAGGGTCATTTCTGAAAGTACACCTGCACATCTAATCTGTGCCAACCTTGCAGACTAAATATTACATGGAACTTGATTACTTACTATGTGTAGCTGCAAAGTGCACAATCTATTTGCCTTTAGTAAATCCCCCCCACTGTTTATTCTTAAGAACCATTTGTGCCTGTGAATAAAATAGAAATGCAAAAATATTTTTTGTAAGCAATTTACTTTGCACTGATTGCCAGCAAAACATGTCCTTCCATGCTACCCACTGCAGCTTTGGAGTTCACAAGAATATGAATCAGGGATATATTCCATTCTCTCCTTCAAAGAACATACATGACATTTTCAAATTATTAAAGAACTGCACTAGGCACCATTTAATCATAAAATGTTTGCTTGACGTAAACCCAACTGTGGAGTCAGCTTTTATTTTTTAATGGTGTTCAAGTACTTGTACACAAATGAGGAGTTTTATCCAAACTTTGGGCACATAACATTTTTAAGTGTTTGCATGTACTGCAAATTTGCTGCATTCTGTTTAAAAGCATTGAGATGCCCTGTTATTTTTAAGTATATCAAGAGAGAGTCATTCTGGGACAGTATTTATGGAAATTTGCAATTACTTTTGGAACTACTGCAATAACTACTGCTTTCACTCCTGCAGATAAGCACCCTGAAATTCTTGAAACAATTCCTCCAGTAATTCAATTATTTTTTATTTAGTGCAGACATCTACTTTACCAATGAGACATCAGAGATCTTCAGGAAGGTATTTTTTCAATCATAGTACTCAGTTTTGCAAGGCAAGTGCTTATACTTCACATGATCACTTCAACACCTATTTATACATCAGTCAGTGCACTTACTTCTTCAGCAATGCAAATTCGTCCTTAACAATGCCTAGGGGCATCATCATTTGGCAGGACACAAATCCTCCATTTTCTTTATCCTGCTCCAGCTTGCTGAATGTTTGAAGAGTATCCCCAGCTGAAAATTGGCTAAGTAAAAGGAACACAGATATAAAGACTTCTTGAACTTCACTACAAAATATACCATGTGTTAAGAAGCCAAACACTGCCTCCAGGGATACATCTTTTGGATGCTATAATTTTCTTGCTTATATAAAGATTTGCAAAGCACAAAGGGTGTAGTACTGATCTCCTGGGAAGTCAGTGTCTACACGTCTTGTGAACATTAAATTCTGTGTTTCCAATAAAGATACTGTCTGACGACATGCAATATCCCGACACTGGGACTAAACGCATAACCAGCAAAAGATTCATCTATACACAAATTCAAATACAAAATACACAAATATACATAATCTCAAACACAACAATAAAAGCAAACTGCCACTAAGCTTATCTTCACGCATGAGCAGAGCTTTTTCTTGGTAATTCTTAAGCATTTTTGGGGTGATTTGAAAGCATTTTACAAGTGTTTTCACACGGGTTTCCAGCTTTAGGCATTTGTTACCTGGGCTGGGAAAGGAGAGAGCAGTTCTAAAGGAGTTCTTCAGAATAAAAAAATGCATATTGCATGTGTTTCCAGATGCTCCCCGAGATCTATGGGGCCACAAAATGCCTACTTATGCTCAAAAATAGAGCAGGGCATAGAGTGTACAAGTGAAGGAGTGTTGAAATGTAAAGAGGCATAAATGACAAACAATAGGATTCTGCATGTCCAGTGTAGACAGGTGTAGGGAAATGTACTACAAAACACTCAAGTGTCAAGGGCTTATTTATTAGCCCTTTCGCTGCCAGAGCCGTTTTTGCACATGTTTAAGAAATTATTTCAGTCCTGAAGATTATACAACCCCCCCCCCCCCCAAAAAAAACCACATTATATATTTTCTGAAAGCAGACACCCTAGAGAATAAAATAGTGGTAGTTACAATTTGTTGTATCACATGATATTACCGTAAAGGTCTAGGAAATGCTAAATTTCAGTAAAGAACACACTAAAGTGAATTTTAGGGCAAACAAATGCAATAAATTATCCAAATGTTTGCTAAAAATGGTTGCGCTGAGTCAACAGATACCCAACATGCCAAACCTTAAATTTGTGTGCGTCTGTGAAATGGTGACAAACTATATTTTCTATAGGCAACGCTCCAAAAGCTCCTACATGCCATCAGTTCAGTGTGACAGAGGAGGTCTTGTGCTAGAATTATTGCTCTCACTCTGGCATACGTGGTGATATGTAACATGTTTATCGCAATCAGCGTTTTCAAGCGCAAGTGTCCACCTCACAAGCAGGAGTCTGCCTGTCAGTTTTAGACATGGACCTGGCAGTGAAATGGTTAAAGGCCAAGTTTATCTTTTAGACCATTTCACACCCAATTTTAGGGTATAACGTTTAATATGTTTGCAAGCTGAACCCAGCCCCACCAACAGTATGTGGCAGTTCTTCAACCCTGTGACAGCTGTCACTTTTGAATCTTGTGCTGCTGTGCATGGCTCTGCCCACACAGATGTTTAATGAACTACAAGTCCCCTGTGTCACCGCAGACGATGGACATGTAGTTCTTAATGGAATACACTTGACACTTTCTCCAGCTGAGTACCTGAAAGTCCATATCTTGGTATGGACCTGAGTTGGATGAAGAATCAGCAGGAATATTTGTATTGCACTTGCAATCCACTCTGGTCAGTTTCAGTGCTTTGCAGATTCATTTGCAAAAAACAAAAAAAAGCATGTTTTTTTAGCTGCAAATATGGGTGTGTTTAATATCTTTTTTTTTTTTTTTGCAAAAGCTTGTCTTTAACAACTAGGTGGAATCTAAAAATGAATACATATAAATATATAAGGGAGCTGTTTAACTGCCCAATAATTATTTCTGTTTAGCCAGAACTGAGATTTACAAATCAGCGGAGACAGCCTAGAGACCAGATTTTTCTCTAATGCAGTTAAGCAACTACATTAGGTCACATCCATGTCCCCCAGCCTCTGACTGGCAATTGAATGACAGAGCAGCAGCTGCCTGGTGAAAATACATCTCTGCCCTCTCCTATCATTGTGTTTCTTGTAAATACATGTGCATGCAGGACACCTGACTGACCTGAAGAGCTGCTTCTGCTGCTCACAGTCTGCTGCGCAGAGGAATACAAGAGGCAAGGGTTGGGTCAAATTAAAGTACTTACACTAGTTGAACTTTGTTTTAATAAATGCATAACATCATTTGCTGATATTTATTTTAATACAGTCTAGATTTCAACCTTAAGCCTAATTTAAAGATAAGCATAAATGTAGCTTCTTTTGATTACGAGTTAATGTTTCAAAATAGTTGTAGAGCCCAGAGATAGTTCATTAAATTAAAGTTATAGTACGTTTTCAGAGAGAATATATCAAGAACCAAACAACTTTTTTCTGATAAGGAAACAATTTATTCTGAAAGTTGTACATCTCAAAATGGTGATAGTAAACCTGGTTGTTCAATATATTTCAAGACAGGCCATAGCACTAACTTTCTCAAACAAAACGTCTGTTGTAGTAAAACAATTAGTCCCAATGTTGCAGTAGAACAAGTCAGCATCCCCTACAACATTACAGTTGAATGGCCTGAATCTCAGAGGAAAGGTTTACTGCTCTAAGCATAAGGCAATTGCTATGAATTTCATGGATGTATCACCAAAACTTCAAAATGTCCACATTTGACATTTTACAGCCAGTTTTCTGCTGTTTACTGACAAAGGCACAAAGTAAATCAAATAAACAGGGAATTAGAGGTCTAAGGATTTTGTACAAAGAGCACCGCTATCTTTACTGTAGGGAAACTGTGAATATGAAACAAACAGGAACTGTCCCATTACCTTCAATGATACACTGATCATCACCAAAAGAAAAGGAAAACCCTTATCACATGGCCAGCATTTTCTAACAAAAAAATCTCCACTTGCATGCAGCAGTGAAATGATCGGATGAGATAAGTCATCACGCCTGACAAAATGATAGAAGTGTCCCCACATTATTACTGTGCAGGGACTCCATTATATATTATAATGCTGCCCTCTTAAATTAACATGCAAAACTGTACTATGTATTCATAAAGCTAACCCATGTAATGAAAGATGTACTGCAACAGTAAGCTGAGAATACAAGTCACTGACATTAAAACAAAATTAGGATCCTTGGTGGATACCTTTTTTTAAGTCCACATCTGGGAGTAGAGCTTTCAGGGGAAAGATGACAACATAAAGCAATGTTGGGAGGAGATATGTGGAGTCTATCGATGTGCCAACAGGAGTCCCAGCTCCATCCAGCATATGTTACTCAGGTACATTTGCACTTAATGCAAACACTTCTTACTACAGAGATGGCCATTTTAATTTGATCGAAGCCTGATTAAATGACTGAAGATCAGCTTTTTACTTCAGGCTTCAGGGATGAATAAAATACATTTAAAACACCTTACTATTATTCATGGAAAATGATAAGCATTTTGAAGCATATTTCAGAATCATTCTGCATATCTTTAAACCCTGATTCAGTCATTTGGAGGCTCTTTAGAGGTCTTAAATCTTCCGATCTGTCAAAGATCTGCATGTCTCTTTACAGTCATTGTGGCTAGTGGTTAGATAAGTCTAAGTTCAGAAAAAAAAATTACATTCATTCAAAAGTTAAACTTAATTTACTAGAGGAAAGAAGACAGAGGAGAATAGTTAGTATCCCATCAAGTCCTGTAAAGAAAGAACATTAAAGGGATCAAAAGCAAATTCAAAGTTATGGTTAATGTAGAGATAAACTCAGATGTGCAAAGATAAAAAGGGAGAGCATAAGAAAAAAAAATGGTCTTTTTTGTGTTTAATATTCTATATATGATATGTTGATTTTAAAAATCTAACTTCAATTTGCAGCTACATGGAAAGCTCATCTCACTATTTTTATGTGATATATTTGTCCAGAGTTCTCCAACATGACAAGAGCATCTGAAACAGGTGCGGACTGACAACTCATGGGGCCCCCGGGCAATAGGGGATCATGGGGCCCCTGTATCCTTACGCAAACTCAAAAAAGCCTATGAAAAATGTGCCAGGGGCATCTCATGGGGCCCCCTACTGACCCTGGGCCCTCGAGCAGTGCCCCAGTTTCCAAATGGTCAGTCCGCCCCTGATCTGAAACAAACACCAGATTTTTTAATATTGTAAATTGACTGTAGGTTAACCATTTCCCACTTAAGGGTAAAGCAAATGTTAATGCCTAAGCACAATTTTGCAACTTTGAGAAGTGTTAATAAAACTGTACATGCCGCTACAACTACTGTGTATCCTAGTGGATTATACCAAGTGTTTTCAAGACAAATTGGGCTCTCTGTTGGTGCTAAATAGTAATGGATATCTCCCAATTTTTTTTTTGGTTTATTATCAATTTACCACCAAACAACCCAAAATAAATTCTCCAGCTCCTGACGATCGCAGAAATACCACATATATGTATGGTTAGTTGTTCTCTGTACTGTGCTACACACACTGAGTGAGTGAAGAGCTTTTTTGGTTCCTTAGTTTGAACCAAACACTATGAATATTTACTTTTACTTTAGATTCTTTGACACCAGAGGAATCCAAGATCATTGGGGCAGAGGAGGCTGTAACCTTAAGAGCTAATTCACACATGTGTGGTGCGGATTGAAGCTCAGATTTCACAGTTAATTTATACAGTAGTTGTTCAGCGGTTCATGGCAGGTTTACATCAGGTTCAGGACAGGATTAGCTCAGGATCTTATCCTTTTCACATATATGCGGTTTAGAAACGGTTCCCCTAGAAGTCAACAACATGTAATCCACACCTGAACCTGAAGGCACAGCTCAGAAATCGTACACAACTCTTTTTCAAACCGCACTGAATCTGCATCGTCAGTGCACTGGACATATGTGAATAGGCAACATAAAAAGCAATGTTTTTTCACGTGTCATGAGGATTGGATGCAGTTCAAACCGCATCTAATCAGCATATATGTGAACCGTCACCCAAATGTTTTTTTGCTCTCGTGTTTCTATTTTAGATATTTCCTATCCCTCACTGTAAGTTTGGTGCACTATGACTGTGAAAGGAAATGTAGGGGATGTTTCTCCATACAAACAAAATGCTAAATTGATTATGTAGCTTAGTCTTTAAGTATAACTAGGGCAAAAATATATTTTTAGTTTTGAATAGAGTGGAGATTGATTAGAATCTGTCAAGTTTTTTTGCCCTTTTTTTTTTTTTTTTTTTTTTTTGTTAGGGAGAATCACCCTATTTACCTGTTCTGTTTCACCCTAACATCAAATGTGAAAAAATCCCAAATTTTGTGTTGTCCCCAGAACAGTAATTGAGGGGAAATCTTCCAATTGGAACATTAGATCTGGTAACAATCAAAAGCTCCCTCAGTTTGCAGGAATTTCCTCTCACTTTCTGTTTTGGGTATGGTACATGAAGTGAAAGGAAACCTCCCCTATGGGACAGAGATAACCTGATAAAATAAAAAATTATTTGCCTTTTATTCTAATTTTAAAATACCACACTAAAGGTGTGATGTAATATCTTATAAAAAGAGCTCATACAATTGCAAATAATGTAAAGATCCAACTCCTGCAGAGTCTACCCAATATGTTATCTAATAACACCACACCATACACAATCTGCCCTTTCACAAATCAAGATCAATAGATCACCTACACATTGGAAATGTCTTCTTGTTTACTGCCACTATAGATTTATCTAGCACAGCAGTGAAGAGAACAAATACAAGGCACTACAACAATTACAAAGAAATAACATTTTTCACAGAATAGAAACAGCAACACAAGGAAAATGCATTTATTTTTTAAAGATTACAAACGGATGTAGTAAAATAAGGTCACATAGAGTCACATAACTCAATACACAAAATTTTGCACTGTCTTCGGTTTGTTCTGCACATTACTGTAAGGAATTTTTTCTACACCATCAAGACCATACCAGAGGCTGCAATGTAGGCAGATTCCAAAAGGCTATCAAATGCATAATGAAAGGATTTAAGGCAAATGTTATCACGTTTTTAATAAATGTAATCAAAAAGTTATTTCTGTCTCAGAAAATTGTGAAATAAGATCATCTGACTTGATAACACAGCAACACTAAGAAAAACAATGAGTAATTACCAATGAACTGCTATCATATAGCCACAAGACAAGTAACTGACAATGAATACCACCTTCTTCCTAGAAGTGCAAAACCCTGATAATAATTCTATTCTTGTATAGGAAGAATTTTCAACATAAAACAAAATACCAGTGTCATATGAGGGTCGACATTTTCAGATTCCTGATCTTCCCCCTGGTACTACTGTCACCTACAGTTAAAGTTGAATATGTTTAGCTTTATGCCACAGTACTAGGTAGTCAGAAAATGGTAGCTCATTAAACAGGTAGAAGAACTTCCTTTCATATTCACCAGATTATTTGTGTTGCTTGTATCCTTGAAGTGCTCTTAAAAAGTGTTTCTTTTTGGCTTGCCCAATATTGAATCTGGTAGGTGTTATACAACTCAATTCAAAAAAAGCCAGGATGCTGTGTAAAATCTACATAAAAACAGAAAGTAGTGATTTGCAAATCTCAAAAACCCATATTTTTTTCCTGATAGAAAATATAAAGCTTTCATTAATCAAATGTTTAACCACATCCCCGCCACCCTATAGCAGATATACTGCTACAGGGCAGCAGGGGGTGCGCAAAATCATGTATATATACATGATTTTGCATTTCCGGGCAGGGGGCGCGCTCAAGCCGCGTGCCCTACCTGCACCGTCGTTCGTGGCCGTGGCTGTCAATCACCTGGTCCTGGCCGGTGATTACCGAGGATCTCCAATGGGGAGGAGGGCTGCCTTGTTTACTAACCAACACACCACCCCCCAGTAAAACACTCCCAGCACACAATTACCCCTTTGATTGCCCCTCATGTTAACCCCTTCCACCCAGTGCCATTAATACAGTGTCAGTGTTTTTTTTAAGCACTGATCACTGTATTGGTGTCATTGGGGATGTCAGTGACACCAAGTCAGTTCCCCCTAGTGTCAGAATGCCTGCCGCAGTCCCGCTATATGTCGCTGATCGCTGCCATTGTTCGTAAAAAAAAAATTCCAGTATCTATACCGCCATTTGTAAATGCTATAACTTTCATGTAAACCAATTAATTTACATGTATTGGGATTTTTTTTTTTTTTATAGCAAAAACATGTTGGAGAATACGTTTTGGCCTAAATTTATGACGAAATTTGATTTTTTAATTTTTTTTCACAGGACATATTTAATAGTAAAAAGTCACAAATATTGTTTTTTTTTCTCCAAATTGTCGGCCTTTTTTTTTTTAATAGCGCAAAAAATAAACACACAGGCGATGCAATGACACCAAAAGAAAGCTCAATTTGTTGGAAAAAAAGTACATACATTTCATTTGGGTGCAGCATTGCATGGCCACGCAATTGTCAAAGTAATGCAGCGCCATAACGCAAAAAATGATCTGCTCAGGAAGGGGGGTAAATCCTCAGTTGGGCAAGTGGTTAAACTAAGAAAATGTAGCAGTTTAGGAAAAAAAATTAGGTCATTTTGACATTGATGGCAGCAACACGTTTACCACGGTCTAGCATCCTCTCTTCTTGCAGCAACACTTTGTAAACGTCTGGGAACCTATTAGACCAGTTGTTGGAGTTTCGGTAGAGGAATATTGTTCCATTCTTACCCAATATAGAATTGTAACTGCTCAACAGTACTGAGTCTTTTGTCCTATTTTTGGTTTCAAGATGCAGTAAATAATTTTCAGTTTGTGAAAGGTCTGGACTGCGGAAAGACCAGTTAAGCAACCAGACTGTTCTACTATGAAGCCATGCTGTTAGTTCAGACACATGAAGTTTAGCATTGTCCTATTGAAATATGCAAGGCCTTCCCTGAAAAAGACATCATCTGGATGGGAGCATAAGCTGCATTAAAACCTGGATATATATTTCAGCATTGATGGTTTCTATTCAGATGTGAAAGCTGCTGATTCCATATGCACTAATGCACCCCCATACCATCAGAGATGTAGGCTTTTGAACTGAGCACTGATAACAAGCCAGAAGGTCCCTCTCCTCTTTAGTCAAGTGGATGTGGCACCCATGGTTGCTATAACAAATTTCAAATTTAGATTCATCTGACCACAGAACAGTTGTCCAATTTGCAACAGACCATTTTAAATGAGCTTTGGCCCAGAGAAGACAGTGCGATTTCTGGATCATGGTCAGATAAGGCATCTTCTTTGCATGACAGAGCTTTAACTTCTTGGATGGCATGGTGAAGTATTCCTAAGCCCATGCAGTGGGGTCTATCATGGAACCATCCCTATTTTTATTTCTCCAGATTTTCAGAATCTATCTTTACATGATATTATGTACTGCATGATGATACATTTAAAGAGGCTCTAAGGGCATTTTACGCATGAAGGTAAAAAACCTTGTGTGTAGCAGCCCCCCCCCCCTCTAATACTTAACTGAACCCCCTTTTGATCCAGCAATGTCCATGAGAGCCTCACCGCTCCAGAGACTCTCACTCCTAATTGGCTGAGGCAGCAGTGGAAGCTAGTCAATTACAGCCAGCGAGTCAATCAGGAGAGGGAGGGGGCGGGGCCGAGTCACAGCCGTGTGTGTTAATGAACACAGAATCGTGGCTCGGGAGCACACCTGCTTGCGTGTCCCCAGAGTAAGGTGCTTGCTCTGGGGGCATTCAGCAGGAGGGAGGGGCCAGGAGCGCACAGAGCAGGTAAGTCAGGTAAGTATAATATGCTATTTAAAAAACAAACCCACCTCCCAAAAAAAAATAAAAATAAAAAACCTTTAATATCACTTCTAAGTCTTTGCAATATTACATTGAGGAGCATTATTCTGAAATTGTTCCACAATTTTTGGATTCAGATTTTCACAGATTGGTGAACCTCTGCCCACCTTTACTTCTGAGACACCTTTGCTCTCCAAGATGCCCTTTTTATACCCAATCATGTTACTGGCCTGTTGCCAATTAACCTAATTGCTAAATGCTCTTCCAGCTCTTCCTTGTTAGTACCACTTTGCCAGCTGCTTGTTGCCCTGTCCCTACTTTTTTGAGATGTGTTGCTGCCTTCAATTTCAAAATTACCTTTTTTTCCCTTAAAGTTGTATATTTTATCAGTTTAAACATTTGATAGGTTTACTATTGTGCATAAAATATGGGTTTATGAGATTTGCAAATCATTGCATTCTTTTTTATGTAGATT
The DNA here is from genome assembly GCF_062004578.1 of Staurois parvus. NCBI lineage: Eukaryota > Metazoa > Chordata > Amphibia > Anura > Ranidae > Staurois > Staurois parvus. The sequence goes on from NW_028317943.1 coordinate 26,967,590, forward strand.
TTACAGTGTCCTAACTTTTTGGATTCAGGGTTATAAATACTGTCCTATCAACTAAACTCATTGGCTTAATTAAGTGAATGAACAATGGAAGGTGTGAACTTGAGGAACCCAAGATCATCAGCCAAGGACATTGGTAAAAGAAAACAGTCCTTTTTATTTTCAAAAACAGGCAAACAGAAAACATGCTCATCTTCAGTAAACAAAATAGTCCATCAATTTGTTGGTAAAACAAAATAAAGGATTGGCTCATTGCAACTCACACTCACCCCTTACAGGGTGTTTAAAAACTCCTGTCTGCCTCAAAGGTCCCAGAAAGGAGGTCTCCACAGTTCAGCAGCTGTCTCAGCCACAAGCTCACTCAGACAGGTGCTGGCTGTTTACTCTTCCTTTTCTGAACTCCCATGCTGCTAACCCCTTCAGGACCAATGTCCCTGTAATCATGGTTTGGGGGTTCTTTTCCACCTAAAAAGTCTCTCCGAACCTCTGAATTCCAGTTCCCAAATGCAGACTTACCTACCCAGAGAGTACCGAAAATCAGTCCTCATCTCTCTGACCAGTATACCCTGGAACCCAGCACCATGAATGGGTGAGAACCCGAGTACTTTACAATTTCCTTGAACTGATCCCCTTAACCTCCCTAGCGGTCCGATTAGGTCAATATTTCTATGCTCAAAGCGATACTTTTTTTTGCATGGAAATATATAGTTTTTTTTTATTGTAGGCCTGTAATTTTTAGGAATAACTCACTGAAATCTGTCCGAACAAGAGTCTAGTAAACATCCCGGGTATGATAAAATTTGAAATGCGAAATCATAAATTATAATATAATAATCAAAATATAATAATAATAAATTTAATTCAATAATATAATCAGACCAAAAACACTGAAATTTGAAATAGAGCGCCAAGTTCACACATCGCTGAGCTTATTTTCAAAATTGTTTTCAATGTCTGATGACAAATTTCCCTACGAATCATCACTCAATTCTGCAAGTGGTTCTAATATACTATCGCTGTTCTCTAGCTGGTCTAAAACCGTTTTTGACCTAAAGCGACGAATTTTGGACGTTTCTCAGTTTCAAGGCAGAAAAGAACAGTAAAAATGCAGGCAGGGCACAGGACAAAGCACTAGGGACAAAATGTATGCTTTGGTACAGTAATGTTATACTATGCGATTTTAGTGTATTTAGTGAATGTCATTTTTAAAATGTAAAAACTTCCTGCCGGTTCCGTCCCCCGTAAGTCCCGATGCTTGCAGGGACCGGAACCTGGAAGACGGATGCCGGCATCAGCCGGAGATGCTGCAGGGGGGACATAGCAGGAGCAAAGGACAGGTAAGTGCAACAGGGAATCCCAGAGCAACACTGCAGGGTAATCCCGAGTATAGCTTGGGGTTACCGCTTTTGGCACTGATAGTTAACCCCGTTAACTCGGGAATACCGCCACGGAGGTTAAAGAGGTCACAACCCAAATAGTGGAGAAATATCTGCTATTTAAGACCCATCCCTAGCGTCCTGTACAGAGGCTTATCAAAATCTATCAGAAAGCTCTATCATTTACCTTGGCAGCTGTAAGATGGGCCTAATGAGTCACAATGCACTCAATGGGGTTGACTTAGGGTTGATCTACTAAAAGCAATGTGGTGAAGGCTACATTTAAGAAACACCCAATCACATGCAAGCAAAAAAAAAAAAACAGAAAAAACCAAACAAAAACAAAAAACCAAAAAAAACACAACAGTATTTTCCTTGGATATGATTGGATGGTGGAAGTCAACAGAGCTGCACCTACATTCACTAAGCTCTGGGGATAATTGCACATGCAAAGTGAACAGTTTATTTGCCTTTAGTAAATCAACCCCAATGGATCTGGCTATGCTACAGGTTCAGCAAAATTTATGTGTATAATGCCCAGGTAAAAACTAGTAAGTCTAACATTAGATGAAATGTTTTTTTATGACAGTATCTGGAAGTCTTGACATCACTAGATTTCTTGTGCAATATGATGAATCACTTTTAATTCTTCAGAAATATGTATGCAGATGCAGTAACACAATTAAAGTGGAACATTTCCCACTACAAATTGATAAAAAAAAAAAATAATGTTCTTTAGCAAGAGACATATATTCCACTTAATAATTTTGCTATCAAAATTAGTGTGTGCTGCAAATTGCCTCCATCCCTGTGCCAGTTTCTTCTTGCTGGAGGCTGCCATTTTGCTGAATCCCAAAGCCCTTAAGCAGCAGTAATCTTTGGGCTGCCAGCAGATTGGCCTCTACAAATTTGGCACAGCGCTGAAAAATAGAGAGAGACAAAGTAGGTGCAGAGAAAAGTGAGACAGTGTATGACTGGATTAACAAAAAAAGACATTGAATGGCATACAAGCTTATACGTTTATTAATCGGGCCTTCTGTGGTCTTTACATTGGTAGCCAACACATTATTGTGTTTTAGGTGAAAGTGACCTTAAAAGGTAAAGGTAGAGAAACAAGGGGGATAGGTGGGGTATGGAAAAGAACATAGTGTGTGGCTGTGGAAAAGGCTGGTACATCAGGTAATACTCAGTTTTAAAGTTCCATAACGCGACTTTCAAAGCCTTGGGATACAAAATGTGTGACCCATGGCTTACATACTTTTTGAAAAGGGGGCATAAGGACCACAAGTTTAGCCATCAGCTTTTCATTGACCAAGATCCAAGAAACTCTTGCTTTTACTTCTGGTATTTTAGCCTTTCTAGGATTTAGTAATCATCTGTTTAGAGTGGTGGTTTTCTATTTAGCAATGCCATACATATATACTGTAAAAACACAGCAAATGCAGACAGTGTGGACAAACCATTATTGCAGAAGGGTTAGGTAAACCGTAGGCTATGTGATGAGATGTTATAAGAGTAAGTTACATTAAAGAGTTTCTACATAATAAATTGGCAATGAGAATAATTTGAATTATTTGAGGCAAAACTTACTCTCAGGGTGGGCTTTCTGAGAATAGAGAGGTGATGTAAGGTTAATATTGTGCTACTGAGAACTTTGTAAATGAAAACCAGGTTATTAATTGTATTATGTCTGTGACAATTTGGCAGTTTCCTCCAAGACTTCAATCTGCTGCTTATAATAACTTCAGGCCAACAAATGAATTAAATTCTATACTGCTAAGCCAATTTTCCTTATAATAAGGCATAGGACAGGCAGTTCTGAAGACATGGTATGCCATTATTTATTCAAGGCTTTGTTGCAGGCAACAGTCAAGACTAGCATATCGTTTTAATAAATTGTTCAACATCTTATACACGCTAGTCATTGCTTTTGAATGCACACTAGAAAAAAATAATATAAAATCACTTTATTCATTCTTTAATTTCCTTGCATTGCCAGTCAGTGAGGTTTGGATGCAACTGATGAAAATCCTCAGAAAGTCATCTGAGGTAATCTGAATTATTTGCACTTGAAGTCTGAGGCAGTCTATCAAATGTTTACTGAAAGTATCATATTATATCACAGTCTGTTCATGCTAAATAATCAGCCAATAAGCAGAAACTATCAAATTTGTTCCTCTATTATTATTAGCACAAATTTACATTGAAAAATATTGGTGACATGGTTGTTACAGTTTTAGACATCTATCAAAACTAAAGACTAAGATGAAATCTGTAATAACAGACACATGCAATCTGCGATTGCCAAACTCTTCTAGAAATGCTAGCTGTTGAATTAAGCTCATATAATGGCTTCAACACTTTCCAAATGACGGTCATTCAAGGGAAATTCTGGCATTGAATATTGAATGCTCTAGGAAATGGACAAAGCATTGCTACCACTGAAACCACGACATCCATGAAGCAAGCCAACGTCCTCCTAGAAGTGGCATTGGGACTACTATGGCTACTTCTTATTCAGCATATGCGAGTTTCTGGCTCACAAACAAATGAACAGATGGGATCTGTGTCAGACTGGCCCATATTACTCAAGGGGCAGATCCCTTTAACTTCTGTACAGGTAGCAGAGACATTTGAGTTCTCAAATAGGAGCTTTGGTTTTATTAGGGCATGACCACTGTGTGCAGGCAGATTCCAGGTAACCTCTTTCCAAATGTACATAGACTACAGCACATATTCTCCACTAGTGGCAAGTGTTCACAAGGTGAAACTTCTGCTTGGTGACAGAGAGCTTCTGCGTTTTAATTTCACCAGTAATTTTAATTGTTTAGAGTTGTCAGCATAAAAAAACCTACTGTATTAAGGGGACTTTGGGCAAGAGGAACTTGGTAAACAACATTACCTATTAAGGAAAATACACCAATCAGCCATAACATTATGACCACTCACTGTAACTCATTGAAGCATGGCCGCCACTAGACTTAGTCCGTAGCGGATTCTTTAAGGTGTGTAAGTTGCAAGTTGGGGCCTCCATGGATCAAACGTGTTTTTTCAGCACATCCCCCAGATTGGATTGAGATCTGGAGAATTTGGAGGACAATCCTCAAACCATTCTTGAATTCATCAGACCAGGCCACCTTGTTCCATTGCTCCTGTGGTTCACCTCCGACGCTCAGGTGCTCATTGTAGGTGCTTGCCGCTTCATTGGTTTTCATCCTTTGGACCACATTTGATAGTCCCTGAGCACAGCAGACCCTGTCGTTTAGCCACTACAAATTGGACCTTGTCAAAGTAGCTTAAATCTTTAGGCTTAAATAACAAAAAAAAAAAGGGGGGGGGGGGGATTATGGCGGTATGAGTGCCATGTGTATACAGGTGATATAGTGAGTTCAGCAAAAAGTCCATACATCCAATTGGAGCATCTGGGAAGACTACTTGCTGGCCTCAGACACTTGATACAGCACCTCTTTAGAAACTGAAATAGCTCTGAGTAAACAGATAAGGAGAGAAGAGGGTGTAATCTAAGTGTAGTATAAAACGTACTTATTTAGGTGAAAGACAATTGGAAACTTACATAAACAGTTAAAAACACTGGCTCATCAATAAGTTGGGGTCTATAGTGGGAATTTTTTGCACATCAAGACACCTTGGTACAAGTGAACACACTAGGTGGGTTGATGGAGTAACCTGTAGTGACACACCAGGGGCCAGACTAAACACAGTATAATACAGGCAATAGCAGGTGCATGTAAATTAGCAACTCACACTGTGAAAATTAAATGGCACTTTAGGTATTACTTTGGTCGGCAGCTGGCTATGACATCTAAAGCATTGCTTGTCCATAGATCGGGCCAGGAACCAACTGTGATGGAGGAAGCAGCCTACTACCTGCTACTGCCTGTACAATACTCCTCTTATTCTGGAGTCCCCGGTGTGTCTTCTTGGATCTACAGGGCACTCCACCAGCCCACCTAACGTGTCCACTTGTACCAAGGTGTCCTGCTGTGCTGTAGATTCCCACCATAGACCCTAAATTATTGAAGAGCCATGTCATTCACTTTGCCGGTCAGTGGTCATAATGTTATTGCTGATCGGTGTATAACTACAAAGTGTAAATAACACTGAAACCTGCTGTTTAAAAGTAACTTACACAGCAACAACCATGTTACTGGCTTCCTGTTCCCTTTTACCTTAATAAAAATGTCTTTAAAAATTATGTCATAAGATTAGACATGCTACAATAAGATTAACTTGCAGAATCATGTACAGTATCCTACAGAGAACGTGCAGGGCAAAACAAACATTTTTTGAACTTCTCTTGCATGTAAAAACCTTAAACTCTTTATTCATCTCCAACTGAGTCAAGAGTGTTATTATTTAATTCAGTATTATGTTACCATTTGAAATTCAAATGTCATGATTATTAGCTAGTTTAATGCTACTTATAGATTCCTGACATAATCCTCTTCTTTACAAAAACAAATTTCAAGTTGTACAATACTTACTGTGACAAGCCTTCTTAAAAGTACACCTGTCACAAACCTGAGCAAATTAAACAGAGCATATAATATAAAAAAACACAATCAAAGGATACCTTTAGTGAAACCCCTACCCACTAAAATCAGAGGATACGTTTAGTGAAACTCCTACTCATCAAGTGTCCTTATTTATAAATGAGGCTATCCATAACATTATAACTACAATAATGTTGCAAGGTCCCTACTGCACTCCCTATTAACATATTAAAATGTGAAAAAGTCCAACAAAGGTCCATATAAATATGTTTCTCCCGTGAAGATCTCTCCAGTGTACCACCACCATCAAAAAAAGTAGGCTTCTTACCAGATGCTTTGACCCCTAAAATCTAGGTGGTCTAATAATGCTCATATACCAGTCCTCAGTACTGTAAATCAACAGAGCCATTCATCTAGTTCAGTCTTCAAGTAGTGCATTCAAGGGCATAATATAGAAGTAAAATAAAAGAGGAAACTCTATAGCAGGGGTAGACAACCTTTTGAGCCTGGTGTGCTGAAAAATGTTTTAGAAGAAATTGAGAGTGCCAGTTGTATAAAAAATGTCAACTTTATACACTCAAATCACGAAAAATTTTTATACAGTAAATGCTGTAAACGATTTTAATAATAGTAAGAAAACATTGAGCTTTTAAGGATGGTAAATGGCAATATACCTCACAGCACGTGTTCTGGAAAAGGAGTAAGCATGGTAAGGTTGAAATTAATATGTCAACCGAGGACTTCTGCAAAATATACAGTTGGAAATAAAGTGAGAGGTGATAGTGGTTGTGACGATCGCGGCAACAGACCCCAGCCCTTCTCGCCAAACTCGTGACCAAAGGACTAGCCAATCTAAAACCATGATGCCACGTGCGTAACAATGCCATGCCCAGCTGCACCCTGCACAAAGATTTTCCACTTAATGGACCACAATCTGTGTACTTGCAGCATGGGAGCGATTGTTACTGGGTCAGGTTAATTATGCAATTAATGCTTCACACTGCCACTACCTCCTTTTTGTACAGAGAAAGAGGAAACTTGGCAATATCAGCAATAACACTATGATGTTGAATAATCGTATGTATATCACTGTCATCGCAGGCAGGGATATATAGAGGTTTAAACACACAGTAGCGGTAGAGGCAGGGGTTCTTAGTTTGCATTAAAGAGCTTTAGAAACAGGTCAACACTTTCAGAAAGTAAGATTTATTACTAAAAGGTCAAAAGGGTGCAATAAAAATATTTACAGAAAAAGATATAGCCTATATATATATATATATATATATATATATATACACATACACATATACAGAGAGCGATAACATAGCAAAGCGATAACAAAAAGAAGTTTAGGGAGGTACCGTACTTGCCAAACATCCTGGTTTAAGCAGATCATGTTTCAGAGCAGAAGGGCGCCTTATCTCCCAAAGTTGGTTCCTGATGTTAAAAGGGAGCATCTTCAACTTAGCTCAACTCAGCTTAGCTTAACTCCAAGCATAACAGCCTTTTTCTAGGAACTCAGAAGGATGTCTCCTTAAAGCAGAGAACCAAATCGCCTCATTTGGGGAGGGGTGTTGTAGGCGGGGAGCTCAGGCTATGACCAAATCCCTCACAAATTATACTTTGGTCAATAACTTTTCCTAGGTACATGTAACATTCTATCCACGGGTAGATTAATACGCAGAATCATCTGCTGAATGTCTAGATATGAAATATGACATACCTGCTGGGATGGTTAAGGAGATATCATTTTCTGCTCTCCTGTTTGTATAAGCTAGGGGGTGTAATATATCAGACGACTTGTATTAAAGTGACCGGTCTGAAGATATGCCTGGTTTTTATGTAAGTCTTTCATATTCCAAGATATGTAATCATAGGGGAAAGTTGATGTTTAGGTGATGTCTGGTTCACGGTTTATCTGGAATGTTTTTGAAGCTCAGTGAGGGACTGGTTTATGGTTTTACGATCCTTTTCCAAGCAGAGTCTCACAGATATATGGGGGCCAGGCTAATTGGGGTTTATAGCCAGGAGCTCCCCCGCTGGGCCTTGATGCCTTTTTGAACTCAGCATCCAGGGACCACGTGTCACTCAACAGAGAGGGAGGGGGGATGTTGAGGAGCTGATTTGGGAGTAGAAAATGATAGAAGATGGAGGCCTTTGCCAAAATGGAGGTTCGCATCCAGCTCTGTGTGCACGATTGCTACAGTGATCACTCTAATAAAGTTATCTCAGATCAATCCCAATCTCTGCACCTTCAGACCCTAAATCAGACCACATTCCTGCACCTTTACACCTCAGCTCACACCAATTCCTGCACCTTTACCCTTCAGATCACCCCAATACCTGCCCCTTTACACCTTAGATTAGCCCAATTCCTGCACCTTCACACCTCCGTTCACCCCAAATCCTGCACTTTTGCACCCCAGATAAGGCCCAATTCATGTTTCTTCAGGCCTCAGATCAGCTCCAGTTTCTGCACTTTCACACCCCAGACAGCGCTAATTCCTATTTCCGCAGGCCTCAGATAAGCCCCAATTCCTTCTAAGCTCACAGCAATACCGCCACCTTCATCCGTAAGATCACCCCATTAACAAACCAGATCAGTCCCATGTCTTGCATCTCAAGACCTCAGCTCACCCCAATTACTGCAACTTCACACGCCAGCCCACAGCAACAATTATTGTGCCTTCAGGCCTCAGATCAGCCCCAATTCCTGAATCCCCAGAACTCACAATTTCTGCACCTTCACATCTCATGTCAGTCCCAATTTCTGCACCTTCACACCTCAGGTCAATCCCAAATTCAGCACCTTCACACCTCAGGTCAGTCTCAATATCTGCAACTTCACACCTCAGGTCAGTCCCAATATCTGCAACTTCACACCTCAGGTCAGTCACAAGATCTACAACTTCACAACTCAGGTTAAGCCAATTTGTGCATCACGGGACCTCAGTTTACCCCAATTCCTGCATTTTTACAACCCAGATTCCTGTTCCTTCAGACCCCAATTCCAGCATTTTCACACGTCAGATCATGCAAATACCTGCATTTTTATACTTCTGATCATCTCCAATTCCCCCACCTTTAAAGCTGATATCACACCAAATCCTACACCTTCACCTCTCCCCATTTCCTGCACCTTCACACCTCAGATCAGCTCCAATTCCTGCAACTCCAAGCCTCAGATCAGCCCCAATTACTGCACCTTCAAACCTCATATCACCCCAATTTCTGCATTTTTACAACCTATATCAGCCTCAAATCCTGTTCCTTCAGGCCTCATATTAGTCCAGATTACTGAATTTTCCCACCTCAGATCACCCAATTACTGCCCCTTCACACTTCAACCCACCCCAAATCCAAAACTTTCACAGTTCAGATCACCTCCATTCCTGCACCTACACACCTCTGACCATTTAATGCCATTTGAAGATAAATCTATCTGGCTATATCCCTTCCAAGCTGAGCCAGGTGCATGGATGCTGGGGGAGAGAAATGTTCGGAGGGCAGGTACACCGATAGTAAAAGCCTGGCCACGAGCTGGCTCAGGCTAAAAGAGTGCCGAGGAGGAAAAACACTGAATATAATTACCCTTTCAAAATGAGAACAAGCAGCCTGGGGAATCTGATGACACAGCTTCAGTGTGGAGAGAGCAATGCAAGAACCGACACCAGTGGGAATAGAGGGCAGCGGGCACCAGCTGCTCTGCTTCTTCTGTATGCAGCCACTGGCCAGCTTTGTTTAGAAGGTGGGTCTCCCAGGACTCTGTTTGGGTGCCGTCCTTGATGTTGTCGAGTGCCGGAGGTTGCCTACCCCTGCTCACATTGGGTTTTTTTTTAAACCAGAGGATATTCAAATAACGAAAATGCAAATATGTAAAGTAGGCAGTGCTGTTCAGTACCAGAGGGCATGATGACATCACTGTTAGCTCTACTTTTGCTTTTGGCCACTGGATATGGATACTGAGTGTACTACCTGACAACTGAACTAGATGAAAAGCTCTTGCGATTTACAGTACTGAGGCCTGGTATATGGGCAATATTAAACCTCCTAGATTTTATCGGCCAAAGCTTCTGGTAAGCAACCTGCTTTTTTTCATGGTGGTGGTGCACTGGAGTGATTTTCATGGGAGAAACATTTGGACTTTTTTCACATTTTAATATGTTATGCTGATACTGAAAATATGACTGATCATGCCAAAAAACTGACTTTTATTTGGGGATAGTGATCATATAAAGCAATTTATGATCACATAGTTGTTTGGCTCCTTTTTAATTCATAACAGAAATTAGCCAAATGGCCCTAATCAAGTTAACATACCGTGGAATATTTGGCCTTGCTACAGACAAGCAAGGTAACACACACAGGGTAATATGCCAATTAAAGGTTAATTTCCCACATTTTAAATTGCAATTAGTGTCTGTGTCTTAATAGTCAGTGATTTTTTTAGTTCTCACTGAGCAGGCTAGATACCGAGCCACAGGGAGCAGAAAAGAACTGTAAAAAGACCTGCATAAAACGTAATTGAACTTTAATAAAGATGGGGAAGGATAGAAAGATATCCAAAGCCTTGATTATGCCAATCAGTACTGTTCAATCATTTATTAAGTGGAAAATTCAGGAAATCTCTTAAAACAAAACAAGGTCAAATAGACCAAGAAAGATTACATCCACAACTGTCAGAAGAATCATTTGAGATACAAAGAAAAACACACAGGCAATTTCAGGAGAAATATAGGCTGCTCTGGAAAAAAAAGATGGTGTGGTTATTTCAGGGAGCAAAATACGATAATACTTGAACAAAAATGAGCTTCATGGTCAAGCTGCCAGAAAGAAACCTTTCCTGCACCAATGCCACAAAAAAGCTCAGTTACAATATGCCCGAAAACACCATGACATGCCTCACAGCTTCTGGCACACTGTAATCTGGAGTGACAAGAACAAAATAGAGCTTTTCGGTCACAACCATAAATTTGGAGAGGAGTCAACAAGGCCTATAGTGACAAGAATACTATCCTCGCTGTGATGCATGGTGGTAGCTTACTGATATATCAGTAAATGTTGCGCTCCCAACTACCAAGATAAAATATATGAGTGACTACAATCAAAAACTAATTAATCAGAATAAATATTGACAGATAATTAAATACAAATTGTGTGATCGTGATTTAAAAAAGAAGAATCAAAATAATAGTCCCATTATCAAATAATAGTCCAATAATAGTGATGAAGTGATCAAAAACATCAAACAGTGACATTCCGTGAATCCTTCAATCAGTTAAGATGTACGCTCACCTCCTTCTATGCCTAATAAATAGGGTTATTGTTGTGCTGGAATGTCCTAAAGCCTAAGCACCCTAAGCAATAACCCTAAGTTGGCCTTCTAGTGGTTACAGCAGAAAAGAGTGAATGTTCTGGAGTGGCCATCACTGTCTCCTGGCCTTAATATCATTGAGCTACTCAAACTTGCAGTTCATGCAAGACGGCCAGAGAGTCTACATGACCTGGAGGCATTTTGCCAAGATGAATGAGCAGCTATACCACCACCAAGAATTTGGGGCCTCATTGATAACGATTACAAAAGACTAATAAAAACACAAATTATAAGCAGCATAAATATAACAAAAAATATTCAAGTGCTGTGATGTGCAAATAAAGTTCAATTCATGACAGTTTTGGAGCACAAAGATGTGCTCCAAAATTAATAAGTCTACCAATAATTGTGTTAAAAGTTCATCTTTCCAGGCAAAACACCATGTGATTGAATGAATTTTCCAATTGTGTAACTGACAAACCAGCTTCGCTCCTAAAACACCACATGCTTCAAACAGATCACGCCCAATCCACTGACACCTCGCTAGATATTATGGCTTATCTTAGTATTGATAAGCAAACTCGCTTATGGTGAATATTGTTCCCAATTAAGGTTCTTCATCCCTTTCGGCTGTGCCCACCAGCAAACATATGCTCATATATGCTCCAAAACCGAGCTCCTGGTCTTCCCCCCACCCCTTGCCCCCCCCCCCATCTTCTCCATCACTACTAACAACGCCACCATCTCTCCCACCCCACACGCCAAAGTCCTGGGTGTCACCCTGGACTCCCACCTCTCCTTCCTACCCCACATCCAACTGCTATCTAGATCTTGCAGGCTCCACCTCCGCAACATCTCCAAGATACGCACATTTCTCACCCCAGACACCACCAAACAACTCGTACACTCCGTCATCTCACGCCTGGACTATTGCAATTCTCTTCTCACTGGCCTACCCAAACGAGCGCTATCCCCACTCCAGTCGATCCTAAACTCAGCGGCTAGACTCATTCACCTCACCAACCGCTCCACATCTGCCTCCCCCCTCTGCCAATCCCTTCATTGGCTCCCGATTGCCCAACGCATCAAATTCAAACTGCTATCTCTGACCTACAAAGCCATTCACAATGCCACCCCAAACTACATAACTGACCTGATACCCAAATACTACCCTACCCGTGCCCTCCGCTCCTCACAGGACCTCCTACTCTCTAGCACCCTGGTCTCCTCCTCCCACGCCCGATTGCAGGACTTCTCCAGGACTTCCCCCATCCTCTGGAACTCCCTACCCCAATCCATCAGACTGTCGCCTACCCTCCTCACCTTCAGGCGCACCCTGAAAACCCTCCTCTTCAGGGATGCCTACCCCAACCTCACCTAACACCCGACCTCACCTAAAAACTAACCTCCTCCACTCCTCCTGCCACTCCATCCCCCACAGCCATCTCCTCCTGTGCCACTTTCCCCTCCCTCCTAGATTGTAAGCTCGAAAGAGCAGGGCCCTCGAATCCCTCGTGTATTGTATTGTTACTGTCTTGTCTCATGTTCTGTCCCCCTTGCTATTGTACAGCGCTGAGCATACCCTTTGGCACTATATAAATACTGTATAATAATAATAATATAAATGTGGGATTGCACTATAATAACCACTCTGCCACAGGACAGGGAATAAAAGAGGACTTTATCAAAGGCTAAAGTTAGGTGGCAAAACGTGTCCAGGATCTTTTTTCCACTTTCATGAATTGAACTTTATGTATTTATGTACAAATCACAGCACTTGAATATTTTTTGTTACATTTGAGCTGCTTCTAATTTGTGTATTATTGATTATGGTGATGTGAATATTGTATTTATTTAAAGTGGCAGCATTTATTTCACTTGCGTAAACATCACAGTATTTATTAATATATTTTTTCATATGTGGTATTTACTATATTGGGGTATTTTTGTGTTAAATGCACTATTCATTTTGCTACACTAGATTTTTGTGGTCTTTATATTCACATATTATTATTTGCGCCATGATTTGAATAAATTTAATGTATTACAAAAGACTGCACACCATCATTTATGCTAAAGGGGGCAATACACAGTATAAAGGGTATCCATACTTTTGAACAGGGGTCATCTCATTTGTTTAGTTGTCATGTTCTGTTTTATGATCGTGTCATTCTGTTATGACCTACGGTTGAATAGGAATCCCATAAGACATAAAAAGATTACAAAAAAAACCTAATAAAAGAACCCTCAACTCCCCCCTCCCCACCCCCAAAAAAATCTTACACATTTCCTGTGAAACACACATAAAATATCAATTAATACAACCACAAGGGATTAATTGGTCCCTTGATTCCTCTGGTTCTAAAGGATCTCTACTCCTGCTTTTATATCTCACAAAAATTCATTATTACACAGGACCCAAACAAATGCCCTCTATCACAATAATTACATATAAAAAAAAAACAATGTTGTGCTCCTGGGTATGGATGCAGAAAAGACGTTTGATTGTGTTGATTGGCCCTTCATGTTTGCGGTTCTGCGTCATGTGGATATAGGGGAGAAGATGACCAAGTGAATTTCCAGCATATACTCAACCCCAACGGCACAAGTCAAAGCGAATGGCCTCCTAAGCCTAATTCTAATGGTACCCACCAGGGCTGTCTACTCTCCCCTCTTCTCTCCACCCTCTCTCTTGAACCATTTCTCTGCAGGATTAGATATAACCCAGATATCACCGGTATACAAACTGGAAATTCCCAATACAAAAGTCTCTGCATACGCGGACGACATGCTTTTCTTGCTCACCAATCCGATTATATCTATACCTAATCTCCTCAAGGAAGTTGATGTCTACGGTTCCCTCTCTAATTTGGAAATTAATGTATCCAAATCAGAAGCGATGGGTGTGTCCAAACCCCAATCCCAAATAGATACCCTGAAAACAAACTTCAATTTCAAATGGACTACTTCAGCTCTTCGTTATCTAGGCACTTCTATCCCTCCACGACTAAGCCAAATTTTTACGCTGAACTTTGAACATTTACTTAGTAAAGTACACGCTCTGCTCTCTGCATGACACCAAGGCCTATTTTCTTGGTTCAGCAGATTTAATATTATCAAAATGTCCATCTTACCTAAATTCACTTATCTTTTTCAAGCCTTACTGATCCATATACTCAGGGAATTCTCCAAACAAGCAAATGCCCTACTTATTGACTTTACATGGGCCCACAAGAGACCTAGAATGGAAAGACACTTACTCACTCTACCTAAACACCACAGAGGCCTTGCAGTCCCGGGCATCCAAAAATATTACCAGGCGGCACATTTAGAAAGACTCAGATTGGTGCAGACATATTGCCATCAAATTGTGGCCACAGATTGAACAATCTCAAAGCAGTACCCCTTTACGCCGAGCAGCCTGGTGCTTTAGGGACCTTCCATCCTACCTTAAGAGGCATTGGACTCTGGGACCCACACTGACCATTTGCTCCCAGTTGTGCCTCACCACTCCCCTATCATTCGTTTACTCCTCCCTTTATCCAGTTTTAGGGAACCCACGATTTTCTCCCGGGCTACAGGGTGGACCTCTTCGTAACCTCTTGGGCTCCCATTGTTACCAAGCATCCCATTTTTTGAGCTCCACACATTGGCCATCAATTTCGACATTCACTTCCTCGATGGATTGCTACCGTCTGAACTTTTGGAGTGCCTTGCAGCTACAACATTTTTTGACTACACTCCCTCCTTAAGACAATTTGCGACATCAGTTGACCCCCTTTGAACGACTTTGTGAGAGGGGTGGCCCCCTGCCTCATTCACTCTCTTAGATGTACTCTCAACTGATTGCTCCACCGGAGGGCTACTCCCCCCCCCTTTCCTACGGAAATGGGAATTGGTGTCAACCAGATTCTTCTCTTCATCCCAACAGAGACGGATTATAGGTTTTTCTCTTGGGAGCTGGGGATAGGCAGCCGGGATATATGCTTCCTGGGGTAAGCAGTCTTTCAGGCACAGATACCAAATCCAGTGAGATTAGTGGAAAACAGTGAAGGTGTTTATTAGTGCAATTTACAAAACTATATACAAAGTGCTGTATAGTGTTTAACCAAAATAAAGAGGGCAAGAAAATAAGAAATAAAAACCTAGCCGTGTCCCGGCTTTCACTACACAGTACTCCAGATCCTAACTACCAGACTCATCAAGCCTACCGCTTGTCAGCCACAACATACACAGCTTGTTAGGTTCCACCAACCTTTCAGCTCTCCAGACAGGACTTATCTGATCCCCAGGCCGTGAGCTCTGGCTACAGGTCCCAGGTGGATTTAATTGCCTACAGAGAGAGGTAAACCCTGCACTGGACCTCATATCAGAGATCCCTAAAGATATAGGAAAGGAACCTGGGAAGTCAAAAAAACCCCGAACAGTACTTTCCCAGGGTTCATTTGGGACGCTCTGCCACAATCTCTAAACATCCATTTATACACGGATGCAGGAAACAAATTTCAAACTCCTTACCAGATGGTACTGTACACTGTCGGTATTTCACAAATACTGTCCCACAATCTCAGACCAGTAATGATGATGCCAAGATGGTGGAGGCGCTTTATTACACGTCTTTTGGACATTTCCAAGATTGGAATCCTTCTGGAAAGCGGTACAACCTATCTCCCAAAAGCTCACTGATTATTTACTTCCAGAAGACATGGCCCGCTTCCTCTTACATGTCTTTGATAGCCCTGAAAAAACATACAGCTAATTGTATGTTTTGTTTTGTATTGTGGCGATTCTGTGCCATTTGTTTAATTCTGCCAGATCATGCATCGCCTTACGGTGGAGAGATCCACGACCCCCTCCTATCTTGCTTTGGCTGTCGACAGTAGAAGTGGTGAACAAGATGGAGGACCTGGTACTATAAGCGCAGAACAGACATGAAGCCTACTCGAAAACCTTTCACTGAAACATGTTTACTTTCTCTGAAGAGGGGAAAACCTCTTTACAGCTTCCTTGCAAGACACATCAAACCCCTTTTGCTGGGATCATCCCTCCCTCCTCCGGCATCCTCTTCCCTTCTCCCCCCCTTTTTTTATCTTTTCTCTTGCTTTTCTTCTCTTCTTACTTTCCTTGTCTGATTTCACCCCACTCGTCTTCCCTCTTCTATACAATTTGTTAAAACGGCATTCATAGAAGCAGTCAGATCCAACTTTGAGGTACACCCTTTGCTTAGTTCCCATTTTTGCGACCTATGGGCTAGTTTTAAGTTCTAAAAGAGTTTATGTTGCACTTTCTACTGTTTATACTTGTCATTGTACCTTTTCAACAGGACCTGTGCGCTTTAGGGGTGTTACCCCTGTTTTGTATATTTTATTTCTCTGTGAATGCGGTGTTGTGTACATAAATAAAAAATTAGCAAAAAAACAAAACAATGTTTTCTTGAACATTTCATGAACAAAAGTGAAAATCAAATTTTATATATATATATATATATATACACACACACACACACACACACACACACACACATACACACATACACACACATACTGTATATAGAAAGAGGCAAACATTTTCACAAATCAAAAATTCCAAATAATGAATGTGCGCCTCTATACCTATAAAATGTTTATAAACCTGTGCTCACTTATGTTTATGGGAGGCTGTTTATGGGCAAAGGAGATGGTTAAAATGTTTTGTACATCAGTGTTATTTACTGTCCACAAAAGAGCACTCCAGACAACTGCCTCATGTGTATTGCATTGTTTTTGCTGGATTACCCATAAGCATTAAGTGCTAGGGCTTTTTTTTACCATCAGACAAACTAAAGATCTTTCTGCGGTGGGTCTATAGTGGGGGCTTGATTTATGTCAAGAGTGAAAACAGGAAGGCTAGCGCATAAAAATAAACTATACTCAGTTTTTCCCAAAAGAATGCTCAGTTGTTGTAGGTTTTACCAGTGAGCTTGTGTCAGATCTCAATTGACCTTTTCACCCCTCCAATGGTTTGCTTTATAGATGGTCATGTGTGCAGTACCATGGCAATGATAGGAGGGGTGGAAATCTATATTAGACTGTCTATTTAGTACTGTGTACAATGACATTGCTTGGAACAACTTAGGACATGGAAAGAAATGTTCATGTTTTCAATAGCTTGCATTGACCATCATTCTCATTGACACAGAAAGGACATCTACTGAGTATTATAAATCATACGTCTTGAATCTTTGCCTTTTTCAGAGTGTGCATTATGTGACAACTGCATCATAGTCAAACATTCCCATGTACACACATACATTGATAATATCAATAACATTCTTGTGGACTGATCTTATTCTTAACTTTTAATAGACTGACACATTTGTTAGTGAACATGTAGGAGATTTTATTGTCTACTTGCCCTCTAATGACAAACCTGCTATTGTAAGATATCCTGTTTCTAGCAGCACATCCATCAATATCAACATCACTGGAACTTGTTCTCAGCAAGAAAGTTATTAGCCATCAAGCTGTCAGAGATGTGATTTAGAAGATTAGCACCTGCACAGCCTGTTCTTTTTGTTCATAGCAAGCCCTCAAGTTCTCCCAACCTACATGACTTACCGTCTGCCCAATCATCAATTACTGAGTTTTACATGTACAACTCATGGCAGCAGGCTTAGGGAATATAAAAACAAATACATCAAGGGATTTCAATGATCATATTCAAAGAGCGTCAAAAGCTGAAATGCACAAAGATTTATTAGGGTCCAGGTTTATATGAACTGATATAATTTTAACTTACTAGCTAAAATTTAAAAGCAGTTTGATATATACTTATAGATAAACTGTTTATATATTCCTGACACCACAGTGAGAGCCTCTTGAATTTAAAGTGGAACTTTAGTCAGAAAATTAAGCCCTGCTAGATCACTTCAGGCTGGCCCTTTTTGCAGGTATAGCTATGTAAAACATTAAAAATAATGTTTAAAATCTGGTAATACATTGTTTAGTCTTGCTCTGCACATGCTCAGTTGCTTTCTGATTTTAGGCACTGCACCAAATTTGTAAAGGCCAATCTGTTGACAGCCTAAAGATTCATTGCTGCTCAGGTGCTCTGGGCTTCAGCAAAATGGCAGCCTCAAGCAAGAAGAAACAGGAGCAATGCTGGAGGAAATTTACAGCACGCAGTAATTTTGGCAGCATAATTATGAATGGGCAATGTATCTTTCTTGCTAAAGAATACTTTTTTTTTACTGACAATTGTGAGTTAAGCAATGCTATACCCAAATGAAATTTCCGTCTTTTTTTCTACACAAATAGAGCTTTCTTTCAGTGATATTTGATCGCCTGTGCCGTTATTTTATGCACTATAAACAAAAAAATTACCGACAATTTTTAAAAAAATATATATTTTTGACTTTTTGCTATAAAACATATCCAGTAAAAAAACAAATTTCATGATAAATTTAGGTCAAAATGTATTTTGCTACAAGTCTTTGCTAAAAACCCCCCCCCAAAAAAATCCAACCCAATACATGTAAGTTAATAGGTTTATGTGAAAGCTACATCGTCTACAAATGGTGGTATAGATACTGGAATTTTTTTTTTTATATATACTAGTAATGGCAGCGATTAGTGACTTATAGCGGGACTGCAGGGGGCATTCTAACACTGGGAGGGAACTAACTGCCACTGATATCCCAATGACACTAATACAGTGATCAGTGCTAATAAAAAGCACTGACACTGTACTAATGACACTGGGCAGGAAGGGGTTAACATCTGGGGTGATCAAAGGGTTAACTGTGTGCTGTTTTAATGTGTGTGTTTTACATGGGGAGCAATACAGAGAAATACACAGCAGCATGTTAATGCTGGCAGGAGAGAGACCTGTGTTGTTTACACACAGGTCTCTCTCCTGTCAGTGATACTTGGCGATCGCCTGGTGCCGGCGAGGAATCTCTGGCTGGGACCCGGTGATCAATATCTCTAGTCACCAATGACAACGTGGGTAGGGCGGCGTGCACACCCCCTACCCGGAAATGCAAAATCATGTATATATACGTGATTGTGCGCAGCCCTGCCACCCTGTAGCAGTAGTTCTGCTATAGGAGAGTCGGGAAGTGGTTAAAGTGGTTGTAAAGGCTCAAAGTTTTTTACCTTCATACATTCTATGTAAAAGTCTTAGTAATGCAGCGCTTGAGATAAATAATGTAGCGGTAACCAGATAGAACGACAGCTGAGATGTGTTCATAGAGAGTGTTCATATGTGGTACACTTAAGTCCACACAACAGAAAATATTCCAATATGGTAGAAATCACCTGGTACAGAACAATCCTGGATGCTCCGTGAAAGGGTAGTACAATAATGCACTTACCAGAAGTACATACAAACTGAGTGTTGTATGTAACAAATCCGTGAGGTCATCAAGGTCTGGTCACTGGTATGGCGTCATCTAGGGCTTGTAGTGGGTTCCCAGGAATGGTGTCACTCACGCTTGGGGGCCACATCAAACTCACCAGAGGGTCCAACGTTGTCCAGACTCCTGAAGCTGCTCCACCTTAAATGGCTCGAAACATAACGAGCCCGGGAGGCAAAATAGTGCTAATAGTGTAGTAACGTTTATTTAGGGATCCAAAAACATCAATAAACTGCAGGACACTCACATGTAACACAGAATTAGGCTTGAGGTATATCCCCATAAAAAGCAATAGATCATAAGGTTGGCGTCAAATTGAGGGATTCCCCTGACATGTTTCGTGCGGATTGCACATTATCATTATCAAACCCCTTTGATAATGTAATAGACTTCCATTAATGTCTATGGGCATAAGTCTGATAGAAGTCACCTTGAAGTAGTACAAGAAACTTTTAAAAGGTCTGAGCAACTTCAGCAGTGCTAATTAAGACAGCTCTCATTTGCCAACATGAGATTTCACGTCATGCGACTTGGGGTCTCACAAGTCGAACTCCAAGTCACGACAGTGGGAATTGAGCCAAAAGGCTTTTCTTTCTATGCTATAAAAGCCTTCGCTGAAAAAAAACAAATAAATTCTTAGGAGGCAAGAACATTTTTGGAACCAAATATTTAAATCTTTAAGGTTTTTACAATTTGTTTTATAATCTTTATTTTTCACAGGCCCTGGTTCAGCCTAATGACGTGTCCAATCCTCTGTAAAACTGTATTAATATGATCTGTCCAAAATTCTTCTTCCCAGGATATATTATGCTAAATGTGAAAAGTTTTGCACTGCTAGTCAACTCCATTGCAGAATTTACCTAGTTTAAATAATTTAGCACCCGGGAGTGACAGTTGTACTGTGCTGCTGCAGCCACCACCCTGCTGAAAATCAATGACAGGATTGGCTCCATGGATTTTCCTGCACATCCAAGCATTTACATCCATGCAGGGATGGATGCACAGCCATGGATGCAGACAGACTTTGTCCAGGGCCATGCATCCATCCTTGTACAGTTGTAAATGTTTAGATGTGTGGGAAGATCTGTACAGCCACTCCTGTCATTGATTTGCAATAGGCTGCTGGCAATGGCTGCTAAGAAAATCTGTGACTCCAGGGCAGTTATATCTCAAATGCGTGATTAAATCGCGCATCTGGTGAGTGCGCAATTTACCTATTATCGGTCACACCATCTACCACTCTGGAATAAGAAATTGGAATACCTATTTTGAGATCTTCCATGATCCCCACGTTCAATATATTGGACTTTCACCTATCACTTTAACCACTTTATGTGGTTTTGATTGTGCACTTTATATCCAGTGTATTTACATATGTTTTAACACCTATATCACTATTTTGAATTTGTTGCACTATCAGCACTTTATATGTTTAGGAGTTGAATGAGTCATCATTCTTCATCTGCATCACGTACATTCGTATACATTTGTTATTAGCGCTGCACCCATTTCAAGTTTATTTATTCCTAGGAGGTTTATGGTTACCTTTGGTGTTTCAGCTGCTTTGTGTTTGTAGCGCTCGCTTAGTCCTTTTTTATATAGTTGTATTTTAGTCATTTAAATTTTTTTTGTCATATTTTAGTCGACTCAAATCTCCAGTACATTTTATTTGTCTAAAATCTAATGGTTTAGCTAAATTGTAACGCATTTCTCTAGAATTTCCAAATTCATTATATACTCCTGGAGTAAAAATCTAAAGCCATGTTATTATTTATGGTATTAAGGTTTGAACATGCACTACAGACACAAATTTAGACTTGATATATAACCAGTGTTAATGTTGACGTCAAATTTCGATTTAGTCCTAGTCTTTAGACGAAAATGCCATTTTAGTTTTAGTTGTCTTTTAGTAATCTGAATTGTTTTAGTCGTATTTTAGTCAACTAAAATAGTGATAATTATAAAATCTGGACTCACAGATTTCTATTTCTCGAAATACAAGCAACCTAAATGCAGGCAAAGTGTGAGCTATACAATCTATATGACATTTATAAATGCATATAATTATTTTAAACACATACAAATGCATGAATATCACTGCTAGTGTGAATGAGGAGGAGGTGGAAAGGCAATACTGGAAGATGTAACAGCAAACTATGGACACACCATCCTGTTTATGCTGTGTGGCTGTGGTGTGCTAACTATTGAAGAACAGTTACAACTGCAAATACTATGGCTGCCAAAACAGTCTACGTATTTCACACATTGCAAAGATTTGCTATGGTATATGTAACATCTAGAAGCATCAATTGTGCCTTAGGACTCATTCACATGGGATGTTTTAATAAATGACCCATGCATGACCATGTTTATCAGCACTGGGATACACAGATGTTGCTAGCGTTCCCATGTCAGCAGCCTCATAGCTGTCAACTGGGAAGCAGCATCGACACAGCCGCTGCTCCTAATGTGACATCCCTGTGGGTGCATGGCCCTGAATGCACCCTGAGTGCGTTCAGGGCCCTGCACTTGCAGCCACATGGGTATCACATTGGGAGCAGTGTCTGTACAACTGCTGGGACTGCTAACAAGGGAATGCACACAACACCTGTGCATCCCTGTACTGGCAAATACAGCCCTGCAAGGGTAATGGATTAAAACGACCCATATGAAAAAGCCCTTAGCAGTATCTTGAAGAATGTAACTTTTGCCTTGAATTTCTCCTGGAATAAATCAGGGCACTTACTTGTATGCAAGTGAGTCTAGGCACTCCTGTGCCTCGTAGCTTTATATCTGCAGTGTGAAATCTAGTGCTTTGTTTCCTCTGGCTGCTAGTCTCCAGTCTAAAGATTTGTGAGATTTGGTGTCATCAGTACTGTGCTACTCACAGTTTTCTTGGCTGGAGGCTCTAACATGTGGAATCAAAGTCCTGCCGCTACCAAGATGGCCACCGTCATACAACAACTTAGTGAAAAAAGGGCATGGTAAATCAGCCATGGGGAAAAGATCAGCTGCAGGAAGATCCCAGGCAATAGTAGTAACTAGTGTGTGTGTGTATATATATATATATATATATATATATTTATATATATATATATATATACACATACATACACACACATATACAGAGTTTTGTACAAAATATATATTTTCATTGTTTATCAATTTACAAAACAAAAAGTGAGCAAACAGAAGAAAAATCTAAATCAAATTAATATTTGGTGTGACTTCCCTTTGGCTTCAACCCAGCATTAGTTCTTACACATGTAAATTTTGTACACTTGAACAAAGTCAGGGATTTTGTAAGATTAGAGTCAGATGTATGATTAACCAATTATATCAAGCAGGTGGTTATGATCAGCAATTTCTTATGTAGGTAAAACACAGTAATTAAATGAAACAGCTGTGTAGGGGTTTAAAACTTGGCGAGGAACAGCCAAACTCTGCTACTACAGCGAGGTTGTGGAAGACCATTTCACGTCAGAGGTCATATACCATGGCAAGACTAAGCACAGCAACAAGACACAAGATAGTTATGCTGCCTCAGCAAAATCTCTCCCAGGTAAAAATTTCAAAGCAGACTGGGGTTTCAAGATGTGCTTTTCAAGCCGTTTGGAAGAAGCACAAACAAAACGGGCAATGCTGGGGGAGAGCAGATGCAGTGGTCAGCCAAGGAAACGTAATGCAATAGATGACAGACATATCAGACATACTTCCCTTCAGAATCAGAAGATGTACAGCAGTGCCATCAGCACAGAACTGTCCAGAAGTGGTTTTCATGGCAGAATTGTGACCAAAAAGCCATGCCTCAAACTTGGAAACAATACTAAGCTACTGAACTATGCACAAAAATATAGGAGTTGTGGTGTAGAAAAATGGCAGTAGGTACTCTGGACTGACAAATCAAAATTTGAAATATTTGGCTGTAGCAGGAGGTCGTTTTTTTCTTCGAAGGGCTGGAGAGCGGTACAATAATGAGTGTCTGCAGGAAACAGTGAAGCATGGTGGAGGTTCCTTGCAAGTTTGGGGCTGTATTTCTGCAAATGGAGTTGGAGATTTGGTCAGAATCAATGGTGTCCTTAATGCTGAGAAATACAGGCAGATAATTATCCCTCATGCAATACCATCAGGGAGGCGTACGATTGGCCTCAAATTTGTTATGCACCAGGACAATGACCCAAAACATTCAGCCAATGTCATTAAGAAATATATTCTACATAAAGAAGAACAAGGAGTGCTAGAAGTGATGGTTTGCGCCCCACAGAGCCCTGATCTCAACATCATAAGTCTGTCTGGGATTACATGAAGAGACAAAAGGATTTGAGGCAGCCTGCTTCCACCGTAGATATGTTGTTCGTTATGCAAGATGCTTTGAACAACCTACCTGATGAGTTCCTCCAACTGTGTGCAAGGAAAAATTGCTGGTTTGAAGGCAAAGGGTGCTTACACCAAACACAGATTTAGATTCCTCTTCTATTTACTTTCCATTTTGTTAATTGATAAAAAAAAAAAAAACTATGAACACTTCAATTTCTTCAATTTCTTAAAGCATTCTTAATTTACAGCATTTCCCATACTTGCCTAAAACTTTTGCACAGTAGTGTATATAGAAAAAAAGAAACTGAAAACTGTCCTTGCTTTTTTTTTAAAGATGTGATCCTGCCGTAAAGTCATTTAATTGGTAACAACTCCCGACTGTGCTCCTACTTTGTCACTCTGCCAGACAGCTTTCAAAAGAAACCAAAAGTGGCTGTGTGAACATGTATTATGTAGGCACGGTCCACTGCTTCCACCACCAGGAAATATGGTTTGAGAAATGCCATTGCTGGAATGTATGAATGTAGAGAGGGAATGGCTGCAACGGATCAGCAGCATTGAGATTAAACAAAGTGTTTTATTAATAAAAAAAAAAAAACACAGTTTTTTAAATTAAATATTAACCCTATCTGAATGATATCTAATTTGGTAAAAGGGACGATGCCACTATTTCAATTCAGGAAAAGTCCATCCTGACAGTCCACTCTCCCAGAAATATATACTCACCAATCTACAATCCCCCATTTCCTGCACCAATGGAGTGAGACTTTCAAGTATGGGGGGGGGCATGTGACCTTCTGCATTGAGCCCTAAGTAGTCAATTACCACGCCCCAACACTGGTGCTGTCTCAGAAGCTTAACTGCATACACCTTGCTGGGGGAAGGGAGGGGTGAGCTTTAGAGGCACTTTCAATCTGCTCTTAATGGCAGAATGTGCATATGGGGGGGTTCTGCCTAGATTTGACTAAATTATTTTGTATGGAATATATATATATATTGTATATATTTACACAAATGTAAAACACTTAATTAAGGTCTTCTTTGACATTACTATTACCTTAAAATACATGATTATGATCATCTACCTTTTATTTGCATTCATACTACAATCGTGACTATCGCTGTAACTATAACTTCTTTCAAATGTGCTGTTGTATATAAAATGTCCTGCAGTTCTTCACTTTGGGCCTTTTCATACTGATCAGTTTTTGATGAGCTTTTGGGGTTTAAAAAGTGGATGAAAAAGGCATCCCTTGAACTCCTATGAAACTCTTTACACCACAGGGTGTACTGCCCTTTGAAAAGTCCTGCATGCTGCATCTTTAAAGAAGATTTTCAAAAGCACCTTTCATTGTAAGTCAATGGGAAGGCAGGAAAAGCACATCAGTGCGAAAGGGCCCTACAGTTTCCACATTTATATGAGGCACCCTACTGACATCCCCCACCAAGTTGTGTGTGCTGCATCTTAATTCTGGCCTGTAATCACAAACCAATCAGAGCTGCTTCTGCTTCAATGGTCACCAGTAACATCTTGTTACAGTGATAATTTATTGCAACTATGCAAGATCCTGTTACAAAATTGCAGCAGGCTACAGCAGATTACAAGACTGTTCTGCACCCTGTTTGTAACTACACCTGTAGGAAAGCCATATAATGAAAGAAAAAAAAGTTAAATAATAAAAATAAAATAAGAAGTGTTACCATTTACCACCTACTCAATCAATTACCCTAAGACTAAGTCAACTCCTTCATACCCTGTCTCTTCTTAGCTAGTTCAATATCTGCACATTCTATGCAAGACAACTCTGCTATGCTTTATACCATGTACAGCCTTTAAGTATTGTTTGTATCAAGGTTTTGCTTTGAAAATACCTATAAATTAAAAACATCTTGGAAAGTTAAACCATCAAAAAAAAGCCTTGCTGGCACTTGAGGTCTTAAGCTAAATTGTGAACATATTACGGTACTTGTTCATAAGTGGTAAACAACTGCCGATACTGAAATGGTTAATTTGAGTAAAGGCGCTAAGAAATAAAAAGGCAAACAATTATTGACATTTTGAGCAGGTGTGGTTCTCATGCCATTTCTTGGTAATAGAAGGCAATGGCAAGTACCTTCAGCACTTTAAGATGGGAAATCTCCCTGCAAACAAATCCAAACCTTCATTTTACTATTATTATTATACAGTATTTATAAAGCGCCAATAGTTCACTCAGCGCTGTACATTACAAAGGGGGACAGAACATGTGACAGAACAATACCAATACAATGCAAAACATGAGGGGATCGAGGGCCCTGCTCTTTCGAGCTTACAATCTAGAACTATGAAGATGATTGGAGGCTCTAGAGTGCCATGCCTACACTGTTATATCCATCAGGAGAAAATCGCAATTGATCCCATCGTTCAGTAGACTCATGCAAATTCAGACTTGTGCTGCCCTTAATAGAAAACTGTGCCAGTTGCCTTCAGGATAGTAAAGTACTGGCATATCACCAAACGGCTGAAGGCTGCTTTAAAGATATGCTCTGATTCTTTACGGCGCCTGAATGCATCAACATTTATGTTACTTTGTGTGTGCAGTTTTTTTTTTAGCATACACATTTACTGTAAAGTCCATCTCCACACAACTACCCCACCACCAATCGTCCATAGCTCATTTTAAATTTACCAACCACTGTCTTGCTGCTGCTCCTCAGGTCATGACATAAGGTGGCTGCCACTGGAGGTTTCCTGGACCCTCTGAGGACCCCACTGACGGACTCCTCTCTTACAGTCAAAAGGCAATGTCCATGTCATCAAAGTGTAACATGGTAACTGCAAGGTGGACTCTTCCACACTACATATCAGAGGACCAGAAACCCAGATGGTCATGTGACTGCAAAATTAAGTCAGTAATTGGGCTTTTAGGTAGCCCTTAAAAAGAAAAACAAATATGAACAATACATTGCAAACTGCAGCTTTGTATCAGCGGTCATTATACTACACTCTGCTACTGTAGTTCTATACAAGCTGAATGAGATAGCTCGTCTCACCAAAGAAAAAACTCCAGCAAGAAAAAAGAAAAACTCACGGTCTGCAATGATGGCGAAAATCCCTTCAAAAGGAGCTGAATATGGATAAGTGTGAGGGAGGGTGTATACAATCAGTCACATCAAATGGTCAATAAACCTAAGAACGCTTCCAGACTTGTCAATTCTGACTGTTGTCTGAAACCTGCAAAAGCAGAACATTGTCTGAGGCAGATCCACTTAAGTGAAAATCCTCAAGTGATACATAGATGAAACAAATCCTCCTGCATAAGTTGTACAAGTTTACCCATAGCCCTCTTTTCTCTACAGCCTCCTAACGTGCACATTTTACAAAGTATTTCTGAGCTCCAGAAGACAGGGCACAAACATATGATGTCACGCACAGCATAGAGCGAAGTAAAATTAGACACCTAACTGGAAGGAATAGATACACCCCCCTCAACACACTCTCATAGCTGAGGCTGTCAATCTCCTGCTGTGCGGGGGTTTGTCACCTGGGATTGGCTGGTGTAGCAAAGGAATGCCAGAGCAGACAGAAATCACATAGTTGCTTTGGATCAAGGCAAGTACATACTACAGAAGGATATGCTTTGCTCAATTTATCATTTGAGAGGTTTACAACAACCTTAGCCCTTTAGCTGGCTTGTCCGTATGTTGTACTGACCTGAAAGAGGGGTTTTACACATAATCCAATGGCTGCAGCTACTGAGATTGTGTAAAACTGACAAGCAGACCTCTGCCTGTCAGGTGGAAGCATTCAGGTGGCTGCGGTGCCGCCTGATTGCTTCCACACACCCCCACAGACACACACCACAGGCATCCCGCACCCCTCACCAGCGTGCAACATTATAAAATATTTGTAGTTCCAATTTTTTTTTGTCTATTGTGTCTGCTTTTGGAAAATATATAATGTTTGGGAGTTTTATGTAATCTTTTGCCTGCAAGTTACCTAAGCTGCAGAGAGTATTTTGAGTACCCTGTTCAGATTCTATTTTTTCCTCTTTGGCACTGTTGCCAGACTAAACTACAAGCTTGAATTCTATGTTTACCTATCAGCTTTAGAGAAAAAAAAAAAAAACATTGTGCTGGTTAATATCTGAATATGTTCAGTCCTGTAAAGCATCACACCAACAACATAGTATTAGTTTCAAGCAATGCTCAGAAAAAGAAACCGTTGCATAGAGACTACTAGTGCTGAGCAGAGATTGTAAAAAAACAAGCAGAAATACTATTAAGGATGCAAGGCGATAGATCCCCCAGGCTAGTGCATATCAGGGTCAGGTGTGTCCTGTTAACAGCTGACCTCTATGGAGTTAATCTACTAAAGTGAAGAGAATCTGGCCTAACTTCAAGCATCATGTACAGAAGTGGTTCGTACTTTCATGTACAGAATGTTTTAAGTGAAAACAGGCTGACTTAAAGTGTTACTAAACCCAGGACCCTGCATTCACTATATCTGGCCTCCCACAGTACATACAACATGGAAATGCAATTATTTTAGTAAATATAAACTGCTAAATACCTTTTCTCATCAGCAGTTAGAGTGATCTTGTGACTTCTATCAGTGTCCAGCAGAGCACTGGTTAATGTTTGTAGGAGGAGCTTTCTTTCTGCTCTAAGTGGATGCAGAACCCCTGACCTGTCTGGACAGTGCTGATTGGCCCTGTGCTGATCACATGCACTCTCCGAAGGAAAAAAAAATCCCTTTCTAGCAATACACACCAAACTGAGCATGTGCAGAGTTTTTCCACACAATGTGTCTTATCAGGAGATAAGAGGGGGCACTGGAAGAAGGGGAGGATCTGATAAGCCAGACTCAAAACATCCTTTTTACACAGTACAGAGGATTAACCCCTTAGGTTCCACAGTGAGTATAACAAGCATACTTTACCGCATACACAGACTAATTTTACTGTTGTGGGTTTAGTAACACTAACTACAGTAAATCACGTCCATATATTCATCTAGTTTAACAACAAAGCACAGACTGACATTCTTAATCATTTAGCATACATAACAGCTGAATGAAAAAATGTAAATAGTCAGAAACGAGATGTGTCTAACATGTCGAGAAGAACGGAAAATGTTAATTTTCATACTTTTTTTTAATGCGGTGTTATTCACAAACAAGCCAGTCAGAACCTCTTAAAAACACATAGCGTGCCAGGTACTCAGGAACTAAACATATCTGACTGCCTCAGCAAGCTGTGCACTGAAAATAAACACATGCTTTGACAGATTTGTTTAACAATTATTTTTATAACACCCACCTAAGAAGTAATCATTTTAGAGAATTTTGTGCTTGCACTTCTTATATAAATAACACTATCATGTATAAAGCTTTTCTAGGAAGCTGCAATCTATAGCCGATCTGTTTCCAAAGTAACCTGACTGGAGCCATTTTGTTCTGTACGGAAGGTCCCAAAACCAAATATCCTTGTTTATAAGCTCTGCCTTACTTGATTAAACTATTTTTTCCATCATGAGTTTAAAGACATAAATCAGTGTTTAAAAAACAATGCTTAAGCAATGTCATGCATTAGCACAGCTAAGTGTGTTTTGACAGTTCTACAAAACCTTACATGTTCCTGCCTCTTCCTGGGTAATGCAGGAAACCAAAAAACAATTGCTGTGCGCTCATTTTGCATTATCATAACTATTCCATAATTACAAGGCATGCTGAGGAAGCTGATCACCAATCTGAACAAAATGATTAGGGACTCATTCCATACATTTCAAACATGCCACCAAAACATGCACAATGATAACCATGGACCACTGACATTTCTCAGCTGGCTGTGCTCTGCCCAGTGGCTCTGTAACCATCTTATTAAAATATCATTATCAGGTCACTGCAGAGAACCTAGAATTACAAGAATGGCTGTCAAGGGAAGGTGGAAACAAGTCCATGCTTTGAATACAGCACGGACCTTCATATTTCTCCTGCAGGTTGCCATCGTGCAAAAGGTAACGGTAGAACGAATGTTATGTGCATCTCCCATATTAACCTTTTTGCTGCCACCAGGAGCAGAGAAATCTTAATTACTGGTTATATAAATGCTTTGTGCACTAATGGACGTGCAGTGCTTTCAAATTACCTCATTGCAAGCATATTACAATGCTAGACTACCTTGTCATTAAATCCACTGGATGCACAAAGTTTTCACTCTTCTGTATAAAATGCTGAATTGAGCTTCTTCACCTTTCAAACACAAACATTAATGACTTGTAATTGCATTCTTGTAAAATAATTATGATAATTTAGCCGAAGCAGAAGAATCCATGGGAATTATCTGCTCGCCTACTGGATGACAGATATAATTTAGGCAAATCTATGGATTTTAAATGGGAACAAGAGGTCACAAGTTCACCATTTTCTAATCACAGCTGCATATAGTTGTAATGGAACACCTTCTCAGCATACAACCATTGCTCCTGCTCTTCCTAAATATTTCATTAACAGCTGTAACGACTACTCAGATTTTAGCATTTAACCACGTCCATGTACCCAGTGAGCACAATTAAAACTTATTTGCTTAGAAGTTGCCCATATTTACTTTTCTGTACAAGAGCTTGCATCACTAACGGGATATTATATAGCATTGCAGTGCAGTGAAAAGACTTACTGTTTCTGTGGAGATGATATACCAATAGGAAAATGTCACTGGGAAAGAAAATATAAAATGTCTACAGGTAAAAAAACAAAAGAAAAAACAAATCAGATACTAAAAAAGGCACAATAAAACAACACAGACCAAACTGCAGGTAAGACAAAATGTCCGTGGTGAGAATGGCTTATAAGGGACTTGCGCTTTGAACAGTCTATGCTCTTTGCTGCTTGACTATAAATTGTTAGGACAGGCATATTTGTAAGGCAAAAGCATGAGCCAGCGCATTTGAAAAGACAGAGCGTGCCAGAGACTGGAAGAGCAGAAGAAAAAGCACCATACCTTTAACCAGTCTCCGCAGGATTTGACAACGACATTTGAAAGAGACAGCTATCATTCTTCTTTGCTGCTTTCCAGCAGTAATGCACATACACAAGCCCTGCTCAGAGAGGATGCAGAAGCAGCAGCAGCAGCACAAGCATACGAATTCCTTGCGCGTAGAACAGAGAAGGTAGTCCCAGAGGGGAGTGACACGGTTTGATTCCTCCTGGTGATGCAGAGATCAGCTCTGTGTCATCTAATGACACTGTATCAGTCACACAGCTCCACGCTGCCTCTCCAGCAAGGAACCTGCAGCATTAGATCAGCTGCCTAACAGTGATGATTCCTTTGTAGCTATGCACTGAGCAAGGAACAATGATGAGCAGGATGGAGCTGGCTCCTTCTCCTGGGTTACTCCTGGTCCTTCCACTCATTCATGCTCCCAGTGCGAGCTGCGTAGAGGGCCGTGTATTCAACATCTGCTGTAAAGCAGCATTTTCTCATCTCCATCCTGTCAATGGGATGTTCCTTCTCTGGAAGTGTTAACCCATGCAGAGCTGAAGGATGGCAGTGCATCTCATTAAGCAGATCGCTGGTAAATTAAGAGCTGTATTAATTACATCTAGCAGTGATAAAACCTAGTTCCATAGTTCTTACACAGAAATGAAATGTGCAATTATATGATGCCAAGGAAATTATTATTTCTTTGTTAATGTGGCTGCTTAGTAACTGCAAATAATGGTGGCGCATTATTTTTAAAAAAGTAAAAAAAAAAAAAATAAACTTATTCTTTATTAGGTTCAAACAACTATAACTCACAGTACAGCAATGAACCTTACTGAGTCACTATTTTCATAGCAATACACATTAAATAATATACAGAACTCTGTGGCCGTTAAGTGTGGGCGTCAAGAAAAGAGTAATTGTGTCAGACATACCAGACATACACTATATTTATATATTCATTCATTTTAGGATCATTCTGTTCAGTCGCTATAGAAGACTGCATGGTTTACATTGCCCTTTGCCTTCGAACATCAAGTTCCATGCACACAAAAATAAAGTTTCAGAGCAGCCCTTGCGCATGCTATAACACCACTCCCTAAATGTATTCCTTCTTTGTGGTTTCCTATAAAAAAGATGGCTTGATAAAAAAAAAAAAAAAAAAACAAAACAAAAAAAAACAGTATATCATCCCACAGATCAATAGAAACCTCCCAGTGAGTGTTTTTAGTTATTACATCTATTGGAAAGGTAATTAATTTTAAATGTATAACTTCACCCACCTGTAATCTTGGGTTCTCACAAATTGCTCATCACCTTTGCCCATGATATTGATTTATTACACCCATGTAATTGCAGACTGCACAACCTCCCCCTTCCCAATCATCTAAAAGAACAATTAAAATTCTATAAACATACAAAACTTTATGGTATTAAATGGCTGTAGCACCTTTATTGGTTTATTAAATCAATTAAGAAAATAGTGTAACTAAAATCAAAAATGAAATGATGAATACATTCAGACACATACCACTCTTAAAAACTATTTATTCAACAAGGTCTACCCTTCATCAAGGGTGGCAGACCACATAAGGTGCCTGCAACAAGGGATGAGAGGGAGGTCGCTGAGCTGATGCCAGTCAACTGTGGGGAAAGCAAGTCCTTTATATATGGTTCTCTACATGCTGTGAAAGGTTCTCAAAAGATGTGGAACAGTTTTTTTCCTGCCAAGAATCCATGGGACAGGTAGGCTAAATTCTTAGAGGCCAGTAACCTAAAAATATGAGGGGAAATTTATCATACAAAACATAAGGAGGCGACAGTCACAAGCCCAGATTGTGTCTCCTTTGCCATTCCTTAACCACTTCCTGTCCAACCCATGTACATAAACGGCAGGACGGGAGCCGTGCAGGAGCGGGTGGCCGTTTATTAACAGCCTCCGCATTCACTGCCTGTGAAAGCTCCCTGGACACAGCGGAACACTGATCACTGTACGGGACCTCTGTGTGAGATCCCGATCACATGAATAGTAGTAATCAAGATGTCACTTGCTGACATCATTCCTTACTACTTGTGAAATCTGTGAATGATCACAGAAGTCACATGGTGCAAGGCTATTCACAACAGCCTTGTACCATGTGACAAGCTGTGACCAATCACAGCTCTCACAGCATTTCTCAATGGCTGCAAAGATGCAACCAGAGAGAAAGAGAAATTATTGCTTTTATAGCCTTTATGGGTGTAAAAGCAATCAGTGTAAACAAAGAAAAAAAATCATCACCCCCCCCACAAGTAGTAAAGTGTCACTATGGTGACACTGTACTGCTAGGGTGATGGTATTTAAAAAAAAAACAAAACAAGAACAAATATAATTTTTCAAAACATTTTTTACGTTTTTATTTTTTTATAATTTTTGGTTATAAACTAATTAGTTTTTTTTTTTTAATAAAAAGATAGCTGAATACATTTTGGCCAAGATTTATGAAGAAAGATTATTTATTTGCAAAATTGTAGAAGAAAACTTTTTTTTCAAAATGTTTGGATTTTTCATTTATATAGCAAACAAATTAAAAAAAACCCAGTGGTGAATAAATACCACCAAAATAAAGTTTTATCTGTCTCAAAAAAATTCTAAAAAAATTTATAAGGGTACAGTGTTGCATGACCGTGCAATTGTCATTCAAAGTGTGATAGCGCTGAAAGCTGAAAATTGGCCTGGGCAGGAAGGGGGTAAAAGTGTCCAGACTTGAAGTGGTTAAACACTGTACAGTCCTTTTTTCCCTCTTATTGGTGCAAGTATAAATCACACAGACTATAGGACTAGTGTGGAACTCCATATTCACTTTTGGCAATGGGTTCCAATGTAGGATATGTTTCAAAAACAAAAAGAATTGGCAACTGGTCAATTTTATCTGACCCACAAACTTGTGGGGTGATGGCTGCAGATGATGTTCAGATGTTCAGACTGCAAAGTACCATCAGTGCTCCAATGAAAATTGAAAACCAAAAACACGATCACTGGGCTTGTCAAATTCTTGCAGGGGCAGCTACGATTGGTATGGTCATGCCTCACAGAACCATGTATTCATTCCCTACACAAAGGGGTGAATTTGCTAAAGGCAAATAGACTGAACACTTTGCAAGTGCAGTTCTACCACAGCATAGTAAATGAGATGAAGTTTCACTTTGCAGAGAATGCCCAATCACATGCAAGGAACATAACAAAACAGCATTTTGCTTGCATATGATTGGATGATGGAAGTCAGCAGAGCTTACCCTCATTTACTAAGCTCTGGAGCAACTGCACCTACAGAGTGCACATTTTATTTGCCTTTAGTAAATCCACCCCAAAGTTTTTGGGAAGGCTTATAGGGATTGTTCACAACAGTGTGTTCTTCATCAAAAGAGTCATTACATACAGTTCAATGGTAATGCATGTAAAACCCAAAATACAACATACTGTAAAGGTGTGAAACGCATCACAGATATCGAGGCAGCAGCACTGTTCTGCTTATAAAGAAATTAATTTATGTATGTGGGGTATGAAAGAGAGGGTTTGGAAATAGGCAGAGTTCTGTATTCGCAGAAGTAGGGTACTGGTTGGGACTTCAGTGCACAAAAGACACTGTGCTGCCAATCTAAACAGGAAGTTAGGAGCACATTTGGTGTTTAAAACAAAGTAAATACAAAGTGGTACCCATTCTTTCAAAGGGATAAAACATTGGCAAATGAGCATGTATGGGAGAGAGAAACAATTCTTTTTTGCCCTGAGATACACTTTACCACTCCCGTCCCACAGCATCTCTAACTGTATTCTTTTCTATCTTTCTCCACTGATCTCATACAATATCGACCTCATTCCAACAACCTTACCTCTATAAACCCTGCTCCCAAATACTTTAATTTTCTCACAAATTGGACATTGAAGCCTAGCTCCAGGTCAATCCCCTCTTCTCTCAGTCCTTTCCTATTTAAATAAGATTTCAACTGCCCTCAGTGATTCCAATGGCTAGTTCCTTCTAACAGGGAAACTGTGTTCTTAAGAAACACATTTTACTGTGTGTTCCACATATGAGAAAAGACATGAAAAACAAAATAAAATGAAAACACAATTAAAAAAATATTTAAAAAGAATGAAGACAACTAAAGAAGAGCACCCGAAAAAATGCTTGTTAACTCTCCCAGGGCATATAGCATGTCCCCCCACCTAAATCCACGCAGGGGTTACTAAGCTGTGTTGTTCAACAGCTAGCCCCACCCACCTGCCTAGCTATCTAACAACATTTAGGAAAGAAGATAGGGTTCTTACTGAAAGCTCAGGAGGAAATGCACATGACAGGCAGTGCACGGAGCCCTGTTCTTCCTCCTCCTAATCTATCAGATA
Organism: Staurois parvus; assembly: GCF_062004578.1. NCBI lineage: Eukaryota > Metazoa > Chordata > Amphibia > Anura > Ranidae > Staurois > Staurois parvus. The sequence continues at coordinate 27,002,849 of NW_028317943.1, forward strand.
GAACAACTCTGTGTTGTCTCCTCATCTCACCTGTTTAGTATATACTCCAGAGCTGTAGCCTGATACTCCAGAGAACAAAGAGGAAACTTTCAGCTTGTGCTGTGGATCAGTGCAGCTGGAGAAGAGGGCTTCATTCACAAAACACAAGCTGAAAATAGCACAAGCCAGGTACTACACTAGGCTGTCTCGACAAGTGTAGTAGACAATGTGTGCTACTGTCAGCTTGTGTTTTTGTGAATCAAAGCTCTTTTCTCCAGCTGCACTCAATCACAGCACAACCTGACAGTTTCCACTTGCTATACCCTGAGCAGTAGGCTGCATGCCTGGACTGTGTGTAAACTAAGAGGAGAATTGAGAGGTCAGCAGGAAGGAGAGAGGATGTGATTTTGTTGTGTGTAACCTCCATCCATGGCAATGCCCATATTTTCAGGCTTTAGGAGGGGAGGAGCTACAGCCAGCAATGACAGAAAAAGTTTACTATTATTTAATTTTTTTAATAATCACTGCTTGGATTTTAGCTTGGGCAGTGCTATGTGCACAGGGTGCACTAGGAGGGTTGGCAAACTTTTTTTGGTGATAGACCGTCTTTAAACTTGCCCACCAGTCATCCTCATGTCATAGGTTTCTTTTCAAATTACTCATACAACGCAGTCACAGGAGATAACTATGGCAAAGGCTGCCTGGGAAGCCCTGTCTTACACTTATGATGCACTGTAGGCATTACCGTTTTGACTGGACTACTGATGCCAAGAACCCAGGCATTTACAGGCATGAATATGTCAGTGGTAAAAAAAAAAAAAAAGAAAGTGCTGCAATGCCAGCAATTTCAATAAACCTAGAAAGGTATAACTGCAACCTGTACAATTATGTAGTCCTCCGAAATGCTCACAGAGACTCTAAACCCCATTCACGTTTAAAGGGGACTACATAAAAAAAGCTCTGTGGAACATTATGTGCAAGATCCCAATAAACAATGGACAGCCTGACACTCTGTAGCTGGCAAATGTCCTCCTTCCATACTGCAGTGCTAAAGCAGCTGCAGCAGCTGCTGCCAACATCAAAATTAAAGCAGCCAAATTGAACAGACCCAGAACAGACTACCACCCAGAAGATAGGCTGCCAGAGAAGAAAGCAGGAGAAGCAAGGACCCAGGAGGAAGTTGATGTCCATCTCCTTAAAGAGGTGGCTTCTATAGCCAAAATTTTTTTTTTTAAAGTTCTGGAGTGAGTATGGAGGGGCTAGAACCCTTGACTTTTTTTTTTTTGTTTGTGTCCCTTGTTGGAGATTCACCTCTCTATTTGTTCTTGTGATCACTCAGGGAGACTAAAATTGTTGGGAGAAGCAAAATTAGGGGATGCCAGTGACACAAAGTCAGTTCCCCCAGTGTCAGAATGCCTGCAGCAGTCCCGCTATAAGTCGCTGATCGTCATCATTACTAGTCAAAAAAAAAATTACAGTATTTATACTGCCATTTGTAAACACTATAACTTTCATGTAAACCAATGTACACATATTGGGATTTTTTTTTTTAGCAAAGACATGTAGCAGAATACATTTTGGCCTACATTTATGATGAAATTTGATTTTTTTTAAATTTTTTTTACTGGACATGTTTAATAGCAAAAGGTCAAAAAAATTTTTTTTTCTCAAAATTGTCACTTTTTTTTTTTAGAGCGCAAAAAAAAACAAAAAAAACAAAAAACCGCACAGGCGATCAAATACCACCCAAAGAAAGCTCAATTCGTGGGGGAAAAAAGGACTTAAATTTGATTTGGGTGCAGTGTTGCATGACCGCAGAATTGTCAGTTAAAGTAACACAGCGCCTTAACTCAAAAAATGGCCTGGTCAGGAAGTAGGGTAAATCCTCAGGAGGGCAAGGGCTTCATCCTTTTGTATTTACATTTATGACTTCAAATGTTACACTCAAACTAGTTGGCAGAAAATCTTTCCCACACAGGTAGCAAGACAAAATTTCAATTTAGTCTAGCTTGTGTTTGCTTTCTTCTGATTTCTTTATAATCTTTGGCACTTTAAGAGCAGTCACACAATAGGCCCTCAACCTTTTCAGAGCAACCACAAGTACCTTATTTCTGAAAGCATTAAATCTTTCTGGTCATATGTAACAGCAGAAAATTCAATTCAATATGTTGCCTCAGGATAGGTTCACATCTATGCAGGTTGTGGTTGTGTTGCATTTTTCAGGCGAGTTTTGGGGGTGCGTTTTTGAACATACTTTTTTTGTGCTAATAGAAACGTATGACAGGTTCTGTTCATGTACTGCGACTTCACACTCTCTGGCATCAAAGTAGTCCAGGAACGCTTATGTGACCAAAGTCGCATGTTAGGGTTAAGGACTAGGGATAGCGTTAATGGCTAGGATTAGGTTTAAGAGCTAGGGTTTGGGTTAAGGGCCAGGGTTAAGAGCTAGGGTTAGAGTTAGCAGCAACTGTTCGGGTTAGAGATAGCGTTAGCGGTAATTTAAGGTTGAAACGCTAACCCTAACATTTAACTTTAACCCGAACGCTTAACCCTAACATGCAACTTTGGTCACATAAAAGGTTCCTGCAGTACTTTGATGCAACTTTACACTCTCTGGCACTCGAGTAGCATCAAAGTCACACTACATGAACAGAACGGTCAAACTTTTCGGTCAAAACACAGCAAAAATGCAACACTTGCATTTTTGGTGCGGGTCCATTGAAGTCTATTACACACAAAACACAATCTGCTGTGGGAAAAAAAGTCCCTTTCCAAAAAACACACCGACTCAAAACGCACAGATGTGAACTAGATCCATAGGAAATCGTGTTAAATGGACTGCATTGTATTTCTGTAAACTGGAAAACGCAGTGAAATCCACGTAAGTGTGACCTTAAGGTCAAGGAAGACATCATCTTGTACAATTGCTTCTAGACAGACTTTTCAATTCACAAAGCTGTACACACTGACTCCATGTCGGGCAAAGCCCAGAGGGGAAAAACAGTCTGGAAGGTTGCGCCAAACATTTATCAACTTTCCTCAGCAAGAAAAAACTCACCAGTGACTGGCTGATGAAGATAACTATTCACAAGTTATTGTTTCTTCCCACTCTTACTACTGGAAACTCAACAGTAGCAGGCAGATGCAATCAATACCTGGAGCTTAGGAAAAACCTGCAGAGCGCAGACAACAGTAAACAGAGCTCATGATGGCTATAGCCTAGCTGCATAGCATAAGGCAAACACAAGGAAACTAGGAACACTTGCAGGCAGGGTCCTGACTACCGATATACATGAGAAAAGAATAAACTAAATGTCAATAATAGTAACATGGCTTACAGGCTAAAGTTAGACTTATTATTTATTTTACAAAGGAACCTGCAAAGTATGGATAAGAAGTATGAGTTCAGAAGGTAGGTAGACTAGGGATTTATTACCGTTCATTCAATGTTAACTGATCAGGAAATCCCTTTGTTTGCACAAATTCATCGCACCAGGCCCCATCTAGACAATTATTTTGGTACTTTAAAATTAGAACAATAATTGTAATCTATGTTAAAGAGTAATTTGCAAAAAAACAAAACAAACAAAACATAGCCTATATAATTGTAAAAAAAGTCATATTGTAATTGAATGTTATTAAAAATATCTTTCCTTTTCAAATATGCAGTACTGTAATTTTCTGTAAAATGCAATATGGCTACCTGGAGGCATTCTGTACAAAGATGGTGCACAGACTGCCTGCCAGAAATATGTTCTGCTTGCGTGATTGGCTTACTGATTTTCCCAGAAGTCCGCACATCAGACTTTTGGCATCCCCTGCAAAAAACTCCCAAAGGGAAATCATGTCTAAGGCCTGGTTCACACTACATGCTTTTCAGTTGCGTTTTTTCTGCATCCAAAATGCACAGAAAGTAGTTTATATGGTTGCCAGTGTCATAGTTCACATCAGTGCTTGCAGTTCCAGTGCGTTCCGGGTGCAGAAAATAAAAAAAAAAAGTACAACAGGCTGCATTTTTTCTGCACAGAACTGTACTGTAACATGGTAAAATGCACCAAAAACACACTGGAAAGCACATGTTCCTATTTAAATTGAAGAGAAAAAAAAAAAAAGAGGAAAAAATGAACTGGAATGCATAAAAAAACACAGTGGAACGAGTAAAAAATGCATCAAAAAAGTGTACAAAACACGCATACAAAAACTGCATCCGGAATGCATTTGGACTGCTGTTCTATAGTGTGAAACGGCCCTAAAGGGATGCAGACCTTGTGGCTTTCCTCAGAGCCCTGCAGGTGCAGCAGCTTATTATTCTGAAACCACACATGGACACAAACAGCTATTTCTCCCAAACAAAAGGTAGCAATCTGCAACAATGTTTGCTAAAATCCTTGCAATGTACATAGATCACCCAGAGGGGAGTGTTTTGGGTTTTTTTCTTACCAAAAGTGGAGTCACTCTTTAATAAGTAATGACTCTCTCAAGTCTATTATAGCTTTTGAAACACTTTACAGAAATAATTCAGCAACCAAAGGAGTCTGGTCTCTAATTTATGCCTCAATTTTGGGCAGTACATATTAAGAAGCCCCACTAAACAGCACTTGCTGGAACATGATCTCAAATCTCTCTGCGAAGACTGGACTTAAATCTGGCAAGTTCAATCCAAAAGCTCCCATAATATACAAGCATTGGAGAATTCTTATACTGGATGGTAGGCCCCTAAGAGGGGTCATCTGTCTTGTTATGCTCTATAATATCTATGTGCCATATACACCTGCCATGTCTGTAAATTTTGTTTCCCTCAGCATCAATATTTATTGGTAACAGGAAATCACCAACTGCATGATTGATAGCACAGCACATTCATTTCTATTGAAGCAATTAAATGTGCTCAGCATGAGGGAAGTGACTGAATTACTGCACTGTGCGATGATAGTATAGTATGTAATATATAATATATTATATATATATATATATATATATCTTGTGTAGCTCCTGTATATACAGTGAATATGACAGAAGAAAAGTGATCAATCACGGCAAATTTTATCCTAGTCAAAACCTTAAGCTGTGCATAGATGCATCGAAATTTGTCCAGTTCAGCAGGGACTGGACAAATTTCAATTCATGTATGGCCACTCCCATTCAACAGGAGTCGATCAAATGTTCAATTTCTGTCAAACTGACTTTTTGGGAAAAATTTCTTGTTCAGTGGCTGCAGCTGCTGATCAGTGTATTCTGACAGCGTAGCATCCCCATTACCAAAATGCAATGTCTCAGCAGGGAGGATTCCTCTGTGCACCTCAACTGTGTATATGGAGGAATCAGTTTGGTTATTTTTGTTCAGCCAGCTGGAAGAACAAAAGAAAACAAATCATATATGGCCAGCCTTAGCCTTGTGCATGCAAGTATTGGGTTTTCTGGAAAGCACCGGGCTGCTGCCAACACAGATGCTTTTTCAAGCATCTGCTACTTTTTCATCACTAAAAGGGTTGCTGTACTGAAGTTCAATTCACCACAATTCCTTACAGATTATGCTCCCTACACGTAAGTATCAGAGAAATATGCAATAATGAACTTGTCTACACTTTGTCCTTTCAAATAAAATATACTGTATGGCTTCCATATATACTGTATATACAGAATATGTGTAATAATGGGTCCAAACAAGTATGGTCTGAAGCTGATCCATTACTAATAGGCTTTAAAAGGCAAGATAATGCCGTCAATATGATATATGAATGTGTTTCTTCTTTTACTACATGGCTTTTTAAAAACTCTTTCCTCCCTTATGCTCCAGTTTATCTCTGCAGTGCTTTTTACAGTCAGGGAAGCAAAATGAAGGAGGGGGAAATAAAAGTTCATCATTGCAGTCACTAGAAGCTGCAACACCTGGAACAGAGGTATTGAAGCATTATGAATACTTTATTACACAGTACATCCTGCACCATTCACAAAGTATCTGCACAAGAACAAAGATGCCAACAAAGCAATGTATCTCAATTCAAACACCACAAAATACACAATGATTGCTTCTGCCTAAAGGTTAATGTTGTCTGACCCTTCTTTTCTATTAAATGGACCAACAAAAAATAAAAATGTTAGCAACCTTAAGTGGAACTGCACTGTGTCGGCGCACCACAAACCAAAAATGCTATTTAATTCATTGTTAATAATTAATGCAAACTCACCCATCCATTCATGTCTCCATGCTTTATATTGCTAAGAAATCATTTTGAAAAACACCCCCTGGCATTTCTGGCAGTGGCCATCTTGAGTAATGGCAGATGATTCATGTAGCATCTACTTCCTGGAATCCATCTGCCAACAGCTCAGGCATTGGCTGAGCTGAGAACCCTCCCTCCCATACTGAAGACTCTTGGGATGTATGACATCCCTTGCTTAGGCATGGAAACCAGGAAGTAACTGAAGAAATGTAAAAAAAAAAAAAAAGTTTAAAATAAGTAAATATGATATACTTTCCTATCTATTTAATAATGCCAGTAGCATAAGGATTAAAAATAGTCAATGCTGATTGAGGGAGTGAAGTTCCACTTTATATGAAAAGGCTGGAGATGTAAATCACACACATACACACACTAGCATAATTTGCTTATTTTTACAACAAATCAAGCTCCAATCCTGATCTTGCAAAAAAAAAAAAAAAAAAAATTATATATATATATATATATATATATATATATATATATATATATATTTTTTTTAACATGCCTCTACATTTCATATCTTGGAGTACAGTGCAGAACCCAGGAATTTATTCATTGACCATGGGTTATATGACACTATTTTCAGGTGAATGGACACTGACAAAAAGTTTTGATGGGTCTGACCACTGGTGCTCCCATATAATCCTGCCCGAGGGGAGGAACCTGTGCCCTGTACTGTACCCCAAGATACAGAATTTACTTGTTCATCAAAAATTTTTCTCATCTTTATTAAAGTACAATACAGGACGCAAGAACTGATCTACAGACAACGGGACATCACAAAGCAATAATCGAGGGGTGGGCAACAATACATCTAAACAGCAGGAACAGGCTCACAGAAAAACAAGAAGGTTCAACAAAGCCAAACAGACTGTTAACAGTAGAAGAACTTTGCTGCTGGGGCAACAGACATGGTAAACTTAACAGGCATCTAGTAACCAATGGTTTGGGAGAAATGTGAAATAGAATTCAAGCAGTGGCTCTGCTCAAATGAGTTTAACTGCTAGGTGCTGCATAGGCCCCAGAATCCAACCTCAACAGGAGAATGGGCTCAGACAGGCAAGGAATGACTGATATGTAAATAGCAGATGCCCTGTAAAAAGGGGACAAAATGACCACCCAAGCAGGTGGAAGTGGAAGGAAAAAACCCCAGAGGCACACTCTTTTTAGAGTATTTTTGAACATACAGGGGTTGTGCAGTATAGGGAGTATATATTCACAGACTAGTACTCACCTTCTTACCATGTGTTCGTCACTTTGGATACTGTGATCACCATAAACTGTGATGGTGAAAAATCTTGAGCTACCTTTGCCAGAATGTCAACACCCCTCATGGTTTCTGCCACAGAGAGAGAGTGTAAAGCAATTCCTGTTTTAGGCCAGGCATATAGCCAGGGGTAGATAAGGCAGAAGAATGCTTGCAGCCAATATCACCCGCTGCTTCCAGAATAACCTTTAGAATAGGTCAGACATACAGACACACATTCAGCGACTGTAAAGCCTGCCTTAGATAGGTTGATAGTTGTATGTTGAGCACCTGTAAGGAAGCCCGAGTCAGGGGGCTGGAGTGGTGTTGGGGTTCGACCTTGCTCCAGAATGAGGGAACCACTATTAACTTGAGAGGAACTTTGAGTTTTTCTCAAGGTCTGCAGCAGACTCACCGACGTCTGTCCCATGTGTTTCCGCTTCCAAGCGCACGTAATCCTTCATTGCCAAGTAAGGGTTTCTCCCTGCAGAGCACTCACATAACAGGTGAGCATTAAGGCGGTTCAGAGTATAATGATTGAGGGAGCTGGTCAGAGTACTATACACTTCAACTGTATGGTTTTTTTTTTGTTAAGCTAATTAAAAATTTTAAAACTATAGGTTTCCTAAAAACTATAATTCTTGCAAAATATACAGCAATATGTTATTTCACCTTTTCAACAATACAAATCACTATGGACATCTAGCAATGAAAACTCTGTGATGTATACTGTTCTAAACACACTACAATCTAGTGAATTGCCCATAAACGTATTCCCACCATCTAATCTACAAAACTCATTTTATGTTTAGGGACACAACACAACAGCTATATACGAATACGTAAAATGCAGCACATGTTGCAATGCTGGGTTAAGACTAATTAAAGCATATTTTGTTGGAGAAATTTTAAGCTAATAAAAAGTTAATCAGCTATGCTCTGCGTGAAAGGCACACATTGACAATATTACACAAATTTTGTAAATATGGGATAATGATTTTTTCAAAAGCAAATAAAACAATTTGTGGAATAAAAACGTATAGCACACAAGAGTGTTATCACATTCACATCCAAAGTGCAGCACTAAATACAGTTTTAGCAATTAATCCCCATGAATGAGTTAGAGTGAATATTCTCTGGCAAATTATTAGTGATTAAATTAAGGTCAAACAGTATTTTCTACGATGAAGATATCTGCTTGCCTCAAGAGGCAGACACATCAAAATGATTGAAGAAAGTCTGAACACCAACAGGCATGTGATCACAATCTCGAGATGCTTCGCCTCTGCCAACGCTAGAAAACATTCCCTAAAACACCTTCAGATATAAGATAACTTTTTGATTTAGAAGCAAAACACTTAAAAGAGTAGTTTGCTTAAATAAAAAGACGACTGATAAGATAAACCAACATATGCAAAAGATTACAATATTAATAGCAGAACTATATATAGACTAAATTCACATTAATATAATCCTTACTTTTGGCAAAAAAGGAAAGCATAACAATGTCAACTTACTTTTTTATCTGGTACCCAAAGCTAATCTTTTCCCTGACACTGATCACATGACTACATGCCAAATATTGATCATCTGCATAAGAGGCTTGGCAATTTGGGGAGAGACAATCAAATGGCAGTAACTGGGCAATAACTTGCCAGCTGATCATTGCTACATCACTACAGGGAAAAGGCAGAATCCAGAAGTAAAAAGCATTTCCACCTTGTACTTTTTATTTTTTTAATAATAATACATACCTTAAAGTGGATAAGGATCTTAGAAAGTTTCCAGACAACATATTCATTTTAAAGTGCAACTGCAGCCAAAAATTGATTTGTGACTTACCTGTAAAATCCAATTCATAGAATACAGTACAGGCCAAAAGCATATTCTTAGATGTCTGGGTTATATGTTGCTACCTTCAGGTGATTGGGTACTGGAAAAACAGAACTGTAAGGACCCCCATTTTACTCGTCCCACTGTTACCCTCAGTTTTTTAGCAAGCAATAAGGGGAAACAAGAAGCAGGCTGTCCCTGTGTGAGAGCCTCCAGGATGCATAGAAAAGGTCTTGAGTGGCTTAGGAGCCTATATGGAGACCACACTGGTAACATTTTGGTCAATGGAATCTGCAGGGTCCAGTTTTAAACAGGAACGCACCTCATCCACCAGCACAGAAATGGTATTTCTGAGTTTTGGAGAGTGAAAGGCCAAAATGACCTCTTCCTGTGGAGATATTTCGTAATCAGAAGAAAGTGCTCCCTCTTCCCTTTTTTTAGGTAATAAAACATCCCCCCTCCTCTCTGTCCTGTGGCAGGGCAGGAGCCAAAACAGAATCAGAGACAGTGCAAACCCTGAGACTAGAGGTTTCCAACATGGTGGGGATCTTTCTTATAAAGTCTGCCATAGATGTGGAAAACGTTTCCCTGCTCAAACAGGAGAAATAATGAAGGAATGGCAGGAGGATAAATGCCTCTGCTGTCTGAAGAAGAGTCATTAGTGAGAGAAAGACACTCCCCCTACCATGGACTGCTGACAGGTTTTCCTGAATGCCCTTTCATCCATCCTCCATCTTCTTATTAAGCCTCTCAGAGAATGCATAGTAGCGTGGTAGGGGAGGATTCAAAGTGCCCTGAAGGAACTAATATGGCGCCCCCTCAATAGTAATGTGCCCTCCTGAGGAAAAAAAATCAGGCTGCAAAAAAACTTAACAGTGATCATAGCAGCACCTAAATCCTCTTGAAATGGTGGCTCATCCTGCAAGAATCTGCTGTCATAGAGCTGGACAGAGTAAACGCTGCAGTGTGCATTTGTCGACAGCAAAAAGAGAAAAACAGCTATGTCATGACAGAAGGCAGCAACAATCCTATGTAAAGAGCTCCCTCTGCTGCACAAAAGAGCCATTACAACTGAAGTGCCTCAAAAGGTTCCAAGACTTCTCTCTTTCAGTCTTAAAAAAGGCAGTAAAAATTTCATTTTTCCATAGTTCCAGCAAATTCACATTCTTATCCACTTGCTGACCCGCTACAGTAAATCTACTGCGGAAGGTCGGCATATGCAGGCACAATCACACACGGTACATATATCATTGTGCCTGCTCTAGGTTAGGATGAAGCAGAGCGCCCCTCCTGCACACAGTGGATTACAGTTACCAGTAATTGGTAACTGGGTAGCATGTGATCGTTATGATTGGTCATAGCAATCACATGATCACAATGTAAACAACCTGTCTTGAATCGCTTTCCATTCATGAACAGATTGCTTACTGTTGTGATCTGAGAGTGGCCCACAACAATCATATGGTACTTGGCTACCTGTGTACAATGTGATTAGCTGTAACCAATCACAGAGCACGACCAAAAGCAAGCTGTTCATGAATGGTTAACCAACTCATGACAGCTAAAACTACTGCTTATACAGCGATCTTCACTGTATAAACAATAACAGTGTAAAAAAAAATCCCTTATCACCCCCCAGAGTAGTACAATGTCACTATAACACTGAGCTACTGTGATGACAGGATGTTAAAAAAAAAAAAATTGTAAAAAAACCCCAACCCTTAAAAAAATGTATTTTTATTTTTTTTTAACATAGTATCACTAGTCAGTGTCCCTGATCACGCCACACTAGTCATATGATGACACAGTACTGCACTGGTGACTATGTTAAAAAAACCCACCTTTTTTAATTATTTTAAAATGTCTTCACTTTCCAAAAAATTGTGACAAAATTAACAACTTCAAAAAAACTTGTCATGCATCTTACTAAATGCCTCAGACTGTCTACTTTCCAAAAAATGGGTATTTTGGGGGATATCTGTACTATCCTAGCATTTTAAGGCCTCAAGAAACGAGATAAGACTTCAGTACATCAGGACTGATACATTTTAAAATATACACCTCAGTTTTTAAACTCTATAAAACTTTTATTTCACTTTATTTTTGCTTTTCTTGAGAGCATTTCCCACTTTGCACTAGCTACATTTACAGATCCTTTCAATTGAGAGAGAACAAGGTAGGTAGGTGTGTGTGTGTGTGTGTGTGTGTGCGCGCGTGCGTGCGTTGCAGACAGAAGGAACGTGCTTTTTTTATTTTTATTGCTAAATTTTGCTTTGCAGCCTTAACGGTATATATATATTTTTTTTAACGATCCTAAAGTAGACCTAGCATCGGATATATTTTTCATGTTACGTGCTTGCTAAGTAATGTGCAGCAATAGTTATTTGTTACCTCATAGAAATCACAGTACTCTCTACGGTGCATCTGATTTTTATACCAAAATTATAATACCACCTTTGTTTAGACATTATCCTGGATCAATATCCAGTTCCTAGACTGAGAAGCTGGCTCAGAAAGAAATACAATCACGTAAACATCCAGGTGCCTGTGCAGTTCTGGTTTACTTTCACACTTTACTGACACAGATCAGCCATTTTTTGCAACTCTCACCTTCTGACTTGCTGCAAAGTTACAATGTTGCAGTCTGATCACTGGGGGGAGGGGAGACTGAGATAATGCTTCCTCATGCCTGAAGCAGACTGGTGTGACTGAAGCTCAACAACTGCTTTATTTTGTCTTTATACTGTTGATGTTATTTGTGCAGACTAGAAGTGACTTAATGCAATTATAAAGGTGTATATATTGGGGTTTCCAACAGTCAGTAAATGTAGGGACAGTTTTTAAAAATCAGTGATTTTTACAACTGTCTGTAAATTTCAGGGGCTGATAATTTGTTATGCTGTGTAATTTACTGACGGATCACTTTTTTTTTTACTAGGTTTCGTCAGTAAAGAATGCTGCTAGGTTGGCAACACTGATACACACACACACACACATATATATATATATTTTTTTTTATTTACTTATTTTTTTAAATAAACAATATACTTACCAGGAAGCTGCTTCCTATGGTGGCACATCTGTGGGTTCGCTCCTGAGCTGGGCTGAGTCCATATACTGAAACACAGTGTGGCTAGCCCCACCCCCGTTCCCTCCTCACAGGATTTGATTGAAATCAGCAGAAGCCATTGGCTCCCACTGCTGTCTATGAGCCTGTGAGAGGGAACAGAGAGAACCATAGCTGCTGAAGGTGGGCACATTACTGGATCGAGCAAAGACTCCGGCAAGTATTTGGAGGGGAACAAGTAGTGGACTTTTTTTTACATTAATGCAGGTAGGGCATTAAGGTAAAAAAAAAAAAAAAACTTTCTAGCTTTAAAACCACTTTTAAGTCCCACCTTGATAAAAGGTCATCTCTCCTGATTTTATAAAATAGAGTATCGTATCCTGAGGTCATTGTTACTTTGCTATCTCTCCCACAACAGCATAATGGTAATGAGTTGACCATAAAAGCCTGAAACAACTTCCAAAAGTTATTCATTACGAGGTGATCACTCTTGCGTGTAAGGTTTCAATGCTATTTGCGCTTTCACAATTACAAACTTGTGCATTAAATTAGGTCTATCGATTTATTTTTCTCAAGTACTCTTGCATATAAAGTACATCTAATTCTCATGATGCAACAGAACCCTCTTGATATTTCAGATGTGCCTGATCTGTCAAAATTAGAGTGAAACTAGAGTACATTTTCAGCAAGTACCGGTACATATTTTAAGCTATTATAATACTAACTGTAATTAATGTATTTAACAATTCTACATGGATGCTATACCACATTTCCAGTTAGTCAGCCCTCCTAACAAATGCCAACATACATCACTAGCATGTGTGTCCATTATTGTCAATCAGAGAGAATTCTGGTAGACATATATTAAGAGAGAGTCGAACAGTAAAAACACCATAAAGAAAAATGTACAGGTAATAAGCAGATATGGTGGTTCCCAAGTACAGAAAACATTACAAAATACATAAAGTGACAAGGTTTTAACATCAACTCACATTGATAAGATTTTTTACATCGGGTGTTCACAGCTAAATCTAACAAAAGTATATTAATATTAATGCAACAACTAAAGCTTTATTTTAAAGTGGTATTAAACCCAAAACCAAACATTATATTGCTGGTTACCAATTCTTGGATGTGATGGCTGCATTTGTTTTCTTTTTTAGGCTTCTTCCTTTTATTTTCATCTGGTGATCCAGCTAATATACCTGTTTAGCAACAGAACAATCTCTCCTGCAGATGTATCAGTTACAGGGATGTGACAAAACCATTTAACACTGACAGGGGTGCTCACAACGATCAGCTTTTATTTACGTAAAATGAAAAAAAAAAAAAAGGTTTGCTGTAACTGCTTGTCAAGTGTTAACTGGAGCTTACACACACACGCACACACTCTGACAGTGCTGTTGTCCAAAGGTGTGTCTGTTGCTCCTTCATCCAGTATGTAGGCACCCCAATAAAAAAAAGTGTGTTACTGTCCTGATCACCAGATAACACAGATTAAAGAGCCTAAAATAGAAAACGAATACAGGCACCATACCTAGGGATTGGTAAAATGCAATATATTACATTTTTGGTTTAGGGTTTATTATTTATTTAGCACCACAAAATGATACTCTGCTCTGTATTCTTAGCAGTACTGGGACGTGGGTAGGGGGTGGAACCAAGTGAAGGCGCTCAGAGGTAGGGGGGGTGGAGACGAAGTACCTCAGAAGGGGGAGTTCCTGCACCTTTTTTTTTTTAGAAAAAAAGCCCTGCTATACTACCGCACAGTGTACAGTATCTCTTTTAACAGGAAGTCAAACTTGCAATTTTGGAACAAAGTGGTTCTAAAGGCTGAAGGTTTCTTATACCTTCTGTGTGCTATTCCCCCCACAGCCCCTGCCTTATACTAACCTGAGCCCCATCTCGATCCAGGGATGTGCACAGAGGCCTCGGCTGTCCCGGGGCTCCCTCTCCTCATTGGCTGAGGCAGCAGCGGGAGACATTAGCTTCCACTGCTGTCAATCACAGCCAGTGAGCCAATGAGAAGAGAGCGGAGGACGGGGATGAGACATGGTTCAGTGTCTTATTAACGCACATAGCTGGGTTCGGGAGCATGCAAGCACGCACTAGTTACCCCATAGCAGGTGACTTGCTATTGGGGGCATTGGTAAAGGGGGAGGAGCCAGGAGCGCCGGTAGGGGACATGAGAAGAGGATTGGGGCTACTCTGTGCAAAATCACTGCATAGAGCAGGTAAGTATGACATAATTATTATTTTTTATTTTTTTTTTAAACTGAATCTTTAATACCACTTGAAGTCCTAAGAGTTACCCCTAAATTTTATATGTGACAGAAATCAGGAGCAAAAATACAAATTTTAACTTTACCCAGCTTTCAGTATCTTGTCCCTTCTATTGTATTTTTCAATGTAATTGTCATGGCCAAAATATTTCTTCTTTAAACCATCTGCTTACATGGTGTTCAAAAGACTCCCAATGTCCCTATGGTGACCCTGACCAAAATATGAGCATGCAAGCAGAAAGAAAGTAACTAGTTCTATTAAAAAAAATTGTGATTCAGACCTGTGACACTAAAAAAGTCAAAGCCACATTATAATTTCCAACAGTTGACAATCTTTTTGAGAAATGACAAATTCAACACTGTATAAAACCCTTCTTTCACTAGAGCTATATTAGTATACACAATCACAAAGTGAAAGATGGATTATAGTAGAGAGGTTTTCTCTTTCATAGAAAGTTACATGAAAAGCTAGAACATTTTCTACTAGGTATGCCAATCTTGGAGCCATGCATGTTACAGGTTGACAGCAGCAATCAATAACACAGCAGGACTTGTATATAATAAATTCAGACAGAATAATCGCAAATGGGATCCCTTTAGTCTTATGACTGTTTTACAAGTGAATATGAATATGTAATATGTATTTCATTCCATTTGTTATGTGGGTAGAGATAGAACAATTTTTTATGTGGTTAACTCCAAGCCAATGACCCAACAATCTTTCTGTTACTTAGAGATTATAATAAAATCTTGAGATATTGATGTAATTTCTACTCCAAATATAACACATCCACAATCTTTGTACGCTGTTATGGCATTACACTGAGTTTTTTTCTGCCCAGCAGATGCTTGCATTGGCATTGTTGCACATAATTCTCAAAGGCCGGTAAAAAAAAAATAGTAACATGCTCACTCATAGCAAAGTATACAAATTGCTTCACTTTACTCCGATCAACAAAACCTACCATATTAGCCCTTAGCACTTTCCAAAGAAGCTATAATCTGCTGCAGAGAGATTTCCGTTCTGTTAGGATAAACTACATCCAGAAATCATGGTCTAAAATCCTTCCGGTTATAGATGGATAAATGTTTATGCCAACAGTAAAGGGGGGGGGGGGGCAATATAGAGTAGAGCCAGTTAAAAAAGCTTACTGCTAGAACAAATTCCACAGCTTCACAATTCTAAGAATATTCATGACACTTCACAGAAATCTGCATGTCATGCATAATAATGCCTGGATACAATCGCAAGGATGGTTTTACAGGACCTCTATATTAGCAATATGATTACTGTATGATTAGTGTAAATGTCAGATCAATTTAACTGTCTCTTATGGAGAATAGTATGAGAATTACACTTGCCTAAATAAATTGTGTGGTAGAACTTGCCTGTAACTACAGTAATTATTCAGTGTAGAATACTGTATGTGCATTACACAAGCGTGACCACGTATAATGCACTTAAATAAACAATTTTTTGCAAAGCATAACTACTACCCTTCTAAGCATGGCCACTGCAGACGTCTAGTTTGAATGTGAGTAATGGTAAAGGAAGCTGAAATACAGAATTTACACAACACTCTCAGGATGTAAGCTCCCAGTGAACCTGAGAGGTTTTCTGAATTATGACAGCAGTGCATTAGATTGAGTTATAATTAAAGTTAAAGTGCTGCAATTTTTTGCTGATTGGCATAGGATTAATACATTTTCATATTTATTTTCCCTCTATGCATGCACAGTGGTAAACCTCCACAAAGCTTTCCACGTGTATGCACAACGTATGTATGTTACAAATGCATTCACAAATTATGCTTCATATAAATATTTACCAATAACAGAGTGCTAAGAACATGTCAAAAACTTGATGGATTCTCAGAGCAGCTAATTCTTAACTCCTTTTATCGATGGGTTTTGCTAATACATATACTCCAGCAGTTTTAACCACTTCAATAATAAGAGGATTAATGCACAGCAGAGAAAACCGAGAGAGCCTCTAAAAGAAGCATTAACACAGTCTTTAGATAACAATATCTTTTCTCTAGCAAGAGACATTATGCAGCATTGTAGGTATCAATGATTGAAAGTACTGTGAATATAAAACATGGCATACAGCAAGTAAGTCAAGAAGTGTTGCATTTTAAAACCTGTCATATTTCAGTGGTCATTAAAGACTAGAAATAAAGATGAAAGTAAACCTCCCCATGCAAACCAGAATGACAATACAAGGTGTCATATAGTACTAGTGCCTATCTTTAGCTTGTTAGCTTCAGCGTGCGCCAAGAGCCCCTAGCCTGAGGCAAGCATGGTATACTTAAAGGCATGATACTTGCAAAATGCCTGCTAGGATTACTTAAAGTGGTTCTAAAGGCTTAAGGTTTTTTACCTTCATGCATGAAACGCATGAAGGTAAAAAGCCTTCAGTGTACAGCTCCCCCCTAAGCCCCCCTTATACTTACCTGAGTCTGATCTCCAACCAGTGCAAGGAAGCAGCATCTCTCCTGGGTGTCTCGCTCATTGGCTGAGCTACAGCAGTGGGAACCATTGGCTCCCACTACTTTCAGTCACAGCCAGTGAGGAGGGAGCAGGGGCTAGGGCCAAGCCGTGCTCTTATAGACACACATAGGCGACTCAAGAGCGAGTATGCACGAGTATCCCCAGAGCAAGCAACTTGCATATGGGCACTCAGCAGGGGAAGGGTCCAGGAACTCTGGTGGGGGGACCCGAGAAGAGGAGGATCAGGGCTGCTCTGTACACAACCATTACACAGAGCAGTTAAGTATACCAGGTTTGTTATTTTTAAAAAAAAACAAACCTTTAACCACTTGAAGACCACTCTATAATAGTTTTACTGCTACAGTGCGGGCTTCCACTGAATAATCACATATATATGTGATTCTGCACTTCCGCCATAGGGGGGTGCATGTGCCGCCGCAGGCTCTTTTGCGGTGAACACTCAAAGCAGAAGCCGATCTGTGAGTCCCGATGAACACATGTTCGCTGGCACACCCCAATCATTGGGCAGGACACAGAACATAGCTCTGCCTATGTAAACAAGGCAGAGCTCTGTTCTGACAGGGAAGGAAATGAAACATCATGTGTCCCTGTAAAGCGGAAAACACAATCCTTCACTTCACTTAGTAACAGCCACCTTGTGCACAACAAGCTAGGCACACAGTTGACCCTTTGATCACCCTAGATGTTAACCCCTTCCAAACCAGTGTTATCAGTACAGTGATCAGTGCATATTTTCAGCACTGATCATTGTATTAGTGTCACTGGTTCCCACAAAGTGTCAGTGTTAAAATGTCCCCTGCAATATTGCAGTCCCGCTATAAGCCGCTGATCGCTGTCATTACAAGTAAAAAATTTTTAAAAATTCCAGTATATGTCCGATAGTTTGTAGATGCTATAACGTTTGCGCAAACTCATCAATGTACACTTACTGGGATTTTTTTTACCCAAAATATGTAGCAGAATACATTTTGGCCTAAATTTATGAAAACATTTGATTTTTTTTAAAAAATGTATTTATTGTATATGTATTTTTAGTAGAAAATATTTTTTTTTTCCAAAATTGTCAGTTTTTTTTTTTTATAACACAAAAAGTGAAAACCGCAGGGGTGTTCAAAACACCAACAAAAGAAAGCTCTATTTGTGCGGAAAAAAAGCACATCCATTTCTTTTTTGTACATCATTGCATGACTGCACAATTGAAACAGTAATGCAGCGCAAAAAATGGCCTGGTCAGAAAGGGTAAATTTTCCAGAGGGATCACTTAATATCACTTTAAGCAGTATATTTATTGTATGTATATAAAAACACACACACACTGTATATACTGTATATTTATACACACAAACATATACATACACACACAAACACGATTAAAGTCAAACTGGGACTATCGAGTTTATATAATAAAATAAATTTGAAGGAGTGGAAACGGCATTTGTTTTTCAACATACTCCCCTGCTACATTTCTACACTTATCCCAGCATTTAATTAATGCCTGGAAAGCTTTGACATAGAAAGATTTGTCAGTACGCCTGAACCATCCAAAGACAGCCTGCTTCACTTTGTCACCAGTGCTCAAATGCGGACCTTCGAAGAGCTCTTTTAGGGGTCCACTTTCATGACAGATTATGCATCAATTATCCAGGATCAGGCATTCCACATACTAAATGTTCATAGGAATGACTGTTGTGGGCTGGGATCGTCACTAACAGATGTACGGACATCTTTGAAATGTTTACACCATTCAGATGTCTTACTGCAGCTGAGCTTCTCATCACCGTACTGTGCTTGAAGTCTTCAGTAGATATCTCCGGGTTTTACGCCCAAGGGTATCCAAATCGATCCCAAAAGGTAGCCACAGCACTCTATGTTTAAGGTAAATGCTCAGGTTCTCACCAACAAAGAAATCCACACAATATCAAAACTGGAATAGAGGCACTCGCGTGTCTTGCAGATGAGGTAGATCAAAAAAGCAGGGTTTTTTTTGCCGATGCTTCAATGAAGTTCAGTCCATTTTTCATGATGGATAGAACAGTTAGTAATATTAATGCTCCCTGACGGGATGGATATCCAGCTTATGCGTTCTGACCTTGATCTCTTTGGCAATTTTTTTTACATATATGTGCTTATTGCTATGTTTGGCCACTTTTTGCCATTTATGTGTTATATTAGACGGATTCTTCTGTGTGGTGTTCTGGGTATCCAGACCCTTTTTTTTTTTTTTTTAATGCAGGCCTCCCTAGGTTTCCATAACTGCTCCTCTTGTTTCGGATGGAATGTTCTTTCTAGTGGTGTTACTGTGGGGTTCTCACAAGCATTTCTCCACTGCAACTATTCATATATCCATGCCCTGAGGATTCTTCTGTCTGGCTGTGGAGTATTGATTTACATTATGCACATTTGTATGTATTCCCATCTTTGTGTTTTCTGTGGATCTATTGTCTTTGTCTTATGTTGGGTGCTAGTCACACTCTTAAAGTTGTTTACTTTTGTCAAGTGCTTGGTCTTGTGTAGTAGTTTTGTGGCAGTTTCATAATTTTTCATTTGTTGCTATGTTGTCCAAGCACATCACTTGTTTTATTTTTTCATGCTACTAATTATGTGTGTTCTGACTCTGCCTGGTGTTTGCCATGTGCAATGGTGGTCAACTTGTGAGTGTTTATAACATGCTTTGTTTTGTCTTCTTTTTCTGCATATTGCCATTTTTATGCAGGACTGATTTCTGGATAGCTTTATTTAAGCTAGGATCTTTTAGTTTGCCATTTGATGGACTATTGTGATATGCTCCTTTTGTGATCTTTGACCTCTAACCTGTATGTCTTTTTACCCTTGCGGTAACATCACTAGGGGGTGATAGTGGTGGATGGGTGGTTCACTTCCATGTTGTATTGTCTTCAGAAAGATGGACTGAGCTTCACTGAAAAAAAACAATAAAAACACTGCTGTTTTGACCTACCTCTTCTGCAAGATCCTTAGAGTGCCTCTATACCAGTTTTTGATATAACAGCAGAACCTGAAAAGTCTTCATCGTAATAGATCTATTCTTGCTCCAATAAGGTTTGTGGCGTGATGACCAAAGTGATGGTTTAGACATATAAATTCACAAGTGTATGAAAAACCTCAGTTTTTAACGTAAATTGTTGAAAAGGCGTAGATTTTTTTTTCTGCTGTTAAGTGTTGGGAAAAATGTGTATTGTATAATTCCTTCACTTTAACCTCAGAAAATACAGTAGCTTTTGAAGAGGGATTGCTTCTGGATACTAGATGGCATAGTCGATCTCTACAAATATGTGCTGGTGCCCCTTGACAGTCTTCGGCAGTGGCCTGACCTGATTGATGGCGACCCGTTCAAAAGAGACTTAAATCATAGGCAGGGGTACTAGCGGACTAGCAGTTGGTGTGCATTACTTGGCACACAGGGCAATATTCACAATACTCAATACAATACTTTTTTTTCTCCTAAATGGCCACCCAACACATGATAACTGGCCAGATCTAATACAAAGCTCATATAGAACTGGGGAATCACCAGCTGCTCCACAGTTTGCCGTTACTCTTTTTTTAACCGGATACAGGATTTGTCATGCATTTGTTTCCGTGTTTGGGGTGCCATTAACATAGAATGGCACTGAAAGTGTGATTCATTCATTTTAGGTATAAAGGTGGCCATACACTATATACTCTGATTGTACAACTCTGTACAATCTTCTTTAGATTTACAAAAACTACAGTATATAATAAGACGACAAACCTATCTATCCAATAACTTTGTTTCCGATCAGACAGGCCCTTGCACTGCACAGTAGAAGGCAGATCTAAAAGATTGTACAGTGAAGGAGCAGATTTACAGACTTCCAGGGACACACTTCTCCTGTATTCAATACTACAGCTCTATTCCATACAGCAAACCACCAACAGAGGAGGCCACTGCAGTGACTGCATTGAGGAAGCATATAACTGCAGAGGTGGGCGGGAGCAATCTTCTGGAGAAGGAGGGCAGGTGTTGAAGTACTTCCTCACTCTACTAACAGTTTGCCTGTCCTGTAAGAGGGATACCAGGAAGTCATGAAGGAGTTTTCTATAGCAGAAACTGGAGGCTGAGGTGATTCCTACCCTAGAACATAGGAAAAGCCTTTTCTTTTCTGCAACAGAGGTATATTAATGGTATACTGGTACAAAGAGAAGCTGTACTGTAGAAAAAAAAAAAACAGCCTATAATGCTTGCAGTAGCTGATTTGTATGTGGTCAGTTACAATTGCACAGTTGTTGGTTAACATTGCCAATATAAGATGTTGTACAAGTTCCTCCATTTTGTTAAATAATAGGGGTCTGTCTCTTTAAGGTACTGTCTGCATATGAGCACATGGTTGTAAGGGGGACAGTAAGCACACACAGTTCAATGCAGGAAAACTTTGCACAGCACGCCCATAGCACAAAACAAAACATTTACTTGTCCGAGGCACAAACTAAACATATCAGTTCCTTACAAACAGGGTGCCCCTCAATGGGTTCCTCAAAACAAGACAGCACATGTACTTTGTGTTCTGTTAGTAGTCAGCCTGTTGCCCAGCAGCGGCAGGCTCTTACAAAACAAATAGTGAGAGATGGAGCCTAGAGCCTCAGTCAGCTCATATATTAAAAAGACTCAAAGACAGCTAAGACTAATTAGTGAGGTCTGGTTAAGAAATAAGACATGGACCTAGGACTACAGGCTATATCCCACCCAAAACTCTATAAAGCCTCGGAGATCAAAACTTTAAGAAAGAGCCTTAGCATCTGAGAAAACAAGAAGTGTGGTTTTTCAATACCACATAAAAATACTGCAGGCCCTCAGCATGTGTAGGTGAAAAACCAAGGTAACATACAGTTAGGTCCATATATATTTGGACATAGGCACAAGTTTAGATTTTTTCGGGTACTGACCAAAACATATTCAAGCTATAGTTATATAATGGATATGGGCTGAAAGTGCACACTCTCAGGTTTAATTTGAGGATATGTACATCCAAATTGGAGGAAGAGTTTAGGAATTATAGCTCTTAAGAGTAGCCATCCCCCCTTTTTCAAGGGACCAAAAGTAATTGAACAACTGAATCAAAAGCTGTTTCATGGCCAGGTGTGGACTACTCCATTATTTCTTCATCAATTAAGCAGGTAAAAGGTCTGGAGTTGATTCTAAGTGTGGTGTTTGCATTTGGAATCTATTGCTGTGAATCTACATCATGCCTTCAAAGGAGCTGCCCATGCAAGTGAAACAGGTCATTGTAAGGCTTCAAAAACTAAACAAATCCATCAGAGGGATAGCAGCAATATTAGGAGTGGTCAAGTCAACAGTTGGTACAGTCTGAGGAAAGAAGAATGCACTGGTGAGCTCAGCTACATAAAAAGGTATGGACGTCCATGGAGGACAACATTGGTGGATGATCGCAGGATCCTCTATGGTAAAGAAAAACCCATTCCCAACATCCAGACAAGTGAAGGACACTTCAGGAGGTGGGCGTATCATTGTCAAAGTCTACAATCAAGAGAAGACTTTGTGAGAGCAAATACAGAGGGTTCACCACAAGGTGCAAACCATTCATAAGCCTGAAAAATAGAAAAGCCAGATTAGACTTTGCCAAAAAACATCTAAAAAAGTCAGACCATTTCTGGAAAAAAGCATTCTTTGGACGGATGAAACTAAGATTAATCTGTACCAGAATGACGGGAAGAAATTAGTATGGAGAAGTCTTGGAAGAGCTCATGATCCAAAGCACATATCATCTGTAAAACATGGTGGAGGCAGTGTGACGGCATGGACATTCATGGCTTCCACTGGCACTGGGTCATTGCTGTTTATTGATGATGTGACAGAAGACAGAAGCAGTCAGATGAATTCTGAAGTGTTTAGAGAGATACTGTCAGCCCAGATTCAGACAAATGCAGTTGATTGGACGGTGCTTCAAAATACAGATGGACAATGATCCAAAACACACTGCAAAAGCAAACCAGGAGCTTTTGAAGGAAAATAAGTGGAATATTCTGCAATGGCTGAGTCAATCACCTGATCTCAACCCAATTGAGCATGTATTTCACTTACTAAAGGCAGAAAGACCAACAAACAAAGAACAACTGAAGACGGCTGCAAAGCATCAAAAAGGAGGAAACCCAGTCTTTGGTAATGTCCATGGGTTCCAGACTTCAGGCAGTCATTGCCAGAAAGGATTCTCAACAAAATATTAAAAATGAACATTTTATTTATGACTATATTCAACTGTCCAATTACTTTTGGTCCCTTCAAAAAAAAGGTGGGTGGCTACTCTTAAGAGCTGTAATTCCTAAACCCTTCCTCCAATTTGGATGTACATACCCTCAAATTAAACCTGTGTGTGCACTTTCAACCCATATCCATTATATAACTTGAATATGTTTTGGTAAATACCTGAAAAAACTAAATTGTGCCTGTGTCCAAATATATATGGACCTATCTGTATGCCCTGTCCACAACACTGTCTGCAAAATCCGCACAATACATACACAGAAAATACTCTCTGACATAAGTGGAAGCTGTAAAAGCATAACCTCTGAACATCACACCCAGCTTCATTTACAATTGATGAGAATTACGATTGTTTAAATATAAATTTGCTTGCCATTCTTATTATAACCAATTTCCGAACAAATATTACTTAGAGTTGGCTTGTTGAGGGCAACTGTGGTTATTTATGTGCAACTGTCTAAAATGTAACTTCTGGGTTAGGAAACCCGTTAGTCACGTTAAAGTGCTAAAAGGACAGTACTGAATGAATATAAGTGAAAACAGGGCCAGATCCGTCAATAGACCTCACAGGTCATGGGCAAGGGTGCCATGGCAACCAAGTTGACACAAGGCTCATTAACAAGTCAATTCAAATACTCACAGAGCAGAGTTGCATTCAAACTATCACTTAAAGAATATATAAGCCCAATATTGCATATTCTTGTGCTGACCCCCCCCCCCCGCACAGGCTTTCATTGGGAAGTTCAGTGTCCTGCTGTTTCTCCTCCCCTAGCTCTTATGCAGCTGAGAACAGAGGAAATGTATTTAAAAAAAAGGGGGAGGGGCATTTGTGATGTTTTTATATCTATACACAAATGTTTTGCTTTTCATTTCTATTTTATACTGAATGTGTTGTTCTACAAGCTGAAGGTTTACAATCGCTAACTGTGCTAGCTGAAGTTTGGCATTAGGCCACTAGCCCTGGCCCCCATGTCCACTCCCCCTGTCTTCCACCATGTGCTAGGACATAATGAAGTAATCTACTGTGCCAGTGAGGAAAGGTGTGTGGGTTGCAAATTTGAGTGCATAACTGAGTCGAATGCTGGTTATCTGCTGCACACTGCCTGAGCCTGGGTGTACCTGAAATGGGCACCTCCCTGATACTGGGGGATTTCGTCTTTGGTGATTGAACCTGAGAGGACCCTCACTGACCCTGCAGGAGTCCTTGACTGGCGACTGAGCCTGGGAGAAACTGCTGACTGATCCTGGAGGAATCCATGGCTATAAATGACATGAATATCCCATCAGATTTCAGAAAGTGCACCAAAACCACAGGACCTAATAGAAATTTATGGGAGAGCACAGCTAACACGCACCAAACCCTTTGGTACACTGCACTGCCCCCACGATGTGGTCAAACCACACTGGCATCAGTGTGAAAGCAGTAGCTGGTTGCACAGCAAGGGGCCCTGTGCAGATTGGCTGCACAGAATTACATATACTTTTTAAAGTAGGCAACTGTGTAAATAGCGCCTCAAGTTGTGAGTCACAAAATTATGGAATAAGTACCTGTTGATAAAAACAATTATTTGTTTCACTCGCCACAGTCCATTTTTTTTTATAACAGTGGATACATGCTAAATGACATCTTAGGAAGGCAAGAAACCGTTGGAATCCCAGGTATGCTATACGACAGCTAGTCACTCTGGCAACACAACTCAGTAAAAGAAGAAACCACAAAGTATACACGTTCAAAACACTTACATGTATATGTATTGGAACAATTTCTTTAAAAATAACTTAATTATAGTAAATTGCAGGTTAGGTTCAGATTTCATGAACAATTACTTTTAACCTTTCAGTGCAAAATTGATTTGTTTGTACAATAAGCAGTCTTCCTGGAAATGTAAATAATTTCAGGAAAAATACATTTAATTTTGTAAACAGAACAAAGAGTCAGTCTACTATGTGCCATGTATGTATTATGCCTCTATTCAAAATAAATAAAAAAATCTAATTATAGTAAACCTGTGCTTTGGTATGCAGGGCATGGGGTCAAGGTTCACTTTCAATCTTGACCCCAGAGCTGCTTATATTTACCATCCTCTTGCAACCCTGCCAGGTTCAAGAAGAAACCCTGTGTAATGCTGGAAGTAAAGTAGAACTATAGGCAAAACTTTTCTTTTTCATATTGGATAGAATAAGTGACTTATAACCCCTGTCAGTTTTCTGCTATCTCTGCACAGCAGAGAAATACAAAGTAGCATGTTTCCCTAGTAAAATGCACACAGCACACATAATAAAACAGCACACAGTTAACGCTTTGATGCCCCAAATGTTAACCCCTTCCTGCCCAGTGTCATTAGTACAGTGCCAGTGCTTTTTATTAGCACTAATCACTGTATTCGTGTTATTGGGATGTCAATGGCAGTTAGTTCCCCCCCAGTGTCAGAATGCCCTCCGCAGTCTCGCTGTAAGTCACTGATCAACGCCATTACTAGTATAAAATAAATAAAAACAAAAATTCCAGTATATATACACATTTATTGAAGCTTTAACTTTCATGTAAAGCAAATTAATTTACATGTATTTGGATTTTTATTTTTAGCAGACATTTTGGCCTAAATGTATGAAGAAATTTTTTTTTTTTTTACTGGAAATGTGTTCGAGCAAAAAGTCAAAAATATGTTTAGTTTTTTTTCCAACATTGGTCAGCCTTTTTTTGTTTATAGCACAAAAAATAAAAAGCGCAGAGGTGATCAAATACCACCGAAAGAAAGCTCTATTTGTGGGAAAAAAGGACAAATTTAATTTATGTACAACATTGCATGACTGAGCAATTGTCAGTTAAAGTAACAGTGCCATATCGCAAAAAAATGGCCTGGTCAGGAAGGGGGGTAAATCCTCTGGAGGGCAAGTGGTTAAGTACTCTGGTTTCTGAGTGGAAAAATGACAACCATCAGCACAGTCACATGCCTAGCTATACCAACTATTGAAAGAATACATTCAGGGTGCCACTTATCAAATCCAGTAAAAACATTGAGATGTGAAATCCCTTGTAGAATATGTACATCCATCACTGACGGAAGGTAGAAGTGCAAATGAGTGTTATTAACTGTGAGGTTGTAAGAAGTGTTTATTGAGAAGACTTGGAGACTTCTGAAGTGAACAGAAAATAATACTTTAACCATTAGCCGCCCGGCCAATAGCCGTTTGGCGGCTTGAAAAGCGCTGCAGCTTTCTGGGTACACTCCATTTGGCGTCGTCCCGGACACGCCCCCAAAGCGCGCCCCCAGCGGTGCACCCCCAGCGGCGCGCATCCGGCCGGTCTCATGTCCGCTGTGTCCCATGGACACAGCGCTTTCACTGATGAGGGTAACAGCCAACACTATTGGCTGTTTACCCTGCGATCGGCTGTGTCCTATCACAGCCGATCAAAAGTAGCAACAAGGAGCTGTCACTTGGCTTCCTCCCGGACACGCCCCCAAAGCACGCCCCCCAGGCGCGCCCCCCAGGCGCAGCGAGCCGGTATCTTGCCAGCTGTGTCCCATGGACACAGCGCTTTCCCTGATTAGGGTAACAGCCAATACAATTGGCTGTTTACCCTGCGATCGGCTGTATAGTATAAACAAAGAGCTGTCACTTGTTGTCACCACTTCTTCTCCTCACACACGGATCCTGTGTGAGGAGAAGAAGGGGAACCGTGAGTTACAGCTCAGTACAGTGCAGCACATTATAGATTGCCAGAGTGTACCTGTCAGTGTACCTGTCAGCCCATCACAGTGTACCTGTCAGCCCACCTGTCAGCCCATCAGGGTGTACCTGTCAGCCCATCAGGGTGTACCTGTCAGCCCATCAGAGTGTACCTGTCAGCCCATCAGAGTGTACCTGTCAGCGCATCACCAGCCCATCAGAGTGTACCTGTCAGCCCATCAGAGTGTACCTGTCAGCGCATCACCAGCCCATCACGGTGTACCTGTCAGCCCATCAGAGTGTACCTGTCAGCCCATCAGAGTGTACCTGTCAGCCCATCAGAGTGTACCTGTCAGCCCATCAGAGTGTACCTGTCAGCCCATCACAGTGTACCTGTCAGCCCATCACAGTGTACCTGTCAGCCCATCACAGTGTACCTGTCAGCCCATCACAGTGTACCTGTCAGCCCATCACAGTGTACCTGTCAGCCCATCACAGTGTACCTGTCAGCCCATCACAGTGTACCTGTCAGCACATTACCAGCCCATCACAGTGTACCTGTCAGCGCATCACCAGCCCATCACCGTGTACCTGTCATCAGCCCATCACAGTGTCCCTGTAATCAGTCCATCACCGTGTACCTGTCAGCAGTCCATCACCGTGTACCTGTCAGCAGCCCATCACAGTGTACCTGTCAGCAGCCCATCACAGTGTACCTGTCAGCAGCCCATCACAGTGTACCTGTCAGCAGCCCATCACAGTGTACCTGTCAGCAGCCCATCACCGTGTAGCTGTCAGCAGCCCATCACAGTGTACCTGTCAGTGTACCTGTCAGCGCATCACCAGCCCATCACCGTGTACCTGTCAGCAGCCCATCACAGTGTACCTGTCATCAGTCCATCACAGTGTACCTGTCATCAGTCCATCACAGTGTACCTGTCATCAGTCCATCACAGTGTACCTGTCATCAGTCCATCACAGTGTACCTGTCCGCAGCCCATCACCACGTACCTGTCAGCAGCCCATCACCGCGTACCTGTCAGCGCATACAACTGTACAGCCCGTCAGTGTACCTGTCATCAGAGTACCCATAAAAGCCACCATCACTGCAGCCCATCAGTAGTTACCCATTACCCATTACAGTTGCCTGACATACTGCCAACATGTCCAAAAAATATTATTCTAGTGAGGAGGCTTTCCAAATCCTGAGCATGACGGACGAGAGCAGCGGGGAGCTCTCACCGTCCGATTCCGATTTTGATTACGAGCCAAGAGAAAGCAGTGGATCGGTGACCAAATCGGAAGAGGAAGTAGTCCCTACAAAAAGAGTAAGACGCTCTGAAGAGCAGGCAACAACGAGCAGCGCCAACATACAAGTGCCATTACACACAAATGGTCAGTCAGAAAATACCAACAGAGCTAGACCCCAGGATGACAGGCCCAGTACCAGCACTGGGATATCACGCCAGACCCCAAGAGTCAGGTCCCAAACTTGCCTCCCAAACTCTCTTGCAAACCCTTTGTGGCTGCCTTCCAACACAGGATCAGCTACAATCCAGCCTTTCACCGCACAACCAGGAGTGCAGATCAACACAGAAAATTTTTCCCCAATTGATTTTTTAAATTTATATTTCCCTGATAGTTTCCTTCAGTCAATTGTCGATCAAACCAACCTATTTGCCCAACAATTTATTGCAGCCAACCCCAATTCGTGTTATGCCCGTCCATTCGAGTGGAGACCGCTAACACTAGAAGAGCTTAGATTGTTTTTGGGCCTTACGGTCAACATGGGGCTTACAAAAAAAAATGTACTACATTCATATTGGTCCACCCACCCCATCCATCACATTCCCATATTTTTATTCGTAATGTCCAGGTCACGTTATGATATGATAATGCGTTTCCTGCATTTCAGTGATAATTCCCAGTGCCCTCCCCGAGATCAGCCAGGCTTTGACAAACTGTACAAAGTTCGCCCCCTAATTATTTTTTTTTCTAGAATATTTTCTGAAGTTTATGTCCCTGACCAAAACATCTGTGTGGACGAATCTCTTATCCACTTTACTGGCCGGCTGGGAATCAAGCAATACATGCCCAGTAAGAGGGCCAGGTATGGACTTAAGCTCAACAAGCTGTGTGAAAGTGCCACGGGTTATGTGCATGCCTGTCGCATGTATGAAGGCAAAGACTCCCACCTTCAGCCCCCTGGGTGCCCAACCTACATTGGCATAAGTGGCAAAATTGTCTGGGACCTGGCCTTTCCACTCCTCCAAAAGGGGTATCACATCTATCTTGACAATTATTATACAAGCCTGCCCCTTTTCCACCACCAAAAAACAATGGCCTGCGGTACTGTCCGACCAAACAGGAAGGGCTTCCCACAAAGTTTAATTAGAACGACTCTACAAAGAGGGGAATCTGCAAGTGTTAGGAACGAGGAAGTGCTGGCCGTGAAATGGAGGGATAGGAGAGATGTTTATGTCCTGTCCACAATCCATAATGACATCATGGTGGACATTCATAGAAGACGAGGGGAAGTCCAAAAGCCAGAGTGTATCTTCAATTATAATCAATTCATGGGGGGGGGGGTGGATTTAAACAATCGCATGCTGCAGCCATACTTACCAACAAGGAAGACCCTCTACTGGTACAAAAAAGCTGCAATATACATTTTCCACATGGCAATTTATAATTCATATATAATCTATCAAAAATCAACTGAAAGACCTAGCCACCTCTTCAAATACACTGAAGATGTCATCACTGCCCTAATCTATCAGCAAGGATCTCCACCACAAACCATTCGCTCCGATTGTGTCAGCAGACTGCATGAACGCCATTTCCCTGAGAGAATTCCACCATCAGAAACAGGA
Organism: Staurois parvus; assembly: GCF_062004578.1. NCBI lineage: Eukaryota > Metazoa > Chordata > Amphibia > Anura > Ranidae > Staurois > Staurois parvus. The sequence continues at coordinate 27,032,798 of NW_028317943.1, forward strand.
AGAAGACATCGAAAAACATGTAAGGTATGCAGCAGAAGGGGAATTAGGAAAGACACCAGTGTTCATTGTCCCCAATGTCCCTCCCAACCAGGCCTATGCTTCGAAGACTGCTTCAAACGTTATCACACTATAATAAGATATTAGTTCCCCATATTTTCAACAGCCTACAACTTCCCCATTTTTGTTATCTGTGCTGATCTTTTGCCTACTGCCATGATTTATCATGCCTCTGCCTTCTACCTTAACTGACCCTGGCCTGTTTACTGACAATGCCTCTGCTTGCTGTCTGAATTGCTTCTACACCACATTTCTGCTTTTCACCAAAACTGACCATGGCTTGTTTATCGACTATGCTTCTGCCTGCCGTCTGGATTATCAACCATGTTTATGCCTTTTTCCTGGACTGACCTTGGCCTGTTAAATCGACAATGTTTTTTGCCTGCTGCTTGGATTGATCTTTTGCCCTGCTACTGCAGTAGTGGGATTCAAGATAACACAGGGGTCTCGCATATGTGAGGGGCTTCAGAATAGATAAAAACCAGTTTTTGGTTTTCTCCGAGTTTTGTTAGTCCCGGAATAGGGTCTGTTGTCCGGAGGCTTCGAAGAGATTGGGTGGGACGAAGCCTCTACCCCTGTGCCCCAGTCCTACCTGATCAAGGCCCTAAGCCTGATGTTCCTGTCTTCTGCCTGGACCAATACTTTTGCTGTGCTGACCATATCTCCTCTTGCTACCTGTACTGATTCAAAACATTTGGGCCATGTTCCTGCCTGCTGCCTGGACCAATACTTTGCATGGACCAATACAAACCAACACAGGTTAATCATATCTCTGCTTGCTGCCTGTACAGACCTAGGACTTTTTATGGACCATGTTCCTGCCTGTTGTCTAGGACCAATATTTTGGCTGTGCTGACCATATCTCTGCCTGCTGCCTGGACTGACCTAGGACTTTTTATGGACCATGTTTCTTCCTTCTACCTGGATCTCAGCCTGCTGCCTGTTCTGACCCTGGCTTGTTTATCCACTATATTCCTGCCTGCTGCCTGGTCGAATCCTGTTGCTGTTGCCTGCTTCCTGGTCCAATGCTCTCCTAAAACCATAGGTAATCTTTTGCTTATCCTTTCTTTAGCTGTGAAAAAGTTTCAGATTGTGGTATTGTCATGTTCAGGAGGAGTAGTAAAATGTATTTTCGAGTATAGAAGAAATATCCTATAAATTGACAACTTTGTGTAAAAAAAAAAAAAAATACTTTTTCATTTTTTTTCCACATTTTCTAAAAACTTGTGGAAAAAAATAACATGTTCAAAAAACTCATTATGCCTGATACATACCTTGGGATGTTTGCTTTCCAAAATGGGGTCATTTTGTGGGTGTTTCTACCATCCTGGTGCTCCAGGGCCTTAAAAACTGTGATAGGGAGTCAGGAAATTAGATGTGTAATTTATGCCCCTTTTATGCTCCTAGAATGCATGGAGGTGCTACTTGGATGTTGGGTCTCTGTATGTGGCCAAGCTGCGGAAAAGTCTCACACATGTGGTATCGCCATACTCAGAAGGAGTAGCAGAATGCATTTTGGGGTGCAATTGCAAGTATGTCTATGCCAGGTGTGAGAAATAACTTGTTATTTTGGCAATTATACGTGAAAAAAAAAATAATAATAATTTATTCATTTTCCAAAGAATTGTGGGAAAAAATTACAACTTCAAATAACTCACCATGTCTTTTACTAAATACTTTGGACTGTCTATTTTCCAAAAAGGGGTCTTTTGGGGGCTATTTGTACTTTCCTAGCATGTTAGGGCCTCAAGAAATGAAATAGGCCATCAGTGCTTCATGTGTGATCAATTTGCAATGATTGGTGCCATAGCTTGTAGACTTTATAACTTTCACACAGACTAAATAATATACACCGATTTGTTTTTTTTTTTACCAAAGGTATGTAGCAGTATAAATTTTTGCCTAAATTTATGAAGAAAAATTACTTATTTGCAAAATTTTATAATAAAAACAAAGAAAATCTTATTTTTTTCTAAATTTTCGGTCTTTTTTCGTTTATAGTGCAAAAAATAAAGAACTCAGGGGTGATTAATTACCACCAAAAGAAAGCTCTATTTGTGGGAAAAAAATGATAAAAATTTCATATGGGTACAATGTTGCATGACCGTGCAATTGTCATTCAAAGTGCGACAGCACTAAAAGCTGAAAATGGATCTGGGCAGGAAGTTGTAAAATTGCACGGTATTGAAATGGTTAAGATAAAACACAGATTCAGGACAAATAAAGGCTTTTAGTGGGTATGTAACCATATCAAATTTTAAAGAAAATCCAGTGTTGTGTTTACAATCTCTTCAGCAGCATGCTCCTAGGTACTGATTGTTTCAACTACTGGAATTAACACTTGATCCAACCTGTCATGGAGGCCATTCCAGTGCCAGTGCTGGCAGGGACCCTAGAGCTGCTGAGATCAACCCTCATTTTAAAACAGCGCTGGGAACAGCCACTAACCCAGAATTTTAAAAAATGGTGGCTAGGACTACAGTGGTTAAGCTGACAACACAATGGCTCTGTTGTACCACAATCCCAAGCAGCATTGTCAACCCTGCCTGGCTCTCTTATGCTAGGCTACAGAACACTGTTTAGGATTCTGACAGGCTCAGCTGGGGCAGCACAGTGGTTTAGTAATTGGCACGTCTGCCATGCAGCCCTATGGTCCTTGGTTTGAATTCCAACCACAGTGTTACATAAATACCTGTAATAAATACAATTTTTTTTTAAACTTAGCAGCCTTGAAGAGACAAAACACAGGGAAATTTGCATGACTTACAGAGGAGTGTCGGCATAGTTCTTTTTTTTTTATTTTCCCAGACACACACTTTAAAGTGCTTCTGAAGGCAAGGTTTTTTTTTACCTTAATGCATTCTATGCATTAAGGTAAAACACCTTCTGGATGTAGCTTTCCCCTTATATATACCTGAGCATCTTGCTCCAGTGATGTGCATGAGAACCGCGGCTCTCCTGGGTCTCTCTCTCTCTTTGTCTCTCTCCTCATTGGCCCACACAGCATAGGGAGCTATTAGCTCCTGCTGCTGTAAATCACTGCCAGTGAGCCAATGATGAGAGAGCGGGGTCTGAGCCATGCTCTGTGTGTTAATGGACAATGTCCATTCACAGACGTGGAGCTGGGGAGTGAGCCTGCTCAAGTGCCCTATAGTAAGAGGCTTGCTATTGGGGACACTCAGCGGGGGGAGCCAAGACCACCAGCTGGGGGTCCCAAAAAGAACAGGTTCATCGCTGCTCTGTCTTCTGCTTAGTAATAAATAGGTACAGCTGTAGGAGATCCTTCTAGGCATCAATCTATTTAGGCTGTTCAACCATGTTTCCTCCAAATCCCCAAATGCATCTGATGTAAATTTAAACAAAACAACAAATGTAGTGGCAACAAGGAATGAATATTGAGGCTAACAAATAAGTAGAAAGACTATGACTAAAACTCACAAGCCCCTGACACTATCAGTACCATAAACTGTACAATAGCTAGGCTACCAAAATTGTGCCTTCTATACAACCACTGTTCAAATCTACATTATTACATTAATGAGATAATTGCCTGCCCTTTAAAATTTGTCCAACTTAAGCCTAATCCTGTGTGGTTTTCCCGAACCTGGGCAATACACAGTCTATGAGGTTGATGATGTTAAAGAAACAGGATTAAGAACAACAAAAGTGATGAAGGTAGTAAAAACCAACAACATAATATTTCTTCAGGATATATCCCAGTGACGGTATGCCCAACAGTCAGCTGCATAATGTTATTTTCCTTTCAGGTGCTGAATAGTTCATGCAGCTTGCTCACCTCACCAAGTTCAGAATGACATGAAATCTATAAACTGGTTTGTGATTGCTTTTATCTGCAAGCCTCTTGTGAGAGGCACGGCAAATATCACAGAGCCAGTGGGAATGACAGAAAGATGGAATATGTTGCAGAGGATCTGCAGAGCAGTGTGCAGCAGCCTTATCCTTCCAGGCTCACGTGATTAGCTCTCAGGGAACAAATCAATTTCCATTTGCAAGATTAAAAATTCAGCATCACAGTGTACAAGCAGCCAATTTCCTTTTGATTTTTAATAAGATTCTTTAGAAGATTAATATAACAAAAAAATTACAAAAACAGTCACGTACTGAAAAAATGGCATGGGCTAGTGAGCAGGCCTTCCTACTGAAATTTGAGGTGAGCAAAACTGATTTTTTTATGGTATTAGGTCAGATTAATCTGTTAACCACATGCTGCCCCAATGTTGTACATTTACTGTGGTGGGGTGGCACAGGCAGGAACAGCGATATGTGTGTGTGCTTTGCCTACGTCCAGGTTTTGGAAGTGCACATTTGCACCCCTGCTCACCCATGCTGTGTTTGGACACGGCACAAGTTTGGCAGCTGATTTCAGCCAATTTGGCTGAAGTCAGCTGATCTGCTGTGCTCAATCACAAACTTCTGTTTTTACAAAACACAGAAATCTGTGTACAGGGAAAAACAAAATCTGGCTGTTTAGGCCTCATGTACGCTTTTGGCATTTTTTTGCCAAAGCCCCTCAACTCAACAAAAGCCTATGTGTCCAGGCTTTTATCAGAATTGAGAAGCAGCATAGTTTAGGGGCAGTTAAACGTCCCTCTCCTGAACGCAGAAGAGTCGCATTCTGGAAAGGAAAGTGTTGGCCAAAAAAAAAGCTAAATGAGGCAAAAGCACGTGCAGACGAGCCTAAGCGCCAGCCGCGTTTGGGCATTTATTCATTTCAATGGCAAGTACTCTGGCCAATTAAATGGATAAATCACCCAAGCACTAAATGGCTAAATGCGGTACCGTGTTTACATGCATTTTTGCCGCGTTTAGCATTTTTCTGCTAGCAGTAGGGTTAACGTCTACGGCAGTTCCAGTGTACATACAGCCTTATTCTCTCCGCAAAGCAGGGAGAGAAAACAGCCATCTAGTGAAGTAAAAGCACATGATATGCATTACACATTGTTAGGCACACAGTTAACCCTTTGATTGCCCCTAGATGTTAACCCCTTCACAGCCAGTGTTATTAGTACAGTTACACTGTACAGTATTAGCACTGATTACTGTATTAGTGTCACTATTTATGTCAGTGTCAGTTAGTATACCTCCCAACCAGTGTCAGCTAGCGCCAGATTGCCAGCCACACTATCACATTCCTACTATAAGTCACTGATCACCATTTGCAGTATAGCATCATAACTGCGCAAACTCCAGTATATATAAACCATAATTTTATTTTAATTTTTTTTTACCAAAGACATAGAATACACAGAAAGTAGAAAATATAGTTTTTTGCCCCCAAATTTTTTTTCCGTTTATATATTAAAAAATAAAAAAAACTAGTGTGATCAGATACCACCAAAGGAAAGCTCCATTTTTGAGAAAAAAAATAATTAATTTGCGTACAGTGTTGCATGACCACGCAATTGCCAGTTAAATTAACACAGTGCTGAATAGCAAAAAAATGCCCTGGTCATGAATAAAACCTTCTGAAGGAAAAGTGGTTAAGGAATCAAAGATGAATCACAAATTCTGATTGTATAAACCAACCTCACACTGAAGAAAATGTATCTAATTTTCAATACCTAATGTTCACTCAAACAATTTGGCTACATGTTTACTGCTCACCAAAAGTCTAACATGGTAGTCGGAGGGTCATACATGTGCCAAATTCAATTAAGCTTGTCTAACTTGCCCACTGAGCTCAATGCTTTTCCCATAGTGGTGCAGTAAGTTGATGCAAAACCTCCCACCATTTAGAAAAAAAAAAAAAACAGAAAAAAAAAACCAGGAATTAAGGAGGCAGTACTTTACCACCTCTTTGAAAAGCAATCCTCAGGGGATCTCTTTTTCTAGGGTGGTAGAGTATGCTGCCAGTCTGAAGCAAGCATAGGAGCTGCCATTTTCTCCCACATCTGCAAACAAAAGTGGTGCTTTCAAGGCATTTTAAAACGGACTTGTGACTGTAGAAGTATACAGTGATTTGCACGCTTCACCCCATTGGACTTTCACATTTTGTAGTTTTACAATATGAAGTTAAAATAAATTTACTTGAAAAGAATTATGTAGGCTTTAGACTTTAACACTTGGAACATCTAACACCTTTTTAACTGGAACGGTAAAGCATACATTCATTTCCTGCCTAAAATTTATGTAAACCTAAATTATGAATGTGTCTTATTCGCTGCCATTTGGATGGTTAACTACAAAGAATGCATTTTGTTATACCTGGTAAAGTGTTAAAACAAAAATTCCTGTTGATTCTGCCAAAAGTCCAGTGAACTTTATCTTCCTGTGGGCAGCTTTATCTCAAACAGACATCTCAGCCATACACAGGTTATCTCTGTGTTATATAAATATTTTATTATTTTACCACATAAATACAAAATCATATCATTAAACATCAACGCATCTTCATATTCTCACGTTCAGACATGACACATGAGGTTGGACAAAACAAAAAAGGAAAAATCTAGATGGTCTTATGCTTCCAACATATCACACCAAAAAAATCCTCTTCTCTCTGCCTCTTCTCAACGAATCTACTATTCTCTCCCCCAGCTTACTCCACATTCCCCTTCTCTACAAATACCACATCCATAACAGCCAATTTATCGCACTATCGATTTCCCTTCTCTCACAGTTCCCCTTCCCTCCTCCCTCCCAGACCATGCCCCACTGTCCAACATTCTCTTATTCATCTTAAGATATGCCAAACCAAAATGCAAAGTGTGTAGTTTGTGAATATACATTGCAAGAGACGAAAAGGAAAAAAAAAAAGGAAATAAAAAACCTACAGACGACCTACTCCCATGTTACAGAGATGGAGAGAAGGTGGTGTTCCATAGTCATCTTTTCCTAAGGTGAAAGCCTAGGTAAAGAAGTCTAAATCAAGCCCTGATGAAGGAGGACTCCCGAAATGTGTTGGTTTTTGGGTGTGGGGAATCACGGAGTATTGACAGATTTAAAGGCTTTTATATTGCGTGATACACATGAGTGCAATATGTACTTTGGTTTAATAAAGACGTTTTTATGATGTTACACTATGAGTGTCCTCTTTGTTTCTTACATCTTTCCTGCCTGCATGAGGACCATGTTGAAGTACTGAGGAAGTTTATTGAATCCTGGTTTTGCCATTCTGGATCCTGGTTATGCCCGAGAACACACTTCACCAGTAAACGCTTTGTTGACTCTTAAGCCCTACAAGCTAGGAGTCCATCATATCTGGTGAGTGTGGAGTGTATAGGAATGTGATCACGGAGCACTGCGGGGTGATATTATTTAACCCCTTGACGCCGACGTCACACAAATATGCGGCCTCACGGAACTGGGCTTTTTTCCATGGGGCCGCATATTTGCGTACCTGTCTGTGCTGGGAGTGCGCCGCACTGCGTGCTCCCAGCACAAAGACTGCAGTGTCACTGAGAGCTCCAGGTCCTGTTCTAATGACCGGGTCACATGATCGCTGTGATAGCCTCTGATTGGCTATCACAGTGATCAGTCATTGTGCAGCCCGGCCCCCTTGGTTTTTTTTTTTTTAAGATAAATAATAAAAAATAAAGAAAGAATAACTAGATCAAGGTTTGATCTAGTTCAGTGCCAGGGTTATTGTTTGGGTCAAAAGGTCAGGGTCAAAGGTCAGGATTTTAAAAAAAAATTGGTGTGTGTGTTTTAGGTAAAAAAAAAATAATAAAAAGACAAAAACAAAATATGCACTATTGTTTCTGGGCTGTATACAGGTACAAACAAATAACATACACATATATGGTATCGCTGCGATTGGCAAGAGCTAGAGAATTTATTTTGGGTTGTTCTTTGGTAGTAGGTTATGGTAGGAACAAGAAACACACAGCTAAATAAAAAAAATAGATTTTTTTTTTCACTATTTTGGGCCAGTTTTCCTTTGATAATGAAAAAAATAAATCAGGAGATATCCATTACCATTTACCACCAAATGAAAGCCCAATTTTTCCTGAAAAAAATGCGGTATAATTCACCTGAATGTACAAAGTAGTTGTGATGATATGTATGGTTTTACTAACACGTCAACGTTGCAAAATTGTGCTTAGGCATTTAGATTTGTTTTACCCTTAGGCATGAAGGGGTTAAAGAACACATCTTGTTTTGAGAAATTTTTGATTGGATCACTGAAGCACCGTTTGGTTTGGGACATTGGACTTTTTTTACCTTTTGAAATTTCCCATTATATTTTTTTGCGCTGTGTTATTGATTATTTATATGTTAAGGTGTTTTTTTTTTTCACTTTAGGAACAGCAGCATTATGCATTGTATTATTTATTAAGCTTATGATTTGTCACGGTAGCGTGGGTATTTTGGGTTTTTTTATTGCACCCTGCATGCTGGAAGGTGTGAGCGGCTAATGATATACCCAAGGCAATCTCACCATCTGCATCCATCCACTCTGTGCTATGGGAGTTGCAGCCTGCACGCCGATAGATGGGAGTGGCTAATGATATATTAAGTTGTCCACATCTTCCAATGTCTCAATATCCACAGGTTACATGCATAGTCCTCTCATAATTCAGATAACATTTGTCATCAAATTCACACTGCGGCTCCAAAGAGGTCTTCACGTAGTGAAATATAAGATGCTATATGCATGCCAGACATTGTTGTCATGCAGACCCTTCGGGTCATGCGTCTGTGTGTCTTCACAACTGAGCATCCTGGCACCAAAGTTAGCTGACCCAGCTCCCATGAGTGACCAGTGGTCACATGTGACATCACTGATGTCATGACGTCACCGTATTTCACTGATGAGCATATTTCCTCAGCTTCTCCAGGACCCTTGGCTCAGAGGACACCCTACCTCACTGCTAGTCAACCAAGCAACAAACTGAAAAACGAACAATGAGATTCAAAAAGGTGACAGGCCCAAGTTACATTTCTGTATGTTTTAGTAGGAATGTTTTAACAGAGTAACCTGGGTTGAAAAAATCCTGGGATATTCCCAAAGTTTTTAAAAGGTACTAAGATAAAAAATAAAAAAAAGACAAGGAAATGTAAACCCCCTTGTATTGGCTGCAGCAGGTAGGTGAAGCTGGGAGCTTAGATCCAGAAATCTTGCAGCCTAAATTGGATCTGCCAAAAACTGAATCATCAGTGTGGTTGGAGGACCCCTTAAAGCGAACCTGCGGCTAGGAATGAAAATTGTGACTCACTTGCAGGCACCTCTATGCAGGACTGCTTTTCTTCTAGAGAACCTAATGAACTCTAAATATCTAGACACAGTTTGCAAATGGTTACCAGTTTCCATGGTCAACAGCTCTAAGCCACCTCCTCCCACACCCCTCTATTGGACCATAACTTTTATATGCGGTTTCACTAAGCAAAGCCGAGGAGGGGGCCAGAGCCGGTAAAACAGAAGCTGGTGGCTATTAAAATAGCTGCAGCAGTTTGAGGTTATAGCATGCTCTAGAAGGAAAGCAATCTAGCATGGAGGCTATTCAGGGTGCTTAGCTTAATTCCTTCTTCTTGCGGTGTACTAAACAAAAGTTACAGTACTACATTTCATTGATGTGACATAAAGGCAACAATACAATTTGTCAAGCTGTGAAACGGTTTGTACATAATCTTCTTTTGCACAAAATGTATTCTAAAATGCTTTTCCCCCAGTACAAGTGAATACATAGCCCTGAATGGTGCATACAAATGTGGTTTTGAGAAAATAGTACCATAGTATGTCAGAAAGGTGCCAATACTGCAATAATCTAATTAATCGAGGAAAACTGTTCTTGTCCATTACAAGTAATGGAAGGCATTACCGCAAGAAGAAAAAAAAAAAATCAATGAAATTTCAGGGTTGCTAACAAATTGCAGCATCACTAAATGAGTTGTACACTTTTATAATTCAAATTAATGGCATTTTTTCCCTATGTCAGGCATATTGTAAGCTGCAACAAGCATGTCTTTTGGCATAAGAAAAAGTTAAGCATTGTCTACAGGATGATCACAAACTTACAGAGAAAATCAGAAAAACAAACAGAGATTATTGCCTAAGCATCTGGTACGATGAAAACTATAATCACTTGTCTTTCAGAGTTACTAACGCAGTGACTATCACTTATAGTCTACCATGCATTTTATAACTCCCAGGATACCGCAGATAAAAGTTGAGAATATGTGATTAATAAATGAGGGATGAGTATATGGCAGTGAAGAACATCTTTAGTCATTAAAATCTGCATTTCTGTTATTCATGGTTAAAGTTGTTGAAATCACAAAATTGACATTGCATATTGATCATTTATTTTTTTTCTACAATACTCCCTAATAATTGAGCATTGACAAGTATGGAACAGTACATCACAACAGGCACAAGCTTTGCCTTTGCTACCATTCTAATAATAGCCCTACCTGGTAATATACTTATGCAGATTACCAAACTTGCACTAATGTTATAAATCAGGGGTGATGAATTAAACTTCAAGGCGGTCCGGTTGCTAAAGTTTTCTTCCACAGCTGAGGTCCAAAACACAGTCACATTTCAAGTAAAATAAAACCACCTGACCCAAGGTGTCCCCATCAGATTGACCCTTATATCAGGTGCCCCCCATCAGCCTGCACCCTTACATCAGGTGCCCCTCATCAGCCTGCCCCCTTACATTGGGTGTCCCCCATCAGAGTGCCCCCTTACATCAGGTGTCCCCAATCAGAGTGCCCACTCACATCAGGGGTCCCCAAGAGTGCTCTCTTACATCAGGTGTCCCCCATCAAAGTGCTCTCTTACAGCAGGTGCCCCCCATCAGAGTACACCCTTACATCCAGTGTCTCCCGTCAGAATATTCCTTTACATTAGGCATCCCCCGTCAGAGTACCCCCTTACATCCAGGGTCCCCATCAGAGTTCCCCCTGACATCACGTGTCCCCATCTCTCTTTAATAAAACATAAATGTAGGCCAAACACAGGCACATTTCATGTAAATGAAAATAGAACCAGCTTACATAAGGTGTCCCCATCAAAATCCACCTTACATCAGGTATCCCTCATCAGCATGCCCCCTTACATGAGTTGCCTTACATCCAGTAACCCGATTGGACCCTCTATTGCCCGGCATTCGTAGTTATGAACTTTAGATGTACTCAACATTAAAAATGAATAATATTCTTAGAGAAAATAATTTCAGTATCATAAGATTACTTATCTATTCTGTACACAGTGCAGAACTAATGAACAATCTAATTGCACTGCATTTGACTACAAGGCATTAAACAGCTGGTCTATTTTCAGTGCAGTCTTGTAGCCTGTATTTGTTATGTTTCAGTCAGTATAGACTTCGCACTCTAATACTGTCATCGTTACCACCAAATTAAAATCTGGTGCACCATCTAGTGGCTTATTGGTTTAATTCACACAGTCTATTTTGTTGCTGCAGAGCGACAGCTCCACCTTTTTCCTTCTCGGTATACAACATGTAATCATTCTTTACCATGCAGCTTCTTGAAATACTAAATTCATAAAACAAATTAGCAACACACACAAACAACAACATGCTAAATAAGAGGCACACTTAAGTGTTTTTCCACAATTTTAGGCACTTTTGTGATAAATGCATCACTGAACAGCCAAAATTCAATAGTTTTGCCAACATCTACAGAAAGTACTTTAAAAAGTACTCCACTTAAAAATGAACCTTTATTGGCTTTTGGTTAATTTTATTTTTTCTTATGGTTTACAAGTTCATAAAAGTGATCTTTTCACTTATTTTTAAATTCTATGTGATGGAAGTGGTATTATTAAAAAAGCAATGGTATAGCAGAGGTTAGGACATAATGCTACTTTATGAATAGTCCCCATAGAAATGCAGTCCAACTTCAAAATACACAGATGAAATATGCATATTGGAGTTGTTTTACCTGTCAAAGCCTATGACAGGACAGAAAAAAAAATCAGTTGACTTGATGGGCCAATCTCTATCCAACTCCATTCTTTTCCACCTATCAGCATATTCCTTGTTAGCACATTAGCACTGCAGCACAACTAATTGGTTCCTTGTGAGTTTCTCTCTCTCCCAGTCTGAGCTCTCCTGTACCAGGAGCATGTTACAAAACCAAATTAGGTACTTTTTGTTCTTATACTTAAAAAAATACATGTATTTACAGATTAACTCTGGCACCTCCAGGCCCTATCCCGGGAGGCGAGGCAGAATTTTTGATAATGTAACCACGATTGGCTGTCACAATGGTCAAATAATCAGAAAGCTCCTGGTCATAGGTAGTGATTGGGAGCTTTCCGTTAGCCCCTGGTAACTGTTTCAGCAGTGTGCAAGGGGCTCGCTCTCGGCACAGCTCTTTTTACATTGTGGTACGCATATATGCGGCCTCTCGGTGTTAATATCCACCCACCGAGAGGCCGCATACAGTCAGGTCCATAAATATTGGGACATGGACACAATTCTAACATTTTTGGCTCTATACACCACCACAATGGATTTGAAATTAAACGAATAAGATGTGCTTTAACTGCAAACCGTGAGCTTTAATTTGAGGGTATTTACATCCAAATCAAGTGAACGGTGTAGGAATTACAACAGTTTGCATATGTGCCTCCCACTTGTTAAGGGACCAAAAGTAATAGGACAGAATAATAATCATGAATCAAACTTTCACTTTTTAATACTTGGTTGCAAATCCTTTGCAGTCAATTACATCCTGAAGTCTGGAACGCATAGACATCACCAGACGCTGGGTTTCATCCCTGGTGATGCTCTGCCAGGCCTCTACTGCAACTGTCTTCAGTTCCTGCTTGTTCTTGGGGCATTTTCCCTTCAGTTTTGTCTTCAGCAAGCGAAATGCATACTCAATCGGATTCAGGTCAGGTGATTGACTTGGCCATTGCATAACATTCCACTTCTTTCCCTTAAACTCTTTGGTTGCTTTTGCAGTATGCTTTGGGTCATTGTCCATCTGCACTGTGAAGCGGCGTCCAATGAGTTCTGAAGCATTTGGCTGAATAGGAACAGATAATATTGCCCAAAACACTTCAGAATTCATCCTGCTGCTTTTGTCAGCAGTCACATCATCAATAAATACAAGAGAACCATGTTTTTGCCATCTCACTGATGGGTTTGTTTTGTTTTTTCAGCCTAATGATGGCTTGCTTCACTGATAGTGACAGCTCTTTGGATCTCATCTTGAGAGTTGACAGCAACAGATTCCAAATGCAAATAGCACACTTGAAATGAACTCTGGCCCTTTTATCTGCTCATTGTAATTGGGATAATGAGGGGATAACACACACCTGGCCATGGAACAGCTGAGAAGCCAATTGTCCCATTACTTTTGATCCCTTAACAAGTGGGAGGCACATATGCAAACTGTTGTAATTCCTAAACCGTTCACCTGATTAGGATGTAAATACCCTCAAATTAAAGCTGACAGTCTGCAGTTAAAGCACATCTTGTTCGTTTCATTTCAAATCCATTGTGGTGGTGTATAGAGCCAAAAAAATTAGAATTGTGTCCATGTCCCAATATTTATGGACCTGACTATATATGCGTACTGCCGGCAAAAAGAGACTAATGAATAAAAAGCTGCATTAATTTGTGTCTGTTAAATGTGTCTAGAATTCAGAGTTAGCCCTAAAACAGCATATAGCTTTACTTCCTGGTTAATACATTATAAACAAACTGAATTATATTCTCCCATGGTTCAGAATGCTCATCTTTGTCAAGCTTTAACTACTTCCTGTCCACCCCATAGCAGAAAAACTGCTACAGGGTGGCACGGGTGCGCAAATTCACGTATATATACACGTGATTCACGCTCCCGCAGTGATCACAGACTGGGGGGCGCACGCAAGCCCCCACCGACCCATGGGTGCTGTGATTTGGTCCCCAAGAAATCAATCATCCGATTTAGGCCAGTGATGTTTGGCCTAAATCGGATGATCGATCCCTGCCCTATCAGGGATCTTCCTGTACCTGTGTAACTGTAAACGATGACATCTCTCTCTGGGCACATTCTGTCCCAGAGAGAAGAAAGAAGACACAATGAGTAATATCAGCACACTTTCACAGTTAGAACATATTTTAGGACACATTTAACCCCTGGATGGCACCCCCAGTTAACCCCTTCACAGCCCAGTCACCAGTGTCATTAGTACAGTGTACAGATTTTTTGCTGAGCATTGTATTAGTGTCGCCGGCAACTTCAGATAGCATTTGCGTCCCTCCCAGATAGCATCAGATTGCCCGTCATTATTGCAGTCATCACATTTAACCCCTTGATTGCCCTCCCAGATAGCATCAGATTGCCTGTCATTACACCAGTCATCACATTTACCCCTTGATTTCCAGGAACACACTCACACACATAAACCTCTATTGCTAGTATAGTGTCTGGACGGATCAATATATCTTTGATCAGATCAGCACTATACCAACGTTCACATTAATATAGTGTCCCCAAAAACGCAGAGTTAACAGGATCAGCCTCGGCACCTGTGTTTAGCCCCTACTCTTACCCCCCCCTTCCTCCAGCAACTGCAGTGTCAGTAGGTCACTGTCACTTGATACATTGCACACAAAACTGCAGGGTTCGCAGAATCAGCCCTGATCACTGTTAGCACTTGCCGGTAAATTTTTTTGTAGCGGTTCAAGCAGTCCTTGACACCCAGGTGCTCTTATTCCTGTGAGTCGCACTAGATACCTATAAATTTAGTTGACAAAATGTCAAACGAAAGGTACTCTAGTGAAGAGGCCTACAGGATTCTGAGCATGTCAGTTGAGAGCGAAGGGGAAGACTCATTGACACAATCAGCCTCAGAATAGGAACCTATAGACAGCAGTGGCACCCTGACAGATAGCTCAGACGATGGAGAAGAGGTCCCTGCTAAGGTCAGGCGTTCCCAGGTTGCTGAGATGTTACAAAAGTGATCAAAAAAAAAAAAAAAGTAAAAAGGGACAGTGTAAAAAAAAAAAAAAAAAAAAACGAAAAAAAAAACCGCACCCTCACCTCCCTCCTCCGCACATACGAACGTTGACCCCGTGTCAGTACATAAACAGCGGTTGCACCATGCACGTGAGGTAGCGCTGCAAACATCAGATCAAGGGCAGTGATTCTAGCACTAGACCTCCTGATGTAAAATGGCAGCTTGTAAAGGCTTTTAAAGCATTGCCTATAGCTATTAAAACTGTATGCCATTTGTCACCATTGCACGGGGCATGCATAGTTTTAAAGCATGTCATGTTTGGTATTTATTTACTCGGGATACAATCATCTTTTTTATTTTACCAGATAATTGGCCAATAATGGTTTTGTGCATTAAAAAAAAGTGTAAAAAATTTTATTTTTTTTTGCGTTTGAAAAATCGCTGCACGACTACTATGTCTCCTAGATTGTAAGCTCCGAGAAGCAGGGCCCTCCTATCCCTCTTGTATTGAACTGTATTGTTGCTGTATTGTCTCCCGTTATATTGTAAAGCGCTGAGCAAACTGTTGGCGCTATATAAATCCTGTAAAATAATAACCCACCATTTTAATCACTAGGGTGTCTGCTTTAAAAAAATATATGATGTTTGAGGGTTCAAAGTAATTTCCTAGCAAAAAATACAGATTTTTTCATGTGAACAAAAAGTGTCAGAAAAGGTTTTGTCTTCAGGTGGTGAGAAGAGTGAGTGACGTATGGCATAAATTTCTAATGCAGGACATAAAATGCCCCCCCCCCCCCCCAAATTGACCCCTTTTTGTAAAGTAGACACCCCTAACTATTTGCTGAAAGTCATGTTGAGTGAATAGAATTTTTTTTTTTTTTTTATTACCCAAAATTGTCACAAATTATTTATTGCTCACACATGCCATGGGTATATGTGGAATTACTCCCCAAAATACATTCTGCTACTTCTCCCGAGTATGGGGGTACCACATGTGAGAGGCTTTTTGGCAGTCTAGCCAAGTACAGGACCCCAAAATCCAATAATCACATTCAGGTTTTCAAAGGGCTTTATTTCCTCATTACACTTCCTGACTACCTATCACAGTTTCAGAGGCCCTGAAATGCCAGGATAGCACCAAGCCCTCCAAATTTCCCCTTTTTGGAAACTAGACACCCCAAGGAATTTGATAAGAAGCATGGTGACTATTTTGCAGATCTCATTTGTTGCCACAAGTGTTTGGGAAGTTTAGAAAGAAAACAAAAACCTTTTTTTTTCTTTTTTTAGATTTCAAAACCTTGTGAGAAAAAAATTGGATCTGCAAAATACTCACCATGCCTCTTTTTAAAATTCTTTGGGTGTCTACTTTCCAAAAAGGGGTCATTGGGGGGGGGGGGGGGGGGGTTGGTGCTATCCTGGCATTTCAGGGCCTCTGAAATTGTGATAGGTAGTAAGGATGTGAAATGAGGAAGTTACGCACCTTCAGGCTTTCAGTGGTCATTGGATTCCTGTATGTGGCTAGGCTCCCAAAAAGTCTCACACATGTGGTATTCCCATACTCGGTAGAAGTAGCAGAATGTATTTTGTGGTGTAATTCCACTTATACCCATGGCTTGTGTGAGCAATATATCATTTAAGTGACAACTTTGTGTAAGGAAAAAAAAAAGTTTTTGTCATTTTTCAAAAACCTGTGGAAAAAAATAAATCCTCCATGGACTCAACATACCTCTCAGCAGATAGCTTAGAGTGTACTTTCCAAAAAGGAGTCATTTGGAGGTGTTTGTACTATCCTGGTATTTTAGCACCTCAAGAAATGTGATAGGCAGTCAGAAAGTAAAAGCTGTGTAAATTCCATTACCTATACCATAGTTTGTAGATGCTATAACTTTCACACAAACCAATTAATATGCAGTTATTGGGATTTTTTTTTACCAAAGACATTTAGCAAAATACATTTTGGCCTAAATTTACGATCAAATTTGAGCTTTTTGGATATTTTCTGACAGAAATGAGAAAATATTTTTTTCAAAATGTTCGGTTTTCTTGTGTTTATAGCGCAAAAAAAAAAAACAACCCAGAGGTGATCAAATACCACCAAAAAAAAGCTCTATTTGTGTGAAAAAAAGGACATAAATGTCATTTATGTACAGCATTGCATGACCGTGCAATTGTCAGTCAAACTAGCGCAGCGCTGTATAGCAAAAAAATACATAAATTGCGGTATCTATACCATAGTTCGTAGACACTATGACTTTCACACAAAGCAATCAATATACACTTATTGGGATTTTTTACCAAAGATATGTAGTAGAATACATTTTTACCTAAATTTATGACTAACTTTGAGTTTACTATATATTTTTTTTATAGCTGAAAGTAAAAAAAAAAAAAAAATTGTTTTTTGCCAAAATGTTCGGTCTTTTTTTGTTTATAGCGCAAAAAATAAAAAGTGCGCAGGTGATCAAATACCACTGAAAAAAATCTCTATTTGTGAGAAAAAAGGACATACATTTTGTTTGGGTACAGCATTGCATGACCGTGCAATTACCAGTTCAAATAGCGCAGCGCAGAATAGCAAAAAAAGGCCTGGTTAAGAAGGGGGTGTAAATCCTCTGGAGGGCAAGTGGTTAAAATGCATGCAGTAAAATCAAAATACACTAAATATGTATAGGAATATTTTAAAAAAATACCTACAGTAAGCATCAATATTGATTAAATCTTTTGCAAATTAATCTTACATGTTGTAAACCAAAGAGTGGAGGGGGTTAAGCCATCAACAAAATTATTTTCATTGCAATGATTAACAGACCAGGCAAGTATGGTGAATTCAGGATCTGAATTAGGAGTTACTTTAAAAGATGTTGTCAGCTGTACAAGTGAATGACTTCAGCTGCAATTTACTTACATCCTGACCTCAAGTCACCGAGGAACTGTTGAGCAGGGACACTGTGTCAATAAATACACACAAACATAATGATTATCCTTATCACTAACTGTTATTTATAGTATGAAGGCGCTAGGGATGCTTCAATGGCTCTTCAATATCTACTACTGAACTGACCCTATGGGATTTATGCACGATAATGTAAAGTGTCCTTGAAAGATGACAAACAAAAACTTTTAAATTAATTAATCAGAATATGAGAACGGTTTACCTTTCCCTTAGTGTTTGTACAAGTGTTTGTCTACAGAGACTCTTGTCATGGAAAGAAATGCATAGGTCTGAATGGGGCCCCACCACTGAATTCACTAATATGTGTAATATTGATGCCATCATTTTTAATTTTGTGGTTTTGTTTTACCAATGTGACATTCACTAGCTGCCATTGCTGAAAAAAAAAATTCACCATGGCAAAAAAATGTTTTATATATATATACACACATATATATATATATATATATATACACACATACATACACATACATACAGTCAAGTCCATAAATATTGGTACATCGACACAATTCTAACATTTTTGGCTCTATACACCACCACAATGGATTTGAAATGAAACAAACAAGATGTGCTTTAACTGCAGACTGTCAGCTTTAATATGAGGGTATTTACATCCAAATCAGGTGAACGGTGTAGGAATTACAACAGTTTGCATATGTGCTTCCCACTTGTTAAGGGACCAAAAGTAATGGGACAATTGGCTTCTCAGCTGTTCCATGGCCAGGTGTGTGTTATTCCCTAATTATCCCAATTACAATGAGCAGATAAAAGGGCCAGAGTTCATTTCAAGTGTGCTATTTGCATTTGGAATCTGTTGCTGTCAACTCTCAAGATGAGATCCAAAGAGCTGTAACTATCAGTGAAGCAAGCCATCATTAGGCTGAAAAAACAAACCCATCAGAGAGATAGCAAAAACATTAGGCGTGGCCAAAACAACTGTTTGGAACATCCTTAAAAAGAAGGAATGCACCGGTGAGCTCAGCAACACCAAAAGACCCGGAAGACCACGGAAAACAACTGTGGTGGATGACTGAAGAATTCTTTCCCTGGTGAAGAAAACACCCTTCACAACAGTTGGCCAGATCAAGAACACTCTCCAGGAGGTAGGTGTATGTGTGTCAAAGTCAACAATCAAGAGAAGACTTCCCCAGAGTGAATACAGAGGGTTCACCACAAGATGTAAACCATTGGTGAGCCTCAAAAACAGGAAGGCCAGATTAGAGTTTGCCAAACGACATCTAAAAAAGCCTTCCCAGTTCTGGAACAACATCCTATGGACAGATGAGACCGAGATCAACTTGTACCAGAGTGATGGGAAGAGAAGAGTATGGAGAAGGAAAGGAACTGCTCATGATCCTAAGCATACCACCTCATCAGGGAAGCATGGTGGTGGTAGTGTCATGGCGTGGGCATGTATGGCTGCCAATGGAACTGGTTCTCTTGTATTTATTGATGATGTGACTGCTGACCAAAGCAGCAGGATGAATTCTGAAGTGTTTCGGGCAATATTATCTGCTCATATTCAGCCAAATGCTTCAGAACTCATTGGACGCCGCTTCACAGTGCAGATGGACAATGACCCAAAGCATACTGCAAAAGCAACCAAAGAGTTTTTTAAGGGAAAGAAGTGGAATGTTATGCAATGGCCAAGTCAATCACCTGACCTGAATCCGATTGAGCATGCATTTCACTTGCTGAAGACAAAACTGAAGGGAAAATGCCCCAAGAACAAGCAGGAACTGAACACAGTTGCAGTAGAGGCCTGGCAGAGCATCACCAGGGATGAAACCCAGCGTCTGGTGATGTCTATGCGTTCCAGACTTCAGGCTGTAATTGACTGCAAAGGATTTGCAACCAAGCATTAAAAAGTGAAAGTTTGATTTATGATTATTATTCTGTCCCATTACTTTTGGTCCCTTAACAAGTGGGAGGCACATATGCAAACTGTTGGAATTCCTACACCGTTCACCTGATTTGAATGTAAATACCCTCAAATTAAAGTTGACAGTCTGCAGTTAAAGCACATCTTGTTTGTTTCATTTCAAATCCATTGTGATAGTGTATAGAGCCAAAAATGTTAGAATTGTGTCGATGTCCCAATATTTATGGACCTGACTGAATATACACACATACACATAGTAAAATTAACCTTTAGTCTGGCTGGCATAACACACCGTTGTGGTGCATGAACACAGGCTGTGTAAAGGAAACCTATTCTATCCCATTTTATTTATGTTAATTTGAAAGTGCTGCCCAACACACAACGCAAAAGGTGCATTGTATTATTTGTGTGATGCAGTGCATAACAGCCTACAGTAATGCATTGCTGTGCAATGTGGTGTACTGCAGCACACGTTTGTTGGCAAAGTACATTGGTATGCCATTAGGAATGAATGGCACCGCAGCCTACTAACATGCAAAACATGCATTACTGTAGTGCAACAGTGTGGATCCAGTCCTTAAGTGGACAAGTGCAGTCTTTTAAAGCATAAGCTGTCAATACTTTAAATAAGAGTTCCACAATTACCTTGCACAGAGGTATACACCTAATTTCCCAGAACCAGCATGAATTTGCAGTGATTGCTTCTTACTGCTTCCTACGCTGCATCAGATTATTAAGATATGAAATGGCAACAATATACATACCACAGACTACCTTCACATGAAAATGTAGGCCAAAACATTTTTGTGAATTTCTACCAGACAGTACATCTAAAAACAGTCTGTACACAGATAAATAGCTAGGCATATAGCTGATACACTAAGGAAGTTTTTGTTTTGCCTTTAGCTTTAGACTGCTTTCATTTATACAGTTCCATTCATTACAAATGGTATCCCAGTATACAAGTACAGTAGATACTGAAGGACCTGTGCTACAATACACTGCAAATCACCATTCAAAAAAAAAAAAATATTCATTAACATTTACCATGTACCACCAAACAGATACACAATTTGTCCTGATTAAACAAGGTATAGTTCACCCGGATATACAAGTAGCTGCAAAGATATCTCCAGTTTTACTGTCACATATTAAGGTTGCAAAACTGGGTTCGAGCATTTAGATTTGTCTGGACCATCATTGAGGGGTTAAAACATCAGACTGCCCAAAGGGCAGCGCATTTGTACCATGCATAGTTGACAGCAAGTCATTCAAGAAACTAGAAGATACTTTTGCAAAATTGTGCAAATTAGCAAATCCCAGAAGCTGTAAAAAATATCAATATTAATGACAAGAATATAAGAAAATGCTGTGTTTTTAAATTGAATCCACATGTATTCCACCCAAAAGTTATATTTTATTTATAGACAGAGCCTGGTACATTAAGTCAGTCTTGGGTACTCTGACAAAGAGAATGAACTGTGTGCATGGGAGTTCTGTGCATTCCCATCCACCTCAGTGTGTTTCTGGTACATTCTTCAGAGAAATAAAAAAAAAAAAAAACACAGTAAGGGCTCGTTCACATTTGACTAATAGCCTTTGACAGGCATTTTTATCGCTCCTCAAGCATCCTATGTGCATTTTTGAGGCGTTTGCCAAGTGTTAAAACCTCACCATAAACACCTATTATGAAGTTTAATGGTATTAACGCTCCGTAAATGCCTGCCAGGCGTTTGAGGAGCATCAACATAGACTTGAATGGGAGGTTTCAACTCCTCCTGACTTGACATGAGGCGTCAATTTTGCCATGATGCGATGTGAATGCTTCAGTGTGAACAGCACTATGTGCTGCCATGTGTAGAATTTTCATAGGCATTTGAGGAGCGTTAAAAACGCTTTGCAAACGCCTGTCTAACTCCTGCTAACAAAGCTAGCGTGATCTTAGCCCAAGAATGGTACCTACTTAGCACTGCAGGGGTGCAGAACCAGGAACTCACAGGTATCGCATAAAGAAAATCCCAAAGAGGTATAAGAAACTGATAGATGCTTTTAATCTCCGGCATCTACCAAATACAAGAATGTTTGGTGTTAATATGGTAGTTAACCCCAAAGCAAATATATTGCAATTTACCAATTCTTAGATGTGATGGTTGCATTAGTTTTCATTTTCAGACTTTCTGTTGGTTTTCAGACAACCAAACAAGGCGTCCTACAAGTGTAGCAGTTAACAATGATGCATACAATGATCAGCTTATACTTATTTATGTAAAACCTTTATTCCAAGTAAAAAAAAACAAAAAACTAAGGATTGGAAAGCTGCAACATATTACATTTTCGGTTTCATACCACATTATGAGCAATCCATTTTTTTCAGCAAGACTTCTGGAAGACAAATGCAGTCGGCTTAATTTACTAGAGAAACAGAGCACATTCACTTTGAAAATTGAATTCTCATTTGCAAACAAATTTACACTTAGCTTTGTGGATATGGTAACAATGCACTTTGCAAAGAACACCTAATCATATGCAAGGAAAAACTACAGGATTTTTATTTGCACGTGATTGGATGATGTAGATCTTCACCTTCATTAAGCCAAATGAAAATTCTCTTAGAAAGAGAAAATTCATATTGCTAAGTGAACAACCTATACTCTTAGTAAATCAACTGTAATAGCTCTTCTAGCATCCATCCTATTTATTCATATTCTTCTTTTACAAAGGATTAATGATGTCCTGAAATACATTCGCAAGTGGCCTTCATGCAAGCTATTTTTTTATTATTAAACAGAGTGCAAATATAAATAATGCAAGATCTGTAAAACAGTACTTTAAATTCATTGTGAAATATTTATATCACGCTTTAAAACAGATACAACCCTATCTGCAATTTACTTGAAACCCTTGAACATGAAAGGAAAGTTATGCATGAATGGACTGCCAGGCCTCAACAGAGGGAAAGGAGGAGGTAGTGAATAGAAGGCCTTAGCCATTATTACAGTCCTGCATGTGATAAGCTCTCATTCCAGAGGTGAACTTGGAGCCAAGACTGAAATATAACTGTAGTTGCTGAAGGGGAATGGGTGAAACAACTAACTGCATAGAAAGATGAAGAAATGTACATCAGGAACACATGTTCCAGAAGGTAAAAGCGGAGCAGCCGTTAAAATAAGATTTCCAGCTACCCTGCTCTCTTAAATTCATATTGTAAACAAAGGCACAACATATTTACTGTGGTTGGAGATATCACTGCTGTAGAAAGTCAAAGGGTCACATGACCAAGTGCTTTGGAATTTAGAGCCATATAAAGGACCAGGGGGGCAGTGGGCCAAATTTCTAAAATAGGTTCACCTTATTTTTTGCCACAGCTGCATTTTAGGTACACCCCATGCTATGATGATTAACTGCAAGGTGCTTCTCACTCTGAACCAAACAGGCATTTCTCAGAAAAGCGGTCTGTCCAAGAGCATTTAGAGGTCTGTCACACCTCAAAGAGTAAGGTTACTGTATAGTTAATATAAAATGTACTGTAAAAGAGTCTTTAGTATATGAAAAAAAAGTCTAAGCCAAGCATGAAGTGGTGAGATCACAAGATATTTAAAAAGTATGTACACCCCTCACATGGCCAAACAACCCATTCAATTTCAAATAGAAATGAAAGGCAAAACATTTATGTACCTATAAAAAAGTGATCACATAACTTCTGTTCTCAGCTGCATAAGGAGCTCAGTGAGGAAAAACGATAGCACACTGGTCTTCCCAGTGAATGGCTGTACTGGGGTGTCCGCAGAAGCCTGATCATTGGATTAGCTCTCAGCACAGGCCGAAACTGACCAAGCTGTGCTCTACTGCCTAGTGTGGTCAGTTTTTAATAGAAAAGTAGAGGGACTAGCAAGATCACCAGGAATTTTACACAAAGGAAGCAATAGAGAGAATAGAAAACAGGACACTTTTTCATACAAGTACAAGATACAGTAGGTACATACGAATATGAAATGTTGGTTGACATTCTTTAACTGAATACTTAAAAAAAAAATATATATATATAGTATTGAATCAAAGAATATGTCAACCTAACAGTTCACATTCTTGATATGGGCCTGCTCTACCACGTACTTGTAAAATACATATATACACACACATATGGGTTGGACAAAAATTTGGAAACACTACATGATTTGCAGGTGTGAAAGTGACAACATATTTTGCATTGCAAGCAGAAGTGATGTAACATTCTTTTGCTTCCGCTGCATGATGAGACACCTAGCTAACAGGTGGGAAGCCTCACTTCCGTTATTCACTGCTTGCGCTGCTAATAATACAGAGTCATGTCAGAGCTTAACCGCCTCCCTAAAGTAGAAGTACTGCTACAGGGCTGCGCAAAATCACATATATATATATATATATATATATACACGTAACTTGCATTTCCGGGTAGGGGTGCATGCACCGCCATTGACAGCTAGGGATGTCAATCACTAGGTCCCAGCAAAAGATTCCCCGCCGGCATCCGGCGACAATTGGAGAAAGCTGACAGGTTAAACAACACAGGTCTCTCTCCGACCAGCAAGGACGTGCTGCTTTGTATTTCTCTGCACAGCAGAAATTTTTTCAACAAATTTCTGACATGTGCAATCACTCAAATTCGATGGTCATACGAAAATCATCTTTTTCTGTGACCCACCAATGATGTGAAATTCGAACGAAAATTCTTAGAAAAGATTTTCGAAAGAAACTTCTTTCAGAATTCAACCCATGTATGGCTGGCTTTAGAAGGGGGTGGGGGGAGGTGTGATCCTTTTTCCAACTCAGTGATTGTTTTTGAAATTTTTTGTATTCTTTTTTTGACATGTTGGTGTTATATCTCTCACTTGGATGTTATAAGTTGCACAAGTATCTCTCTTCATTTCATGTCGCACTGTATATGTATATATAGATAAGATATAGCAAAGGCTGATTTTAGCCTATGTGTGTATAAATATTGTCACACATTTCTATTTTTTTTAAATTGCCATCAGTAGTTTGCTGAAGCAGAGATAAAAATAGGATTTCTAATTGTACTTTGGAATTTATGTTAAAATACCTATATATTTTTTAATTATAGAAATTGTAACAGATCCACAAGTGCTTTTTATAGCAAGTTCAAGTACTATCAGTATAGATAACTTCCAGGAACGATTCCTAAAGCAAGCACTTCAGTGGATACCAAGTTTCAGATTTCAAAGTCCTACTCTCTTTTAGACCAAGTAGGTATTGATATGAACTTCTCTTCATAGAGCTTTTCTATGTCAGTTTTATCATTATGCCAGTAGCCACGGTTATATGTAATTTATTACGCAGATCTCAACATACTAATAAATTAATACATTTTGGTTCCTGCTCCCGCTACTATTTACCAAAGACCGTTAGAACTCTTGATTTGTCATTTAATTAACCTTTACAATAATTAAAGACTGAATGTTACCTATCAGCCAATACCAGTTGTCATGGTAACAACCTTGGTTTTGAGCAGCTTGTAGGGAAAAAAGTTCTAAAGAAGTTTAAAAAGAACATTTTTCCTCAACTCTTAAAAAGAAATTACAAGTAGCAGTGGACATTAAAACCTTCTGCAGTAAGAAACTCAAAAATTAATTGGTGACAATGATCCCATAGCCATTCTTAACATTACATAGATAATCTGGACCTGGATAATTGCTTCTTCCTCAAAGATACGAAGAGAAAATAACCAATAAGAAAAATTAACAATGCCTGTTTCATTTGGCGGGCAGTACTGCCTGCCGAACATGACCCATTCAACTGAATGGGGCCATGGGAAGCTAGTAAAAGCTTTTTAAAACAGGTAGTAAGGAGGCGACATAACATTGGCCATCAAATGCCCTCCAAATAGAATTACATTGTGGATTACTCCTTAGAGGGCTACTGTTTAAATTAGTGTAAATTAGCCCAAAAACAAACATGCAAAATAAATATACACTATATTTATTCATTTGTTCCAGGAAAACAATTGAAAATCACTCAGTAAGCTGTTAATGAACTACTACATACTTTGTGAACTATGTAGCACTGCTGCGGAGTGTACTTCCTCTGTAACAAGCAGCACACAAAAGCACCTGACATGACTACTGGGAGCAATTGTTCTGAAGCCTGTGTTACAGTGAGGAACAGAAGTATTTGAACACCCTGAGATTTTGCAAGTTCTCCCACTTAGAAATCATAGAGTGGTCTGAAATTCACATTGTAGGTGCATTCCCACTCAGAGACAGAATTTAAAAAAAAATTCAGGAAATCACATTGTATGATTTTTAAAGAATCTATTTGTCTTGCACTGCTGAACATAAGTATTTGAACACCTAAGAAACAGCAAGAATTCTGGCTTTCAAAGACCTGTTACTGTGCCTTTAAAAAGTCCACCTCTACTCCACTCATTAATCTAACTTAGTAGCACCTGTCTGAGCTCTTTAAAGACACCTGTCCACCCCACAGTCAGTCAGATGCCAACTACTACCATGGGCAAGACCAAAGAGCTGTCAAAAGACACCAGAGACAAAAATTGTGGACCTCCACAAGGCTGGAAAGGGCTACGGGGCAATTGCCAAGCAGCTTGGTGAAAATAAATCAACTGTTGGAGCAATTGTTAGAAAATGGAAGAGGCTAAAGACGACTGTCAGTCTCCCTCGGACTGGGGCTCCATGCAAGATCTCAACTCGCGGGGTATCACTGATAAGAAAGGTGAGGAATCAGCCCAGAACTACAAGGGAGGAGCTGGTCAATGACATGAAGAGAGCTGGGACCACAGTTTCAAAGATCACTGTCGGTAGAACACTACGCCATCATGGTTTCAAATCATGCATTGCATGGAAGGTTTCCCTGTCATCACATGTCCAGGCCTGTCTGAAGTTTGCCAATGATCATCTGGATGATCCAGAGGAGGCATGGGAGAGAGTCATGTGGTCAGATGAGACCAAAGTAAAACTTTTTGGTCTAAACTTCACTCGTCGTGTTTGGAGGAAAAAGAAGGATGAGTTGCATCCCAAGAACACCATCCCTACTGTGAAGCATGGGGGTGGTAACATCATGCTTTGGGGGTACTTTTCTACAAAGGGGACAGGACGACTGCACTGTATTAAGGAGAGGATGAATGGGGGCGTTTATTGTGAGATTTTGAGCAACAACCTCCTTCCCTCAGTCAGAGCATTGAAGATGGGTCGTGGCTGGGTCTTCCAACATGACAACGACCCGAAGCACACAGCCAGGATAACCAAGGAGTGGCTCCGTAAGAAGCATATCAAGGTTCTGGAGTGGCCTAGCCAGTCTCCAGACCTAAATGCAATAGAACATCTTTGGAGGGAGCTGAAACTCCGTGTTGCTCAGCAACAGCCCCGAAACCTGACAGATCTAGAGGAGATCTGTGTGGAGAAGTGGGTCAAAATCCCTGTTGCAGTGTGTGCAAGCCTGGTCAAGAACTACAGGAAACGTTTGACCTCTGTAATTGCAAACAAAGGCTTCTGTACCAAATATTAACACAGATTTTCTCAGGTGTTCAAATACTTATGTTCAGCAGTGCAAGACAAATAAATTCTTTAAAAATCATACAATGCGATTTCCTGAATTTTTTTTTAAATTCTGTCTCTCAGAGTGGGAATGCACCTACAATGTGAATTTCAGACCCCTCCATGATTTCTAAGCGGGAGAACTTACAAAATCGCAGGGTGTTCAAATACTTCTGTTCCTCACTGTATGTAATGGCCTCTCTCTGCAAACTTCACAGCAGGTTTGAACTTAATCAGACTGAACGGGTAAGCATAAAGTTTAAAGGAGGAGTATGGCCAAAGCGCTTTGGGCCCTACAACTTCTGTGGGTCACAGGAGTGCACCTTTTTCTGCACTCCTGTGACCCAAATTCAGCTGACAGCGGACTCAAGTCCACTGTCGGATGATGTCACAGTGCTGCTCCAGGCTCTGGCTCAGCATGTCACTGAGAGCCTAAGACAGCCACTCCTGCCCCCCCACAGCTCGGTGCACCAATGAGCACTGGAGGGGCAGAGAAGAGGTAGTGATTGATAGTCACGGGTCTGTGCTCAAAGCGGACCTGAGAACTAAGTGGTCAGCAGTCTGATCGTTCAGTTCAGTGTAGAGAAAGTGGAAGACAGCAGCAGCATCGCATTGATGCTGCAGCCATGTAGGCGAGTATGAATGTTTGTTTCTTTTTTTTTTGTTCTAGTACTTTTCTTTTAATTTTCAATATTAGCTGGAGTTTATCTTAAGCAGTATTGCAGGTAACAACAACAGAGTCACCATTCCATATTTTCAGTTCAGATGTCTTTAAATGTCAGAAGTCTGAGACTATGTTATTTAAATGCATTACATGTCTACCTAACAGATAAATGATTTCCTCATTTTAGGTTTCCTTATCTCTCTTAGCAGGCTGTTCATTCATCACTGTATTCAAGATAAAGACAATTATACCTAGCAATGTAGACGTCCTTTGCATTGTCCTTTAGGAAGGCACCCTGAGAAGTTTGCATAATGTTTTCCCCAGAGTAAATATTTACAAACCACACAAAAATATATTCAACCTTTACTCACAATTCACTTTTATCCTTGTGCCTCACACTAGCACTAGAGTAGATCTGAAGGCTTAGGCCTTGTTCACACAAGTGGCCAGAGGGTGGTAAAACCAGGCATTTGAGCCGCAGTATTACTGTACCCAACTGCCTGATCCAGCCTGATATCCAGCTGCTCGCAGCAGTACAAACACCCTGGCCACAGCAAAAACTAAACAGCATGTTACCGCAGCCAAACCTATGCAACTAATGCAAGTTTATGGGTTTACATGCATGTGTTTGCAGTGTGGTAGTGCAGCATTTACAGAGTCAAATCAGGTGGTGAGGAGGCAACATATCATGTAAGAAATGGGTTAAAAGCCCTGTCAGGTTATTTATGCTGTCTGCATTCCACTGAAGAACTATCCTTCTCTTCCTATCATAGTAATAGGAAATCTTGTCAGGGGGGAATTCCCATCTTAAGACGGTTGTCACCAAAACATCTGCTTTCATTGGGTTGTCACTAGTACTCAGGGGGTGAATTTTCCCAATGGATACAAACCGCAATAAAACCTTTACAAAGGGTCTAACCCTTCCATTCCATCCAAAAATAAAAGTTTTCCATTACAAACTCTAGGGACAGAGTTGGGTCCAGCAGACCTATCATGGATGATATCTGTGCTCTTCGTGGAAGTAACTATTTCCAGTGATGTCACATGTCCTTTTTGCCATATTCTTCCTCTGATGGTGTGTGGATCCTAAATACTGGGTGTTCTTTGCAGCATTCCTCCAGTGAGGTTCATAGGAAGTGGGTTGAATAACATTTGCTCTATCAAACCCTGAAGATAGCTGAAGTAGGAAGTCAGACCGATGAGTCTGCAGGGGATCGGTTACAGTCTCAATAATTAAAAAACATTTACATGTATTTTAACAAATTCCAGAGCACAATTAGAACGTTTATTTTTATCTCTCTGCTTTATTTTTTGGAACTGTAATGGAATAACTCTGTTCTGTGTATAGGTATATTTGGGCTTTAAAGGAGAAAAAGTGGTTTATTGAAAATGTACACATTTAGGAAAACAAGCCGTAATTGAGGCAAACCACTACAGGCATACCACTACACTAAAATGCTTCCTAAAATAACAAACAGGTGTCCAGACCAGCTGCTGCACATAAGTGAAGCACTAGAATCATACAAGCTTTAGCAAAAGGAGGTTCCAAGTCCTCAAGAGCTTTGACATTTATCGGATTGCATGAGATGCTGGCAACATTCTCTCTTTTTGAGCTACGGTAGATACATAGGTGTGTGAGAAATCTCAGCTGCCTGTGACCAGTACAAAGCCTTGCAGCTGTTCGAGTACATCCCCTGCTGGCTACAGAGAGAACTGACTTTCCTCTACATACAGATATGCCAATAAATAGCATCCTCTTTTCCTGACAACTTTGTATACCATCTTTCTCATATCTTGCGATCTATATACCTCAGTCTTATATATATATCTTATTGTGAATTATACTTTTGACCTTAAACAAGCATTGAAAAGATCACAATACAGACAGTAAGATAATGAACAGTGATGTGCAGCTCCTACCTTTCACAATGATTAGAATATTTATTAATCAGTATTGTATCGCATATAGGATATGGATGAGAACAGCAAGGTGCAGACCATCAGGGACAAAAAGGAGGTGGAAGAGGCTGTACCATGGACAGAGATGAGCCTGGTGTTGGGGCATGTGTTTTGCATTGGCCCTTATGTTTGCTGGCGTTGTGCTGGGTGGTATATACCTCTACAGACATTTTGTTTTACAGATTAACCCATAGCTGCACAGAAGTAATATTTAACATCTAAAGGAAATCTGCCTACCTGTATCCAGTGTTGCAGCAGAGCTGGTGATGTGTTGATGGAACATCATTTCACAGAATTAAAATGGACTCTCACTCCTGATTGGCTTAGGCAGCAGTGGGAGCCACTGTCAATCACAATCAGTGAGCCAATCAGAAGAGGGAGGGGCATGGCGGGGTTGAGCCATGACGGTGTGTGAATGGACAGACATAGCTAAGGCTTGGGAGCGTGCCTGCTTGGGTGCCCCAAGAGCAAGCTGGCAAGGTAAGTGATACTAACAAGCAAAAGCTGGAACAATTTTATTTTTAACTAATTAGGTTATTTCGCAACAGGTCAGTAACATGATTGGGTATAAAAAGGGCATCTTAGAGATGGGGCCATTGTTGTCCCACGTATAGGTTGTAGGAGCTTGTTTGAGGAATCAGCCTTCTTAATGATAATAAAAGGACATAATTACTGGGTGAAGAGGGGATGGAATACATATGTGCATACAGACAATAAGATATAACAAAGGTTGATTTTCGCGTGTGTATACAAAAATGTTCTCGTCGGTTTGAAATGATGTACGGGCAGACTGATTTCACTGACAGCCTGAAGGAGACCTGAATGGCATCAGCGATCTGCTGATCACTGGTGCAATGCTTCCAAGGTTTACCTGCAAAAAAACATGCATTTATTATTTTTTGTTAGAAGGTGAACCTATTCTTTAAGTTTATTGTCCAGCATTATCTATATAGGCCCAGAATTCAGGTGAGTGAGCAATTTCTATTGATGGTGGAGCACATAATTAAAGATGGAGCACTGGCACAGATGCAGCTTTGGAAGAATAAAGGATTTAATTTGAACTGAGACTTTACACTTATTGATTAATTTGCATGTCTTTGTCCATATGGGCGTATTTAATTGAAATTATGTGTGATTTATTTATATATGATATTGATTACTATATATTCTGATCATTGTGAAAGGCAGGAGCTGCGCAACATCGTTCATCATCTTATTATCTTGGACTGATGTGGAAGCACATTGTGATGTGTGTAGCAGCTTCATTTATATGAATTTTATTTATATTTTATGAATTGTGTGTATATTATTTAATTTTGATTGGTGTATTGTGAAAAAAGAAAGACTGCGAGCTGCCAGGCAGTTTTTCTAAGAATTGTAAAAAAAATTCCCAC
Source organism: Staurois parvus (assembly GCF_062004578.1). Taxonomy (NCBI): domain Eukaryota; kingdom Metazoa; phylum Chordata; class Amphibia; order Anura; family Ranidae; genus Staurois; species Staurois parvus. The sequence continues at coordinate 27,064,144 of NW_028317943.1, forward strand.
CTATTTAATTACATAATGTAATATTTATCTATTGGACTTTCAGATGAATGGCTTCAAGCTGTAGGTCTATAATTTTCAGTTGAGGACAGAATATAAATATCATATTTCCTTCTCCCAACTGACTCCTGTAAAACAGTAGTGTGAACAGGGCCACAAATAACAGTCTGCTTTAGAATTTTGGCAAGCATTTTTTTCTTTTTTGAAGATTACTGGATGCATTGCCGTTTATCATGATGACTTTGCTTTCAATGAATACTGCACTTCATCATTAACCACATGCCTACCAGGCACTTGTTCCCCCTTCCTGCCCAGGCCAATTTTCAGCTTTCAGAGCTGTCGCACTTTGAGTGACAATTGCATGGCCATGCAACGCTGTACCCATATGAAGTTTTTATTACTTTTTTCACACAAATAGAGCTTTCTTTTGGTGGTATGTACTCGCCACTGGGTGTTTTATTTTTTGAGCTATAAACAAAAAAACAGCACAAAAATTTCTATTATAAAATTTTGCAAACAGGTAATTTTTCTCCTTGCTGATGTGCGTTGATGAGGCTGCACTGATAGGCAGCACTGATCGGCACCAAGAGGCGGCACTGATGAGCTGGCACTGATATTCAACAATGATGGGCACTGACAGGCGGTATTGATGAGCTGGCACTGATATGCAACAATGATGGGCATTGATAGAAGGCACTGACTGGCGGCACTGCTGGGCACTGACTGGTAGCACTGCTGGGCACTGATCGGTGGCACTGCTGGGCAGCATTGATGGACGCCACTGCCCTCCCAGAACTGGCCGGCCGCAGTGAAGCCACCTTCACTCATGATCATAGACATAGTCTGACTGAAAAAAAAGACAATAGTTCATCTAGTTCAACCATAAAAAAAAACAAAAAACAAATAAAAAGTTATAATCCTATACCCACAGTTGATCCAGAGGAAGGAAAAAAAAAAACCAGCAAAGCATGATTCAATTTGCTCCTGCAGGGGAAAAAAAATCCTTCCTGATCCCCAGAGAGGCAATCAGATATTCCTTGGATCAGCTTTACCCATAAATGTTAGTATCCAGTTATAATCTGTGTATCTAGGAAATAATCCAGGCCTTTTTTAAAGTAATCCATTGGGCTGGCCAGACCCAACTCTTGAGGGAGTCTATTCCACATTTTCACAGCTCTTACTGTGAAGAAACCTTTCCATATTTGGAGACTAAATCTCTTTTCCTCCAGATGTAAAGAGTGCTCCCTTGTCCTCTGTGATGGTGTAGTTATTCAGCTTTAGGTCGAGTTCACTATATGAACCCCTGATGTACAGTAGATATAAAAAGTCTACACACCCTTGTTAAATTGTCAGGTTTCTGTGATGTAGAAAAACAAGACAAAGATAAAAAATTTCAGAACTTTTTCCATCTTTAATGTGACCTATAAACTGTACAGCTCAATTAAAAAAACAAACTGAAATCTTTAAGGGGGGGAGTAAACATAAAAAAATAAAAATGTGGTTTCATAAGTGTGCACACCCTCTTATAACTGGGGATGTAGCGGTGTTCAGAATTAAGCAATCACATTCAAGATCATGTTAAATAGGAGTCAGTACACACCTGCCATCATTTAAAGTGTCTCTATTTAACCCCAAATAAAGTTCAACTGTTCTAGTAGGTCTTTCCTGATATTTTCTTAGTTTCATCCTACAGCAAAAGCCATGGTCTGCAGAGAGCTCCAAAGCAACAGAGGGATCTCATTGTTAAAAGGTATCAGTCAGGGAAGGGTTCAAAAGAATTTCCAAGGCATTAGATATACCATAGAACACAGTGAAGACAGTCATCATCAAGTGGAATAAATATTGCACAACAGTGACATTACCAAGAACTGGACATCCCTCCAAAATTGATGAAAAGACAAGAAGAAAGCTGGTCTGGGAGGCTGCCAAGAGCAACATTAAAGGAGCTGCAGGAATATCTGGCAAGTACTGGAAGTGTGGAACATGTGAAAACAATCTCCCATATTCTTCATATGTCTGGGCTATGCGGTAGAGTGGCAGGACGGAAGCCTTTTCTTAGGTAGAAAAACATCCAAGCCTGGCTAAATTTTGCAAAAACACATCTGAAGTCTCTCAAAAGCATGTGGGAAAATGTGTTCTGGTCTGATGAAACCAAGGTTGAACTTTTTGGCCATAATTCCAAAAGATATGCTTGGCGCAAAAACAACACTGCACATCACCAAAAGAACACCATACCCACAGTGAAGCATGTTGGTGGCAGCATCATGCTTTAGGGTTATTTTTCTTCAGCTGGAACTGGGGCCTTAGTCAAGGTAGAAGGAATTATGAACAGTTCCAAATACCAATAAATATTGGTACAAAACCTTCAGGCTTCTGCTAGAAAGCTGAACATGAAGAGGAACTTCATCTTTCAGCATGACAACAACCCAAAGCATACATCCAAATCAACAAAGGAATGGCTTCACCAGAAGAAGATTAAAGTTTTGGAATGGCCCAGACAGAGCCCAGACCTGAATCTGATCAAAAATCTGTGGGGTGATCTGAAAAGGGCTGTGCACAGGAGATGCCCTCGCAATCTGACAGATGTGGAGTGTTTCTGCAAGGAAGATTGGGCAAATATTGCCAAGTCAAGACGTGCCATGCTAATAGACTCATACCCCAAAAGACTGAGTGCTGTAATAAAATAAAAAGGTACTTCAACAAAGTATTAGTTTAAGGGTGTGCACACTTATGCAACTATATTATTTTAGTTTTTTATTTTTACTTCCCTCCACCTAAAAAGATTTCAGTTTGTTTTTCAATTGAGTTGTACAGTTTATAGGTCACATTAAAGGTGGAAAAAGTTCTGAAATTATCTTTGTCTCATTTTTTTACATCACAGAAACCTGACATTTTAACAGGAGTGTATAGACTTTTTATATCCACTGTATTTATACATGTTGATCATATCCCCCCTTAATCACCTCTTGAGAGACTAAAAATCAGTTCCTCTAATCTTTCCTCATAGGTGAGCTCCTCCATGCCAGTTTGGTTGCCCTTCTCTGTACTTTCTCCAGTTCCCCAATGTTCTTTTTGCGAATTAGTGCCCAAAGCTGAACTGCATATTCCAGATGAGGTGTTACTAATGATTTGTACAGAGGTAATATGATATTTCTCTCTCTGTAGTCTATACCTCTTAATACAAGAGAGGATTTTGCTCGCTTTAGAAACCGCAGCTTGGCATTGCATGTGATTATTAAGCTTATGATCTACCAGAACTCCCAGATCCTTCTCCACCGTTGATTCCCTCAGCTGTACCCCCCTAGTATGTATGAGGCATGCATATTCTTAGCCCCTCAGTGCATAACCTTACATTTATAAACATTAAACCTCATTTGCCACATAGTTGTCCAATTAAACAGTTCAATGAGGGTGGCTTGTAAGCTGGAGACAAACTGTAAAATCGTTATTCCACTGCACAGATTGGTGTCATCTGCAAAGACTGAAAATGTTTAATCTCAGACCCTATATCATTTCTAAATATATTAAAAAGTAAGGGTCCCAACACTGAACCTTGGGGTACACCACTAACAACCCTAGACCATTCAGAGTATGAATCATTAACCACTACTCTCTGAATACAATCTTTTAGCCAGTTTTCTATCCATTTACATATGGATTTTTCCAAGCCCGTAGACTTTACCTTACACATTAGCCATGTGTGGGGAACTGTGTCAAACACTTTTGCAAAATCCAAGTATACCACGTCCACCGCCACCTCTCTGTCCAAGGTTTTGCTCACCTTATAAAAAGAAATCAGATTTGTTTGATAGCTTCTGTCTTTGAATCCATGCTGTCTGTTGCTTAAAATATTTTTTTTTCAGCAAGAACTCATCTATGTGGTCTTTTATTAACCATTTCCTGTCCAGACACTTTCACCCCCTTCCTGTCCAGGCCAATTTTCAGCTTTCAGCATTATCACACTTTGAATGACAATTGCGCGGTCATGCAACACTGTACCTATATGAAATTTTTAGCATTTTTTTTTTTTAGACAGATAAAGCTTTATTTTAGTGGTATTTATTCACCCCTGGGATTTTTATTTTTTTTGCTATTTAAATGAAAAAGTCCAAAAATTTTGAAAAAAAGTGTTTTTCTTATACAATTTTGCAAATAAATAATATTTTATCATAAATCTTGGCCAAATTTTATTCCGTTATCTTTTTAGTAAAAAAAACAAAAAACAAAAAAAAACCCACAAATTAGTTTATAACCAAAAATTATAATTTTTAAAAACATTTTTTTACATTTTCTTATATTATGTATGTTTTTTTTTTTTACAAACTGTCACCCTAGCAGTACAGTGTCACCATGGTGACACTGTACTACTTGGGTGTGAAGATTTTTTTTTTTTTTACACTGATTGCTTTTACACCCATATAGGATGTAAAAGCAATCATTTCTCCTTCTCTCTGGCTGCATTCTTACAGCCATTGAGAACTACTGAGTGAGCTGTGATTGGTCACAGCTTGTCACATGGTACAAGGCTGTTGTGAATAGCCTTGTACCATGTGACCTGTGATCATTCACAGATTTCACACGTAGTAAGCAATGATGTCACAAGTGACATCTTGCTTACTACTTTGCATATGATCACTGATTGGCCAATCAGTGATCACATGATCGGGACCTCACACAGAGGTCCCGTCCGACGATCGCAGTGCTGCGCGCTCCCGAGGGAGCACGCACAACTAGAAAATGCGGGTGCTGTTTATGAATGGCAACCCGCCCCTAAAGTGACACCGTCCTGGTGGTTAAACTCTCCAGTATCTCCCCAACTATAAATGTTAAAGTAACAGGTCTATAATTACTTGGTAAAGATTTCGATCCCTTTTTAAATATAGGCACCACATTGGCCTTACACCAATCCAGTGGTGCTATGCCAGTCATTAAAGAGTCACTAAAAATTAGAAACAATGGCATTGAAATTACAGAGCTCAATTCTTTAGCCACTTGCCCTCCTGAGGATTTACCCCCCTTCATGACCAGGCTATTTTTTGCGTTACAATGCTGAGTTACTTTGACAATTGCGCGGTCATGCAGAGCTGCACCCAAATGAAATTTACGTCCTTTTTTTCCCACGAATTGAGCTTTCTTTCTGTGGTATTTGATCAGGTGTGCATTTTTTTAATTTTGTGTGCTATAAGCAAAAAAAAGACCAACAATTTTGAGAAAAAAAATATTTGGACTTTTTGCTATTAAACATGTCCAGTAAAAAAAGTTGTAAAATTTAGGCCAAATTTAGGCCAAAATGTCGGCTAAAACAACTCCCAATACATGTAAATTCATTGGTTTACGGGAAAGCTATAGTGTTTACAAATGGCGTTAAAAATAATGGAATTTTTCTTTTTTTTTTCTACTAGTAATAGTGGTGATCAGCTATTTTTAGCGGGACTGCGTCGGACATTCTGACACTGGGGGGGGGGGGAACCCCAGCGACACCAATACAGTGATCAGTGCTTAAAAAAAAAAAAAAAAAAAAAAAATTCACACTGTACTAATGGCGCTGGGCAGAAAGAGGTTAATGGGAGGGGCGATTAAAGGGTTAACTGTGTGCTGGGAGTGTTTTACTAGGGGGCGGGGTTTTTTTCCTCACTGTAAGCATACTTTCTCCCAGTCAGAGATGCTTGGTAATCATTGGGCGCTGGCAGGTAATTACAGGGCGGGACCTGGTGATTGCCCTACCCGCACCACCATTCTCGACCACAGATGTCAAATGCGCCCCCTATCCGGAAATGCAAAATGACGTATATATACACGTGATTCTGCGCACAGGTGCTACCCTGTAGCAGTATATCTGCTATAGGGTGGTCCTTAAGCGGTTAAGGACCTGTGGGTGTATGCCATCCAGCCCAGACGCTTTATTCACCTTTATTCTGACTAAATATTTCTAGATCATATCAGTTAATGTGGATCATCTGGAGCTGTGTCAATACCATGCCCATTATGGAAAAGAGCTCCCCCCATGCTCCTTTGCATACACAGAGATGAAGAAGGTATTTAATAAATTTGTCTCTTTGTCCCCAGTCACGCACTCTAAATAATTTTGTAAAGGGCGAACATGCTCGGACCTGACCATTTTAAGATTAATATATTTGAAGACTTTTTGGGGTTTTGCTGCCTTGATTTCCTTTTTACATCTTCTGTTATATTCTTTGTAATATTTAAACGATGATAGCATTCCTTCATTTTTATATATTTAATAAAAGGTCTTTTCTGATTATTTATAGCTTTTTTTTTAAACTTTGGCCATAAGCCACATATGTTTGATTTTTAGCCTTTTAAACTTGTTGCCCATGGGAAAATATTTTGCAGTGTGTTCACAGTCTTTTTGAAGAACTCCTATTTCTGTTTTGTGTTCATCTATGCCAATATTCCCTCCCATTCTAAGTCTTGGAGAGCAGCTCTTGCCTTGTAAAATTAGCTCTCTTAAAATTGAGCGATTTTGTCCCATATATGTTTGTTGTTTACAGCTAACAAATGAAATCATATTATGGTCACTGCTACCCATATGTTCTTTCATATGGACATTAGTAATAAGTTTTGCATGGTTTAAGACTACCAGGTCCAGCATTCCTAGTTGGGGCCTCTATGAACTGTACCATAAAAAATTGTCCTGTAGTAGGTTTATACATTTTTGCCCTTTAACTGTTCCTGCAGTGCCATTACTCCGGTCAATTTCTTGGTAGTTAAAATCCCCCATTATTATCACTGTTCCAGCCCTTACAGCGTTTTCAATCTGTGCAAGGATCTGAGTCTCCACCTCCTCATTAATATTGAGTGGTCTATAACAAACTCCAATGCTTACCTTTGTAGTACGCACCCCCAAGTGCAGTTCCACCCATAATGCTTCAGCCTCATCACACTGTCTATCAACTAGGTCCTCTTTCACACTCGCTCTGAGATCACTTCTCACATAGAGACAGACACCACCACCTTTCCTTTTTACCCTGTCTCTCCAAAAGAGAACATAGCCAGGAATTTTAATGGCCCACACATGAAAAAAGAAGCCAAGATTCAGCAATAACAATTAAATCATAGTTCTCTTCAAGCACCAAAGCACCTATTTTGCTTGGCAGACTTTTGGCATTAGTGAACACTTTAATTCATTGACACCTTTTGCACAGGTATTTTGCATATTTTTTATTTTCGTACAAATGGTACCAATTCCAATGGTTGTTTGTAACATGGGAACCTTATCACCTGCAATAGCCCTCCCCCATCTTTCCCCATTCCACCCACCAATAAGGACTAACCCCTGTCTGATCTGTCTGCCCTAATATAATCTAATTCTCTCTTCCACCTCGATCCTAGTTTAAATACTCCTCCAGCCATCCCATAAACCTCTCCCCTAGCATAGCAGACCCCCTTCTATCTAGGTGCAAACCATCTCTAGCATATAGGTTGCAACCCAATGAAAAGTCAGCCCAGTGCTCTAGAAACCCAAATCCTTCCCTCTTATACCAGGTCTTTAGCCATGCATTTAGTTCTCTAATCTCCCCGTCTTACCCAAGTTGCGCATGACACAGGTAATACTTCAGAGAATATCACCTTAAAAAGGTTCTTCCCTTCAACTCGCAGCCTAGTTCTTTAAATTGATTTTTAAGGAACCGCCACCTTCCATGTATTCTGTCATTGGTTCCAACATGGACCAAGACAGCGGGGTCATGTCCAGCCCCTCCCAGTAATTTATCAACCCGGTCCACCACATGCCGAAACCTGGCACCAGGGAGACAGCAAACCATTCAGTTGAGGAGATCCTAGTGACAAATTATTTTATCTTTTTTTAATTTAAATATTTTGTTTTCAAATCACCATATTAAAATGTATAAAAGCTAATAAAACAGTATACATTACACATTTCTGTCATAACACTCCCCAGAAATAATAAAACCAGTAATAGCCAAGGTTCTGGATTTCTAGAATGAAGTTAAAAATGCATAATCAAAGGGTGGGTGGGTGTGGGAATAGGTAAGGGGAGGAGTAAAAGCTCACAGAGATTAACGTTATTTCTGGGGAGTGTTATGACAGAAATGTGTAATGTATACTGACAAATTATTTTATCAGTCCTTCTGATCCCTATTACCACCAACTGTCTAGGCCTTTGGGTACTCAAACCCAGGGCCGGACATCCTTTTCTGTGAGCGCCTACCACTTCCTCTCACTACAGTAACCCATCTTCCTACCTGATAACAGACTTTTGCATTAATCTTTGAGAGGTCCTTGTCCTGAAAGGACACTGGTTTTTGAGACTTTTTTTTAACAGCCCAGAGCAGACAACCAGAGGGGATCATAGAATCCAAAATGTCTAGTTGAAATGTTCATAAGTGTGGCCAGTAGTTACCATACTGTAAAGGACCACACAAAACTGTATGTGAGCACCCTCTGTGAGCAGCATAGACCTTTGTGGGAGACGGCACTATTGGTTGGACAACTAAGGCTAGGTTCACACTTGCCTACAGTCTGTGGGCTGGTTGCAGGGATCACATCTGTTCCTGCACCCAAATTTGTGTTGCTCTTACGAGACGCTCAGGTCTGCCATTCATTCTGAATGGCACCCTACATATCTCAGCCTGCAGCATGTTTGCGGGAACAGCGGGTAAATCGCATGGTCAAAAAGACCATGTGGTTTTCCTACAGCCACGTTTTTAAAAAGGTGCATGCACATTTTTCCTCTGGGAAACATGGGCACAGCAGCCCACAGAAGAAAATGCGGGACACACGGCCTGCAATAGTGTGAACCTAGGCTCCATGTTGATATTTTAACTGATAGCTAAGGCAGACATCATACAGTGTAATTATTGTGGCACTGAAGTCCCACATTTCATACTCTGCTTAGAAAACTTTTTTTTATGATAAACCTGAGAAAAACTTAAGAACAGTTTCAATGCAATGTGAACTACAGCACTACAGTAAAATATGCATTCGATATTATTTGTAATTAGTTTGTCTCACTTTCTATAAAATTATACAACCTTGAAAAAGTCCTTATGACTGTATATAAATATTGCCATTAAAAAATCATCATCCTGGTTCTCCAGAAAACCATTCAATAATGGATCTAGCCAATTTTAGAAAAATGAATACACCTAGGATTCAGAAAATAATCCACCTCCAATGTTTAGTCAAGCAGGTTCCCAAACTTCCCTGTACAGAAAATACAGGCCATATTTTGCTCCTACAAGAAAACTGCACCAACATTGTTATCCCTCACATGAGTTACACACTATTGCAGTCTTGCCACAATGTTGTGCTGTTTATTTCCAAGCCTTAGAATCTAACCTTATTTTCTATAAAGGCTTCTTAAAAGAGAAGTAAAGGTTATGAAGGGGGGGGACCCACAAAACTTCACCTAGGTGGATGCAGAATCGATCTGATGCTGCATCTGTCCCCCACCGGCTCTGCACTGAGAACTGAGCGATCAAACACCACTGATCACTCAGTGCCCCTCGCCCTGAGCAGAAAGCCATGACTGTAAGTCGCTGGTTCTCTGCTCAGCCCCTCCAGCACAGACTAGCACAGGCTCTCAGTGGATCACTGTGAGTCTGAGCCAGGTGATGGTCCAGGCTTCTCGGCAGATCCCAACTAAATGGTCAGGACCTTTTCAAAGCCTAGCCCGCCTCTGTGACATAAGCTGACAGCAGAAGCCTGCTGCTGGCTGAAAAGGGGTCACAGGAGTGTAGAACTTAGTGCTTTCCTGTGACCCAAAGGAGAAGTATAGCCAAAATAGCTTTGGCTGTAATGCTCCTATAACACTTGTGGCAGTCTCTGAAAGTGATCCACTAAGGATACTGCTGCCCCCTTAATTCCTTTTTTTTTTTTTTTTTCCTTACAGCCGAACACGGTTTTTGAATAGAAATACCACACTGCAACCATAAGCCTAGCGTTAGGCTATTTAAAGGGGTCACATTTGAAAAGGGCACTGTCTGCTGAAAGCAACAGGGGGTATAATTTTTGCTGCAGTGCAAGTGTGGCAATGGGCAATAGGAGAGTTTTGAAAATGCTTCTCAACCACTCTATTTTAATGCAAGCGTAAACTAGGCCAAAATGTCATCTGAAAAAGGTACATCTTCATTAGATCTTTTGGTTATCTAGATGGTTGTGTCTGTTTTCAACCTATTTACCTGTTTTATCCATGTTCTACAACTTTACACAGACATCGCAGAAAAAAACAAGTAAGCTCTAAGGCATGACAGAGAAGAATAAAAGTTATAAGCAAGTAAAAAAAGTTGATTGCAGACAGGATACATATACTCTAAACATGATTCATACGATCCATTTCCCTGGACGTTTTATTTCTGCCTTCCAAGGAAAAAGTGACAACATAATCACAATGAGTGACAGCACCATTATTACTTCTTTAGGGAGAAAATAAAACACAAATTAATGTCAGAACAGATAATGACTGGGTATACAAATGAATCGTCTCATCTTTTACAAGTAACATAAATGCTACCTAAAACCAGTTAATAATTGCCGACAAATCACAAGTGACAATGCCATCTGCTGTGGCCTTACTCACTCTTGCAACATGAGAAAGTCTAGTTGTAATCTTCTCTTTTGGAATGTACTTATTTTACTGTCTGCCGTTTTATGATGGTGACACAAATTACAATGCATGCTAGCAAGGCCTCCCATTTCTTTCTTAGCAGAAGAGGTTGAAAGCACACTGCCAGCTACCCAGTCATTACTGAATGCCAAAGAACCAGCTTTGTGGTGCTGATCTAATTGCTTATACAAGATCTCCAGTAAGTTCTCCAGACAGGGAATCTACCAACAAATGAATTATCTAAATTAATTAAAGATGTCTTAAGTAAAGTCTTATGGATAACATCTCAGCCATCTATTTCTGTTAATGACTAAACATTTATGTTTTGCATGATGTGCAAGTTCAAATAGATGATATATGGAAGGCAAAAAAAAAAAAAAATGATCTTGCTATAGTGACACTGTTTACCCAAGGTTTCACCATTTTCTGCCGTATTTGGATAACTAATATGGGCCTTTTACTTTACACCCGGTTGATAGTCCGTCTTCACCCAAAATCACAAAGAAGTACAATTATTCCAAATATACACAAAAACATGACCTAATAAAGAGGGACTGCTACTGTCCAGGACTCACCAGCAATAAAAGCTTATTAAAAGAAGAATCACTATCAGTAAGTCCTTTTCCTGTGACATTATACCATTGGATACAGCAGAAACCTTAATTCAAGGACTTTCACCAAGCACAGTCTGAGAGAGACCTTTGGATTTAAACATCACTATCTGATGCAATAAAAAAATCACATTGATGGGGATTCCTGGTAGTACTATCTTCTTCTGTGCTCACCAGAAACTAGAGACAAAGTGGGGTTGTGGGCATAGAATTGGGGTGGGGGCGGTTAAAAACAGGTGGTTGAGCCACAACAGATTGCCTTCTCAAAGCCTCTAAAAGGTGATAAAACAGATGACCGCTTTCAGAGGAAAGGCAAAGTCCGTGGTTAATGTAAACTAAGGTTAACAGATGACAAGCATATAACAGAAATATTATATATCTATCTAGCAAAGCACCAAAGAGCAGTTGAACAGACCAGAGAAAGACAGACTAAAATATGTTTTTTGTATATAAAACCATGTTCAATCTCAATACAGCCTTACATTTACAAATAAGTAACAGTATTACAAATAAGTAACAGTATTCCAACTTTTTGTAACTGCTGGCTGGAAAGGAAAGGCCATTAACTTGCTGGCATTCAGATAAGAAGGAAATTTAAAATGATTCTCAAAGACTCAAATCTATTTGATAATCATCCACAATTTTCTGCCAGTTAGGAACATAACAGACATGTAAGGATCAGCATTCATTATTGAAAACTGAGATTACTTGATGAATGCAAAGTATGAGCAAGCATAAATTATAGAGTAATCTGCTGTTGGCAGCAGAAGCAAGGTTGGTATGTTAGGAATGGTTTAGTACTGTGATTTATCTATATATTTATTTATAGCTAAGACAATTTTGGAGAGCATATAAAATCAATGACATTCTAATACCATCCAGAAATCATTGTAACAGCTCTCAGAATTTCACTCAGTTGATTTCATTTCAGCTCTCCAATCGTTAAAGCTAATGCTTCCTTCTGACTAGAGAGCTCCATCCAGCCCTGACAAAGCATTGGGCATGCCAGACCTCTGCAGAGAGACCACTGTTTTCACAGTAAGGGTAAGTTCTGCTTTGCTGTTTGCTGGCAGGGGACAGGCTTTTCTACTTAGAATTCATTTTCTAAACAAAATGAACCTGAAATTTTTGATGTACCCGAAATGTATTTGAAACCCAACTGAACATTTAGTTTAAGGCTAGGTTCACATCTGTGCAGGTGATTGCTACTGCAGGACTACACCTGTTCCCACAGTCACAATCACCCACACAAAAACATAGGAAAGTGTTAATCCTAATGGCACACTGCATGTACTGGAAATTGCTCCCACACTGCACTTGCAGTTCCCGCAAAGGCTGTGATTCCTAAAATGCCACAGGGACCTTTTCCCTGTGTTTCAGGAAGCACAGCGGCCCATTCAAACAAATGGGCCACTGTGCCCATGCAAATTGCGTCTCACAGAGCCGTGATAGCGTGAATCTAGCCTGAATCAAGTAAACACTAAACAGCAATAAAAAGGAATATAAAATGTATTAGTACTTAAAAAATTAATAAATAGCAATAAATAATACAAAAGCTTGTTTGCACCACTATTCAGTTTCCATGAAAACATGAAGGCCAAGTAATCTGAAACAAAAGAGCATACTAAAGCCTCCAGAGATGAGTCAGCTTTGCCATTTGCAACTGGCAGGCTCAAGCAATTACTTTTTCCCAAGGAGGCTTGTCTCAGCTGTAAATATGGAGCTCTCTCCAACGCATGGGCAGCAAAACTACAGCTGCTCCTCCGGTCTGACTTGGTAAGTCAACTGTCAAAGGGACATTAATAAATACATTTTGCACACTGATGAATCCAGGTTTTCAGGTTCTTTTACTGCATTTTGTTATATTTGCATAACTGCATGTTTTGTGACAACTTGGGGCTGCAAACCCTCATTGTATTGCTATGCCATGCTGTTTATTTTGTTTAAATCTAAAACAATAAAAATATTGAAATGAGAAAAAAAAAAAAAGTATAAAATTAATAGAAATGTAAAATATTCACTTTAAAGTACAGTGATTGTTTGTAATGCATATAGCATTACAAAAATTATAAAGTTAAAAAATGTCTAATTCTGTGTTTGTGGAAGTGCAATACTGCCAAGCAGATATTTAACACTGGAAGAATGTTGGCAAAACATATGTAAGAATAAGTGATTACTATACATGAAAGTTACATTTGGCAGAAATGGAAGATGATGAAGCCAGGTTTCACCAATGATTGTTCTGAAATTTTACAGGCTATATTCTGAACACCCCAAAGAGGCTGTGTGTATATAATAGATCTATCACAATATTGTCTTAAAAGGCAAGTAAAAGGTTATATGTTATTGTAGTGTTCGTTCAACATATATATTTTTTTAAACGTTTCTTTGATATTATTTTATCAAATGTAAAAATGTAAGGATTATTACTAGAGGTACTTAAGCTACTAAAGTAACTCTGCCTAATAACTGAGGAGACAATAAGAGTGCATTGCTTTTAATTGGTCAGCCGACTCAACTTTGCATTGTAAGAAGCCCAACCATTGTGCATCACTGTAAAGCAGAATTCAGAACCTGTGTAATTAATAAGTAAATATGGCTGCGTTTACATGCATAGATAATTACAAATTACATTTAGAAGCAAGATCTTATTTATAATATTATTTACATCAAAAGTTGACTTTTTTAATGTATGTGTAAAAAGAAGTTTAATAATAAGTTTATGATTGCAAATTCTCTAACATATGCTATGCTGTACACCACTTATTGGCATAATCAAAGACTACTCATTTCATAATTTTGTCTCTTATCTTTCACTATTAAACCTAATATTACCAGTTTGAGTGTGATGAACTGTTTAAATTTTTATTTACGTATTACAGGTACTTATATAGCACTGTCAATTTAGGCAGTGTTTTACATATATATTGTACATTCACATCAGTCCCTAACCCTCAATAGGTGTACAATATAAAGTCCCTAACTCACATTCATACATACACATACTAGGGCCAATTTAGACAGGATCCAATTAACCTACCAGCATGTCTTTGGGAGTGCAGGAGGAAATTGGAGTACCTAGGGCAGGGGTGTCCAAACTTTTTTGGAAGAGTGCCAGATTTGATGAAGTGAACATGTGCGAGGACCGACCATTTTGCCCGACATTCTGATGAACCATTAAAATTAAATGCAAATGAACTATTTTATGCAAAAGTTTATTGAAAAAACAGCATACTTTTCATTTTGTGACTTGGATGACAAATCTAAACAGGTGTTAAATCACTCTGCCAGCACAGGGAGAAGGAAAGCCCAAATCTCGCGAGATCTCGGAGGTCGCGAGATTTGGGCTTCGTTTCTCCTTGCACTGTCTGATAACGTCAAGCGATCCTGAGCACCAATCCATTATAGCCCAAATTGATACCGTATTTTTCGCTCCATAAGACGCACCTAGGTTTTAGAGGCGAAAAACAGGAAAAAAAAAATTCTGAACCAATGGACTGCAGACATAGTACAGGAGATGACCAGAGACTGCGGACACAGTACAGGAGATGACCAGAGACTGCGGACACAGTACAGGAGATGACCAGAGACTGCGGACACAGTGCAGGAGATGACCAGAGACTGCGGACACAGTGCAGGAGATGACCAGAGACTGCGGACACAGTGCAGGAGATGACCAGAGACTGCGGACACAGTGCAGGAGATGACCAGAGACTGCGGACACAGTGCAGGAGATGACCAGAGACTGCGGACACAGTGCAGGAGATGACCAGAGACTGCGGACACAGTGCAGGAGATGACCAGAGACTGCGGACACAGTGCAGGAGATGACCAGAGACTGCGGACACAGTACATGAGATGACCAGAGACTGCAGACACAGTACAGGAGATGACCAGAGACTGCAGACACAGTACAGGAGATGACCAGAGACTGCAGACACAGTACAGGAGATGACCAGAGACTGCGGACACAGTACAGGAGATGACCAGAGACTGCGGACACAGTACAGGAGATGACCAGAGACTGCGGACACAGTACAGGAGATGACCAGAGACTGCGGACACAGTACAGGAGATGACCAGAGACTGCGGACACAGTACAGGAGATGACCAGAGACTGCGGACACAGTACAGGAGATGACCAGAGACTGCGGACACAGTACAGGAGATGACCAGAGACTGCGGACACAGTACAGGAGATGACCAGAGACTGCGGACACAGTACAGGAGATGACCAGAGACTGCGGACACAGTACAGGAGATGAGCAGAGACTGCGGACACAGTACAGGAGATGAGCAGAGACTGCGGACACAGTACAGGAGATGACCAGAGACTGCGGACACAGTACAGGAGATGACCAGAGACTGCGATGGCCATTCACAAAGCGAAGCGCATGCGCAGTGGGCACCTGGCTGTAACAGAAGCCAGCGCGGGAAGACTGTGCAGCGCTGGAGCGAGGAACAGGTAAGGCCCTGCAGGAGACAACAGCTGAGCGGCCGGCCCGGTATTCTGACATGGTGGTGGCAGAAATACCGGACCGGCCGCTTTATATTCGCTCCATAAGACGCACTGACATTTTCCCCCCTTTTTTGGGGGGGAAAAAGTGCGTCTTATGGAGCGAAAAATACGGTAAATGGTAGCCCCAGTAGTAATTCCCTGCGCACCACCTGGGATCCCTCGGCCCACGTTCCGGACCCCACAGATGAGCTGCCCAATATATAACTTACGGCCCTCCACTAGTGATTCTGCGAACGCCACTGAGGACTCCAGGGATCTGTCGAGCGGGAATTGACGTTATCAGCCGGCACACAGAGAAGGAAAGCCCAAATCTCACGAGATCTCGGACGTCGCAAGATTTGGGCTCTCCTTCCTGCGCAGCTGATGATGTCAAGAGATCGCTGGAGTCCTCAGTAGCTTTCAGGGAATCACTACCGGGGGCCGTAAGTTATATATTTGGGTAGCTCACCTGTGGGGCCGTTTCAGTCCGGAACGCGGGCCGCGATTGGCCCGCGGGCCGGACTTAAGACATGCCTGACCTAGGGGAAACCCACGCAGGCACAGGGAGAACATGCAAACTCCAGGCAGGTGGTGCCATGGTTGGGATTTGAACTAACGACTCTGGAACTGCCAGATTTGCTAACCATTTAGACACTGTGCTGGCCATTTGTCAGTTAATGTATTTCAATTATTTTGAATGTCTATTTGTGTAATTGTAAACTATGGTGGCTTAATAGATATGTGCATGGGAATAGAGAAGACTTACTGAACACAATGCGACCCTCAAATTTCTCTAAAATGCACCAGTTGGTGAGTAGACAGACAGGGAACACAATTCATAAAACACCCCACAAACAACTAGTCTAAGACACAATGTAAAAAAGCAGATCAGTTTGAATGAAATGCAGAAACATCTTAGCCAGGGTCAGGACAAGGCTCTTATTGAGTCAAGTCATAAAATCGATCATAAAACAGGCCGTTGAATGGTTTGAGCAAATACACATCTGTAAAGCTGATTATACATTATTCGATTTTTTAATGAAAATCCATACAAACATTGTACAAAAGTTCTCAGTACATTTGAGGGCCTAACGAATGTTGTTCAATAGTACAACATTTAGTTAAAAATTTTGTTTGCTTTTAACATTCATTTTGGAATGAATGAACTTTACCGAACAAAAACCACATACTGCTGGAAATTTGTTCATAAAAAAAATTAAATTGTGTTCCTTTTAATTTTCTCATAACTGTGGCCAAAAATGATCAGAAATTTGACCCCACTAATGATTAGAAAGCTGCATATACAGTGCTCAGCATAAATGAGTGCACCCCTTTAGAAAAGTAAGATTTTAATTAATAAACACAATAACAATTTCCAGGATTTTGTCAAAACTGAGTTTCATAAAACATTTATTTAGCTCATTACATGAAAGTAAGATTAATATAACTTAGATTACAAAATCTTCAGTTTCATTAATATTAGTTGATGAAAAAAATTAATACACCCCACAACAAAAACTACTACATCTAGTATTTTGTATGACCTCAATGATTTGTAAGGACAGCACCAAGTCTTTTAGACTTGGAACAAGTTGGCGACATATTCTTTTTCCATTCTTCAAGAATGATCCCTTTTAGGGCCTGGATGCTAGAGAGTAAGCTCAACTTGTTTCTTCATAATTCCCATAGGTGTTCAATTAAGTTCAGATCAGGAGACATACTGAATCACTTTCACCCTGCTGTTCTTCAGAAATGCAACAGTGGCCTTAGATTTGTTTTTGGCTCATTGTCATGTTGGAAAAGTGCACGATGATCAAGGACACTAAGTGATGGTAGTATCTTCTCTTTCAATATAGTGCAGTACATCTATGAATTCATGATACCATCAATGAAATGCAGCTTCCCGACACCAGCAACAGTCATGCAGCCCCACAGAAGGACACTGCCACCACGTTTCACTGTAGGCACTAAGCATTTTTCTTTGCACTCCTCACCTTTGCGACACCATTTAGTTTTGAAGCCACCAGTTCCAAAAACATTTATCTTGGTCTCACGACTCCAGAGTACAGAGTCCCAGTAGTCTTTTTCAGCATGGGCCCCGGCAAATTCTAGGCAGGCTTTTTTGTGCTTTGAAGGAGAGGCTTGCTTCATGGACGACACCCATGCATGCCATTCCTCTGCAACGTACACCGTATTGTGTCCAGGGAAACAATTACCCCAGTTTGGCTTTCTACTTCTTTAGCAGTGAACTTGCATGGCGATTTTCTTCAACCCTTCGCATCAGAATATGCTCCTGTAAAAGTGTTAATTTCCGTGGATGGCCTGTATGTCTCTGTGAGATGGCTACAGTTCCATCTTTGGTAAATTTTTGCTACAGTATTCTGACTGATAAGTAAAGCTTTGCTGATCATCTTGTAGCCTTCACCTTTCTTGTGTAAAGAAATTATTTTCTTTCTCAGTCCTTGTGACATTTCTCTTCCATGTGGTGCCATTGCTGAAAGCATGAAATGGAAAGGGTTTTTTTTTGTTGAGTAATGCCCTTTTACAATCAACTGACTGCTGGACATCTGTTTAATGTTAATTAGGATTTTGTTGTCTAAAATTTAGCTTTGCTCCTAAGACATTCATTGAGGAGTGTTCATTTTTGCAACATGGTCTTGAATTAATTTGTTAGCAAAAAATACTTTTTCGTGTGTGCAAATGACCAAATCCTGTTTACAATTGATGGCCTGCATTTGTGGGAGTATTTTTTTAGTATAGTGTCCCATAGCAAATGTTGATTCTGAAAGGAAAGTAAAGGTTTTCTGACCCATCTGTTGGGGTGTACTCACTTATGCTGAGCACTGTAAATTCTTAAAACATAATTAATTTTATCTGAACTCAGACTGAAACTCAGTTTTTCTCAGGATCCCAACTGTACTTCTATTCCATAATTCCTGCTATGATGGCGTTCTCTTCATAGGAAATGGTTATGCTAATGTATAGGAAAATAACAATCAGCTATTAAACATGCTTGTGATTTAATGACCAACAAGTGAACAGGATACATTAGAGCTTAAAAAAAAAAAAAAAATAGGTTTAAGATTGATAACACATTTGTCATCCACCAAATCGTAACTTCATTTTGTTAAATAATACGTTGGTCGTTGCCTTATCACCTGGAAAACAGATATAGCAAGAAAGGTTGTCATTAAGTGTGTGCCTGCAGAGCACCAAAAATACTCTCCAGATCCTAGAGAATACCCCTCAAACCATTTGATGACCAATTGGTTATGTTATTTCTGTAAATGCTCTCTTTAGAAACCTGAAAACTTGGCTGCAATTTCAGCTCAGCTGCTCTAGTCTCCATCAAAACTATGAAGGAATGCTGAAAGTAATTTATGGGAGACATTTACTCTGATGCACCAGATTGGCCTTACTCTACATGAAACTAAAGGCGAGGTGACCTTTTCTACAGAATTTTTAACTTTATATCCTATTTTACTGTTGCCAACTATCGCTTTTGTATTACAATTGCTAACAGTACATTAATTTATTACAATATCACATATCTCTATGCTCAAAAAAGTGTCTAGCACTTTAACTGCTTGCTGTCCAGCCACAGTAGAAAAAATGGCCACAAGGTGGCACCGCTGGGCAAAAATCACATTTTAAAACTTCATTTTGTAAAACAGGTAGGGGGTGCGCGCGAGGCGCACGCTCGTCCTACCCGTCCTGCAGATCGCGGCAGTGGGTGTCAATCACCGGGTCCCAGCCGGTCATTACCTTCCTCCCCAGTGCCATTAGTACAGTGTCGCTGTTTTTTTTTTTTTGCACTGATCACTGTATTGGTGTCACTGGGGCTGTCAGTGACCTCAAGTCAGTTCTCCCCCAGTGTCAAAATGTCTGCCGCAGTTCCGCCATAAGTCGCTGATCACTGTCATAAATCGCTGATCGCTGCCATAAGTTGCTGATCACTGCCATTATTAGTATAAAAAAAAATCCCAGTATCTTTCCCCCCCATTTGTAGACGCTATAACTTTAACGTAAACCAATTAATTTACACGTATTGGGATTTTTTTTAGTAAAGCTATGCCATAGAATATGTTTTGGCCAAAATTTATGACGAAATTTGATTTTTACATTTTTTTTTACTGGACATGTCTTATAGCAAAAAGTCCAAAATATTGTATTTTTTCTCAAACTTGTCAGCCTTTTTTTTTATAGCGCAAAAAATAAAAAACGCACAGGAGATCAAATACCACCGAAAGAAAGCTCAATTTGTGGGGAAAAAAAGGACGTTGAATTAATTTGGGTGCAGTGTTGCATGACCGCGCAACTGTCAGTTAAAAGTAACACAGCGCCATAACACAAACCGCTTCTGTAACCGCTTCCTGACCGCCCTATAGCAGAAATACTGCTACAGGGCGGCATGGGTGCACAAAATCACAAATATATATATGATTTGCGCTCCCGTGGTTTCCACACCCCTCCCAGATAGCGTCAGATTGCCCATCAGTACACCAGTCATCACATTTAACCCCTTGATTTCCAGGAGCACGCTCATGCACAATAAGCCTCCATTGCTATGGCGTTTGGATTTTTTTTCTCATTTTGTCTCTCATAGTTGAGGTCTACCTATGATGCCAATTACAGGCCTCTCTCATCTTTTTAAGTGGGAGAACTTGCACAATTAGTGGCTGACAAAATACTTTTTTGCCCCACTGTATACCCAACAAGGATCAGCGATGTACTGGTTCATCACTGGGCTTTGAATGGTTATACCAGGATGATGCCTAGAGCCACAGGAAGCATCCTGGTATAATTTTTTTCAGCCGGCGATCGGCTTTCATGTAAAAGCAATCATAGTGGCCAATTAGCTGCAGGATTGCTTTTACAAGCAGCAGGATATGATGCCCCCACTGCCTTTCACGGCCTTCTCGGGCACTCCCGTGCCATCGGGGGAACTTGAGAATGCAGCCAGTGTTTCTGCTAGCTGACCATAGAGCTGATTGGAGACCAGAGTGGTGCCAATCATCTCTATAGTCTAAGAATTCGGAAGCTACGAGCTTTTCATCACTTCAGTTTCACAGGATATAAACAGCGCCATTTGTAAATTGGGAAAGCATCTGATCACATCGATTTAGGTTTGATTAGATAATGTAAGGGCAGAGGAGATATCTAGAGCCTGATAGACCCCAGATTTCTCAAAAAAGAATATATGACAATGCCCATTAATGTTATAGGGGATATTTGCATTCCCTGTGATAGCATTAAAAGTGATTTAAAAAAAATGAAAGGTACAGTATAAAAATAATTAAAAAAATCAAAATAACTTAAAAAAAACCTTGCTCCTCTCATGCACACACACCTGTGTGCACAAGCGTTGACCCTGTGCCGGTATGTAAACAGCGGTTGCACCATGCATGTGAGGTATCGCCGTGAACTTCAGATCATGGGCAGTAATTCTAACACTAGACCTCCTCTGTAAACCTAAAATGGTAGCTTTTAAAGGCTTTTAAATTGTTGCCTATGGATAATAAAAATTTCAGAGGCCCTGAAATGCCAAGATAGCACCCCCCCCAAATGACCTCTTTTTGGAAAGTAGACACCCCAAGGAATTTGATAAGAATCATGGTAAGTATTTTGCAGATCTCATTTGTTGCCATAAGTTTTTGGAAAATAAAGGAAAAAAAAACAAAAACATTTTTTCTATTCTTTTTTTTTATTTCAAAAACTTGTGAGAAAAAATGAGATCTACAAAATACTCACCGTACCTCTTTTTAAATTCCTTGGGGTGTCTACTTTCCAGAAAGGGTTCATTTGGGGGGGTTTGGTGGTGATGTTTTTGTCATTTTCCAGAAACATGTGGGAAAAAAATAAAACTTACATGGACTCAATATGCCTCTCAGCAGATAGCTTAGGGTGTCTACTTTCCATACCTTCCTAAAAGGGGTCATTTGAGGGTATTTGTACTATCCTGGTATTTTAGCACCTCAAGAAATGTGATGAGCAGTCAGAAAGTAAAAGCTGTGTAAATTCCATTATCTATACCATAGTTTATAGACTCTATAACTTTCACACAAAGCTATAAATATACACTTACTGGGATTTTTTTTAACCAAAAACATGTAGCAGAATACATTTTGGCCTAAATGAATGATGAAATTTTAGTTTTTTGGGATATTTGTTATGACCGAAATGAGAAAATATATTTTTTTTTCTTCAAAAACTTTTTTTGTTTATAGCGCCAAAAATAAAAAGTGCACAGGTGATCAAATACCACCAAAAGAAAGCTCTATTTGTGTGAAAAAAGGACGCAAATTTCATTTATGTACCGTATTGCATGACTGCGCAATTGTCCATTAAACTAGCGCAACGCTGTATAGCAAAAAAATGGCATAAATTGCAAGATTTATGCCATAGGTTGTAGACGTTCTAACTTTCACACAAAGCAATCAATATACACTTATTGGGATTTTTATTACCAAAAACATGTAGCAGAATACATTTTGACCTAAATTTATAACTAACTTTGAGTTTACTATACATTTTTTATAGCTGAAAATAAAAAAATATAATTTTTCTTCAAAATTTACGGTCTTTTTTTGTTTATAGCGTGAAAAATAAAAAGCGCACAGGTGATCAAATACCACTGAAAGAAAGCTCTATTTGTGTGAAAAAAGGACGTAAATTTCGTTTGGGTGCCGCATTGCATGACCGTGCAATTATCAGTTCAATTAGTGCAGAGCCGAGTAGCAAAAAGAGGCCTGGTCATTAAGGTGGTAAAATCCTCAGGAGTGCAAGTGGTTAAAGGATTTGATACACTTAATAGATAACATCACATCATAAAGAGCAAAATGTATATACAATGTACATTCAAATGCTTTAATAAGTAAACAGCTTGTGTCCAGGCCAACTCAGATTTTCCATTTAGCCCTCATGCATACTTGACGTTTTGATAACGCTGGTAACGTTAGCTGTGTAAAGTCACGTTAAAAAGTTTTTTCAGCGTTTTTACAGTAGCATTCAGCAGTGGTTTGCGGTGGGTTTTTTTGGTCAAAAAAGTCCAAAAATGCTGCTTTGCGGCGTTTCACCGCATTTTGCCACATTTTTCAGCATTTGAGTGTTTTTACAGCTAAACAAAACTCCTAGAAACCTACTAGTTCTGGGGGTTTTTTTCTAACAAAAACACGTCCCAGCCAAAAAACGTTGACTACAGTCTATGTGTGCATGGACACATAGGATAACATGCTGGGGGGTTTACTGACTGTAGAAAAAAATGCCAAAAGCCAAAAACAGCAGCTGTAAAAACATCAAGTGTGCATGAGGACTCAAGGTCATATCCACTGCTCTCAGAATATTAACTTGTGACCCAGATTCAGCCAACAGTAGACTAATGCTGCCGGCTGACATCACAGAGCCAGTCCAGACTCTGCAAGGATCCTGACAATAATGTAGGGATCCACCCATATACCTGACCCGCAGATGGCTCTGCCTCTCAGTGCGCCACCGAGAGCCTGAGCTAATATCTCCCACCCCCTCCAAAACCCAGTGCTCTAGTGTATGGGTGGACAACCTGTGGCCTCCAGCTGCTGCAGAACTACAAGTCCCATGAGGCATTGCAAGGCTGACTCCCAAAACAAGAGGCATGATGGGACTTGTAATTCCACAACAACTGGAGAGCCACAGGTTGGGCACCCATGCTCTAATGAGTGCTGGAGGGGCAGAGCAGAGAGATGCCGACTGACAGTAACTACTTTCTACTCACCAAAGACCGAGAACGGAGCCATGCTATCGCTCGGTCTTAGAGCCAATGTTGGACGGCTCCAGCATTAGACTGATGCTGCAGCCACATAGGTGAGTATTTAGGATTTTTTTTATATCCCATACTTATCTTAATTTTCTAGGTCTGGTAGTATTTAAGGATGCGGGTGAAATGTGGACAGGCCAGGAGAAGGAGGGTGGGTTTGGTTAGTTCAGAGTAAAAGGGCTAAAAGGATAAATGCACTTCTCCTTCACTTAATCAAACCTGTATAATGATTCGATTTGCTCCTTGCTGCTCAGATTAAAAAGGGTGATTCCTTAGTGAAAGCACATATAGTAAATTTGGTATTCTGGAACTCTTACCTAGCATTGAAGCTCACAAACTCAGAGCTTACCGTCCTTGTTAAATGACCCTACTGTATCTAGTTTATTAGGGTTCATTTAAGTGAATGTTCCACAAGAAATAAAGTATTATGTCTTACATCTCTGCAAGTTAATGCATAAAATCATAGTTGCGTGCAAAACTGATAAAAAAAGCAGGGAAAACAACAGTAAACTGTATGTATCGGAACAATCGATGTGAATTTGTTTTTCTACTCCAGGCTAGCATTTCTGACAAGAAAGTCCATCGGTCGTAGCATTTCCACTTCTGCTGTAATGAACAAGGTCAAAATCACACAGAGAAGTGTATTAACATCAAGTCAAAGTGTCTGCTGCGGTAGGGGCTCACAGCAAGGTGTAGAAAGAAGTTGTCAGCCTGACATCACTCTGTTTTTCAATATATAAACACACACAGCACTCTCCAAAGTCTCAGAGGTAAACTGAGAGGCAAAAATTTAAATGAACAGTGCACAAAAGGACTGGAAGGAGAACAATGAATTCATAGTACTGACACACAAATTGAAGACTTACTACACTTGCTTGACTAAATTCAGTATCTTCTTTTTTAAGTCCTGTTAGTGCCTACTAATACAACACAAATAATGCATTTAATCATTTTGCATAGATCTAGATACACATGGGGAAAAAATGCTTATTTTTTTTTTTTTTTTATGGATCAATATTTTCAAATGCCACACGTCAATACTCCCCAGTATATAAAAACATAAGCACATATGGAGACGTTAAAGTGATTCTAAAGGTTTATTTTTTTTTAAGAAAATAAAAAACATGTCTATACTTATTCGCTGTGTGGAGTGGTTTTGCACAGAGCAGCCCTGATCCTCCTCTTCTCGGGTCCCCCCCTCCCCCCTCAGACTCTCCTGACCTCTAACTCCTGTCGGGTGCCCGCACAGTAAGCAGCTTTCATAAATTTAGGCCAAAATAAATTGTTACGTTATGTCTTTGCTAAAAAAAAAAAAAATTCCAATAAGTGTATATTAATTGGTTTACGTGAAAGTTATAGCGTCTACAAATGGCGATGTATGTACACTGGAATTTTTTTTTGTTATACTAGTAATGGCGGTGATCAGCAACTTATAGCTGGACTGCGGCGGGCATTCTGTCACTGACATCTCCAGTGACACTAATACAGTGATTAGTGTTAATACAAAGTGCTGACACTATTAATGACACTGGGCAAAAATGTGTTAACATTTGGGGCGATCAAAGGGTTAACAGTGTGCTGTGTTGTGTTTTACTATGTGTGCTGTGTTGTGTTTTACTTGGGAGACATGCTGGTTTGTATCTCTCTTCTGTGCAGAGAGATACAAAGCAGCATGTCCATGCTGACAGGAGAGACATCTGTGTTTACACACAGATCTCTACCCTCTCAGCCCTGCTGGCGATCACCGAGACCAATATCGGCGCGTGCACGTCGGTGTGTGCACCCCCTACCAGGAAGACAAAATCACGTATATTTACGTGATTTTGTAAAGTGGGGCCACCCTGTAGCAGTATATCTGCTATTGGAGTGGCTCTTAAGTAGTTAATCTTAATAATCTTGAAGTTTGTAAACTTACTATGTGAAGATACCCATATATTTACTTCCTTAAATTCTGTGACACATTCACTATGCCCTGTGAGTAGGCACTGCTGTGTCACACATTTCATAAAGCCTGCCATCTGAACAAAGGCGCCAGGGAGTTTCAGGAGGCGATTAGATTTTCATTAATCCTAGCTTAATTGATCTCCATGCCAACATGTTCCCAGTAGCAACTTTTTTTTTTACCAAAAGGTTTGATACTGAAGTTTATGTGAAATTGATTGTTCAATTGAGCAAATTCACTTAGCTTAGTAAATGAGGTGAAACTCTGACTTCAATCATCTAATCATGTACAAGCAAAAATCCTGTTTTTCTGTGTTTCCCTGTACATAATTAGATATTCTTTGCAAAGTGAATTACACCTTGTTTCACCTCATTCACCAAGATAAATGAACATATATTCTGCAAAACTGAAAATTGAGGTGCTAAGTGAAAATTGGGCTCTCTTTAAACTTAAAGCGGAGCTCCAGTTTTTTTTTGTAAAAATTAAAAGTCAGCAGCTACAACAACTTTAGCAGTTGACTTTTAATAAACAGACACTTACCTGTCCCCAGATCCACTGGTGTGCTCACCCGAGGGGGCTCCATGTATCGTCTTTGGTCCCCGACACCTTAGCTGTGGGCACCCTGCTGTGACAGCTTGCAGCTTCACAGCCGGGTGCTCACTGCGCACTGTGATTGGTTCTGCAGTCTTCTGAGACCTGTGCTGTGTCCCAGAAAACTGCAAGGGGGGGGGGGCGGGGAATCACTTCTGCTTGGATCACCCCTAGGCGATCAAAAGTCAGGTACCCACCCCCCCTCCTAAAAAGATTGACAATTGTGAAACAGGAGGATGGAAGGTGGCCTTAAAGCGGAACTTGCCCCTTTTGGGTGGAGTTCTGCTTTAACTGGCAGTTTATGAGCAGATTCTCCAGAAAATGAAAAAAGTGTGAACAAGGCCTTATTAAAGTAACCATGTACAGACCTGACTACTGTTCAGCCCAATTGATCTACTGATCTACTCTATTGTTCTCTACAGTTTTTCTCATCAGTGTTAGGGAATGAAGCATCCATGAGAGGAAATTCCTGACAGGAAAGTTCTGATAGAAGTGAGAAGCTATAGGCAAACCTTTTTTTCCCATTTTGGATGGAGTAAGGGAGGGGGGTTATAACCTATTATTTTTGCCATGGAGTATGTCATGTCAAAGGCAGTAGATTTTCATATAAAAAATGAAAGCAGTAGATTTTAAAGTTTAGTTCATAAGAGTGTGCTTCATGAGTAAGCCACCATAAAGAACCACCATCTCTTCAGTGTTTACAGTGAGAGCACAGTTCTGCTCACGCTTCGCGTACCATGAATTTTCACAGCCATTAATTTGCGAGCAGTATTTTAGACTGTGCTTTGTGTAACCCACTGTGCAAGCCTGCATACAACTTTATGAAACTGAAATGAATAGGTTTTATCTTTGTACTCACAGACCCCTAACAGCGTAAGTTTTCTAGTTCACCTATCATAATTATAATTCTAACACCATGTGATTCATTTTAAAGAGTATTTTCATGTTTGCAGCCAAATACAGCAAAATTACCTTATGTTTGCTACATGTCCCCATTCACATAGCAAAACGTATATTTCAATTTTGCAGCATACCTTTTTTAAATGATCTTTTCTTGAACTTCCAGAAAGGAAAAATCATACTTCGTCTTCTTTGCTATAAGGGGACTGGAAAGCTGTGTTTGCCATAATTACCCCTGTCTGTACTATGCAGATAGATGATATCTCATCAGTTGTACTAGATTTGAACAGTCTATCTTAACAAAAAGTTTAAGTGCCAATTCACATATGTGTAGTGTGGCTTGACAGCTCCAGTTTCAGTGTGAATTGAAAAGCTGTTTCTCAGTTGTTCAGGTCAGGATTTGAGAGAGAAAACCGACCTGAAATCGTCTTCATAAACTCATTAAATGTGCGGTTCAGAAGTGGTTCCCATAGAAGTAGGCAAGCCTGTAGCCCACACCGAAACCAGACTGCACTGCTAGAAAATTGGACAGGACTCTCAATCCGCACTGAATCCACACTGGTAGTGCACCTGACGTATATGAACAGGCAATATAGGAAGCAATTTTATTTCACATGCCATGCGGATTGGATGCAGTTCAAACCACACATATGTGAACCACTACTAAAAGTTTAGGAACTGGGCTACATTATATATTAATGAGAACTCAGCCAGTCTCCAAGCCAGCTATTGAGACATATCGCACTGAGCTAGATGACAAATGCTTTGCAGTCAGCCATGGCACCACCTCCTCAAACATCTTGATGGTAAGAAATAATTTAAAAAAGTTTATGCTGTGTGAATGGGAAATACACTTTAACCACTTAACCTTGGGAACGTTTTACCTCCTTCATGAACGGCCATTTTTTGCAATTCAGCACTGCGCTACTGTAACTAGCAATTGCGCAGTTATGCAACATTGTACGCAAAATAAATGTAATTTTGTATTATATAAAAATGGAAAAACAGAGAAAGCAGGGGTTACCAGCAGGCGCACGCATGCGCCCCCCTTAACCCGCAACAGGCTGGATGACGTACATGCACCTGATTCAGTCTGTTTGTGCTGCTTGCCTATAGTAAATGTACTGTGGGCGGGAAGTAGTTAAGTGAACGTGCAAGCTCACCTTATCCAGTAGTGTGGTCCCAGATATATCCCTTAGCATCAGGAAAATACAAGGGCAAGAAGACTGATGCTTTGAATAAATATTCATATTTGTTAGTTTCATGACCAGTGTAAATACAGCATTTAAAGGAAACCTGTAATGAGGACATATGGAAGCCATCGCTGTTTAAGTAATTCCCCCCCACGTTGGTGATCACATTTCCATTACTCATCTTAAAAGTTTTTTCCCCCAAAGCTGTTTATCTTATTTGTCCAACAGAATGGTCCTCTTCAGCTGTACCTCGCTGCGGTGAGGTACATCATATTGGGCCCCCTATCGGCTCCTGGGATATGAGTGTTCTCAATCCTTGGAGTCAATGGGCAGCCTGCACTTCTAGCATTGACGTATTTCCAAATCGGAAATTAAGCAATGCCAGGCGGAGATAAGTGGAGATGAGTGTGTCGAGCTTTGAACACATTGAGCATGCATGAGATCGGGAGGTATATGCTGGGTAGCCAGCAGCACCATATCCCAGAAGGAGCAACAAGTGGGCTTCAAATTTCCATGCTGAAGATGGGAGTGTCCTTGCTAAGGACAGCACAGTGAGTTTTTTTTAAAGAACAATCTAACAAGAAAAACTACATTTAGTACAAATGTATGTGGGTGTTTGTTTAGTGAAAAAAAAGGTTGGAAATCCGCTTGACGTAAAGCAGCCAGGCAAGCTAGCACTTTTAGAAGGTTGTTAGCAATGGCATCCTCTATCTCTTCCAGTGCAAGTTTCCTTTAAAAGGGTTAGATCACCTTTTCATTTTTTTCTGAAAAGCTGAGCTCCCTGCACCTTCCCCTTGGTACCAGCTATACTTACCTCTGTGGGTGATGAGCTGTCCATGCCCACACAGCCAATGTCCAGGGATATGAAATCCCCTCTTTTCTCCCTTATCTTTCTGCAGTGCTTCCACGATAGATCAGAGGTATGCTCCATGCCAGCGATAACAAATCCAAATGTCTCTGATCCATCCCAGAAGCACTGCAGAAAGAAGAGGAAGAAATGCAGGGATTTCAAATCCCTAGACTGCTACAGCAGCTATGACAGCTCTATACCCACAGAGGTAAGTACAGTGGGGACCAAGGGGTTGAGAGGGTGTGGGGTGTTAGTTCACCTTTTATTTTTTTCTGGAGAAATGAACTTACACTTTAAGTAATTAGTAATTTAAATGCTAAATTTCTTTCATTGACTATTTTTAAAAAGTAACTGTCATTTGTTTTAAAAGGCTAACTACACCCCAAAAAACAAAACATGACAGATTACATCTTACAGTCTTTAAATGTGGTGGTTCCATTAATTACCGTATTTTTCGCTCCATAAGACGCACTTTTTTCCCCCCCAAAAAAGGGGGGAAAATGTCAGTGCGTCTTATGGAGCGAATGTAAAGCAGCCGGTCCGGTATTTCTGCCGCCACCATGTCAGAATATCGGGCCGGCCGCTCAGCTCTTCTCTCCTGCAGGACCTTACCTGTTCCTCGCTCCAGTGCTGCAGTGTTCCCGCGGTGGCTTCTGTGACAGCCGGGTGCCCACTGCGCATGCGCGAGAAGTGCTGCGCTTTGTGAATGGTCCGGTGTCGTCTGGGACACGACAGGTCCCAGAAGGCTCCGGGCCATTCACAAAGCGCAGCACTTCTCGCGCATGCGCAGTGGGCACCCGGTTGTCACAGAAGCCGCTGCGGGAAGAAGAAGGAAGGACAATTCCGCAGAAGTGGGAGCGGGTACCTATCAAATTCAGGTACCCGTTTCCCCTCCCTCCCCAAAGGCCCGCAGTCTCTGGTAATCTCCTTTACTGTCTGCAGTCTCTGGTCATCCCCTGCACTGTCTGCAGTCTCTGGTCATCCCCTGTACTATGTCCGCAGTCTCGGGTCATTCCCTGTACTATGTCCACAGTCTCTGGTCATTCCCTGTACTGTGTCCGCAGTCTCTGGTCATTCCTTGTACTGTGTCCGCAGTCTCTGGTCATTCCCTGTACTGTGTCCGCAGTCTCTGGCCATCTCCTGTACTGTGTCCACAGTCTCTGGTCATCTCCTGTACTATGTCCGCAGTCTCTGGCCATCTCCTGTACTGTGTCCGCAGTCTCTGGTCATCCCCTGTACTATGTCCGCAGTCTATGGTCATCCCCTGTATTGTGTCTGCAGTCCATTGGTTCAGAATATTTTTTTTCTTGTTTTTCTCCTCTAAAACCTAGGCACGTCTTATGATCAGGTGCGTCTTATGGAGCGAAAAATACGGTATTTGTTCAGGCTAAGAGCATTGTCAACAAGTATAAAAATACATGTTTGTTTTACCAAATGTTGTGGTCTTCTCAGCTGCACTGATAGCAAAACATCCCGATCTTTGCTCTGCATCCCATCACCCTCATGTAATGCAGATGAACCAAGGCGGACATGTTTGAAGTCCATGGGCATGTTACCTCCATAGAACGGAGTAAAGTTAAAAGAGTGACTATCCCCACCACAGAACGGCAAGTGTTTTTGCAGGATTACCAGGTGGAAGAAAAAAAGAACTCCAATGCAGCCATAACATCTGGTAGGATTTTGTGTTTAGATAATAGCTGTACATTATTATTACAGGTACTTATATAACGCCGTCAATTTAAGCAGCACTTTGCACACGTATATTTTATATATATATATATATATATATATATATATATATATATATACACACACACACACATATATATACAGTCATGGCCGAAATTGTTGGCACCCTTGATATTTTTCCTGAAAATCAAGTATTTCACACAAAAAAGGTATTGCATTAACACATGTTTTGCTATACACATGTTTATTCCCTTTGTATGTATTGGAACAAATATAAAACAGAGGCAGAAAAGCAAATATGACATAATGTCACACAAAACCCCAAAAATGGGCTGGACAAAAGTATTGGCACCCTTAACTTAATATTTGGTTGCACACCCTTTGGAAAACATAACTGAAATCAGTCGCTTCCTATAACCATCAATAAGCTTCTGACACCTCTCACCCGGAATTTTGGACCACTCTTCCTTTGCAAACAGCTCCAGGTCTCTCTTATTGGAAGGACACCTTTTCCCAACAGCAATTTTAAGATCTCTCCACAGGTGTTCAATGGGATTTAGATCTGGGCTCATTGCTGGCCACTTCAGAACTCTCCAGCGCTTCTTTGCCATCC
This sequence comes from Staurois parvus, assembly GCF_062004578.1. Lineage (NCBI taxonomy): Eukaryota > Metazoa > Chordata > Amphibia > Anura > Ranidae > Staurois > Staurois parvus. Next base: position 27,095,408 of record NW_028317943.1, read on the forward strand.
ATTTATGAGTGCTTTTTGACGTATGTTTGGGGTCATTGTCCTGCTGGAAGACCCAGGATCTTGGACGCAAACCCAGCTTTCTGACACTGGGCCCTACAGTGCGACCCAAAATCCTTTGGTAATCCTCAGATTTCATGATGCCTTGCACACAGTCAAGGCACCCAGTGCCAGAGGCAGCAAAACAACCCCAAAACATCATTGAACCTCCACCATATTTTACCGTAGGTACTGTGTTTTGTTCTTTGTAGGCCTCATTCCGTTTTCGGTAAACAGTAGAATGATGTGCTTTACCGAAAAGCTCTATCTTGGTCTCATCTGTCCACAAGACGTTTTCCCAGAAGGCTTTTGGCTTACTCAAGTACATTTTGGCAAACTGTAGTCTTGCTTTTTTATGTCTCTGTGTCAGCAGTGGGGTCCTCCTGGGTCTCCTGCCATAGCGTTTCATTTCATTTAAATGTCGACGGATAGTTCGCGCTGACACTGATGCTCCCTGAGCCTGCAGGACAGCTTGAATGTCTTTGGAACATGTTTGGGGCTGCTTATCCACCATCCGGACTATTCTGCGTTGCAATCTTTCATCAATTTTCCTCATCCGTCCACGACCAGGGAGATTAGCTACAGTGCCATGGGTTGCAAACTTCTTGATAATGTTGCGCACTGTGGACAAAGGCAAATCTAGTTCTCTGGAGATGGACTTGTAACCTTGAGATTGTTGATATTTTGCCACAATTTTGGTTCTCAGGTCCTCAGACAGTTCTCGTCTCCTCTTTCTGTTGTCCATGCTTAGTGTGGCACAGACAGACACACAATGCAAAGGTTAAGTGAACGTCTCTCCTTTTTATCTGCTTTCAGGTGTGATTTCTATATTGCCCACACCTGTTACTTGCCCCAGGTGAGTTTACAGGAGCATCACATGCTTGTAACATTCTTATTTATCCGCAGTTGTGAAAGGGTGCCAATACTTTTGTCCAGCCCATTTTTGGAGGTTTGTGTGACATTATGTCGAATTTGCTTTCTTTCCTCCCTTTTTTTGTTTTGTCCCAATACACACAAAGGGAATAAACATGTGTATAGCAAAACATGTGTTAATGCAATACGTTTCGTGAGAAATACATGATTTCCTGGAGAAATATCAAGGGTGCCAACAATTTCGGCCATGACTGTATATATATATACACACACACACATACACACACACACACACACACACACACACACACACAATAATAGCAGTCAGACATCACTAACCTGATCGATCACTGTTTTTGGTAGAAATGATATTTCTACATGGCACATAATTTGCTAGCAGGTGTAGTAGAGTAATAGAAATCCAACAGACCCAGCAGTCATGACATGCATGCTGCTGATTCTGTGTAACTGAATCACTAATGAAAGGGGCATGTTCAAAATAATAGCAGTGTGGAGTTCTATTAGTGAGGTCATTCATTCTTTGAAAAACATGTGGCAATTATTGCCCTTATTTAAGGAAGGAAGGCAGCAAATGTTGTACATGCTGGTTACAGTGCATTTCTCTCTGAAATTCTGAGGAAAACGGGTCGCTCCAGACATTGTTCAGAAGAACAGCATACCTTGATTAAAAAGCTGATTGGAGAGGGGAAAACATATAAAGAAGTGCAGAAAATGATAGGCTGCTCAGCTGAAATGATTGCAAATGCTTTAAAATGGCAACCAAAACCTGAAAGACGTGGAAGAAAGCGAAAAACTACCATTTGCATGGATAGAAGAATAGCCAAAATGGCAAGGACTCAGCCAACAATCAGCTCCAGGAAGATCAAAGAAGGTCTAAAGTTACCTGTGAGTAGTTAAAATTAGAAGATGCCTATGTGAAGCCAAGCTATCTGCAAGAAGCCCCCGCAAAGTCCCACTGTTGAAAAAAAGACATGTGCTGAAGAGGTTACAATCTGCCAAAGAGCACATTGACTGGCCTAAAGAGAAATGGCGCAACATTTTGTGGACTGATAAAAGTAAGATTGTTCTTTTTGGGTCTAGTGGCCATTTGTCAGACGACCCCCAACCACTGAATTCAAGCCACAGTACAATGTGAAGACAGTGAAGCATGATTGTGCAAGCATCATGATATGGGGATGTTTCTCATACTACGGTGTTGGGCCTATTTATCGCATACCAGGGATCATGGATCAGTTTGAATACATTAGAATACTTGAAGAGGTCAGGCTGCCTTATGCTGAAGAGGAAATGCCCTTGAAATGGGTGTTCCAACAAGACAACGACCCCAAACACACCAGTAAACGTGCAACATCTTGGTTCCAGACCAACAAGATTGACGTTATGGAGTGGCCAGCCCAATCCCCGGATCTTAATCCAATAGAAAACTTGTGGGGTGACATCAAAAATGCAGTTTCTGAGGCAAAACCAAGAAATAGAGAAGAACTGTGGAATGTAGTCCAATCATCCTGGGCCGGAATACCTGTTCACAGGTGCCAGAAGTTGGTAGACTCCATGCAACACAGATGTACAGCAGTTCTCAGAAACAGTGGTTATATTATTATTATACAGTATTTATAAAGCGCCAATGGTTCGCTCAGCGCTGTACATTACAAAAGGGGACAGAACATGTGACAGAACACCATCAATACAATGCAAAACATGAGGGGATCGAGGGCCCTGCTCTTTCGAGCTTACAATCTAGGAGGGAGGGGATGGTGGCACAGGAGGAGATAGCTGTGGGGGATGGAGTGGTAGGAAGAGTGGAGGAGGTCGGCAGGTTAGCAGGGGGTGGGGTAGGCTTCACTGAAGAGATGGGTTTTCAGGGTGCACCTAAAGGAGAGGAGAGTAGGTTATAATCTGATGGGTTGGGGCAGGGAGTTCCAGAGGATGGGTGACACCCTGGAGAAGTCCTGGAGGCGGGCATGGGAGGAGGAGACCAGGGAACTAGAGAGAAGGAGGTCTTGTGAGGAGCGGAGTGTGCGTGCTGGGTGGTACTTGGATATTAGGTCAGTGATGTAGTACGGGGCAGTATGGTGGACAGCTTTGTATGTCAGTGTTAGGATTTTGAAATTGATGCGTTGCGCAATCGGAAGCCAGTGGAGGGATTGGCAGAGGGGGGTGGCGGAGATGGAGCGGTTGGAAAGGTGAATGAGTCTGGCAGCCGTATTCAGGATCGACTGAAGTGGGGATAGCCAGCGGCGAGGCAGGCCAGTGAGGAGGGAGTTGGAGTAGTCGAGTCGTGATATGATGAGGGAGTGGATGAGCTGTTTAGTGGTTTCTGGAGTTAGGAACGTGCGTATTTTGGCGATGTTGCGGAGGTGGAGTCTGCACGAGTTTGTTAAAGATTGGACTTGGGGCTGGAAGGATACGTTGGAGTCCAGAATGACACCAAGTACTCTGGCCTGCGGGGCGGGTTTGATGGTGGCGTTGTTGGATGTGACGGAGAAGTCAATGGGGGGTGGTGTCCGGGCTGGGGGGAAGACAAGAAACTCCGTTTTGGAGAGGTTCAGTTTAAGGAAGTGGAGCGACATCCAGTCTGATATGTCGCTCAGTAGGTGTGTGATTCGGGCGGAGACCGAGGGGGTGAGGTGGGGGGTTGAGAGATAGATTTGTGTGTCGTCGGCATAGAGGTGGTAGTTGAAGCCGTGAGAGTGTATGAGTTGGCCAACGGAGGAGGTGTAGATGGAGAAGAGAAGGGGCCCGAGGACAGAGCCTTGATGGACCCCAACAGAGAGGGGGAGTGAGGGGGAGGTGGTAGCATGATAGGTAACGCTGAAAGAGCGTTGTGACAGGTAGGATGAGAGCCAGGAGAGAGCAAAATCTCTGAGGCCGAGGGAGTGTAGTTTTTTGAGGAGGAGGGGGTGGTCGACTGTGTCAAAGGCTGCAGAGAGGTCAAGGAGTAGGAGCACTGAATAGTGGCCATTAGCTTTGGCGGTTAGCAGGTCGTTGGAGAGTTTGAGTAAGGCAGTTTCGGTGGAGTGTAGGGGACAGAAGCCGGACTGTAGGGGATCGAGGAGGTTGTTGTCGTTGAGGTGAGAGCTTAGGCGGGTGTAGACTAGGCGCTCGAGGAGTTTAGATGTAAATGCGAGCAGGGAGATGGGTCTGAGGTTGTTCGGGTCATTGGGGTCCAGGGAGGGCTTTTTAAGTATGGGGGTGATGTGTGCATGTTTCAGAGGGGAGGGGAAAGTGACGGAGGAGAGGGAGAGATTAAAGATGTGGGTGAGGGAGCGTAAGATGGAGAGGGAGGGAGGGAGGTCGTAGGAGTTGTGAGAGGATAGGGTCGAGGGGGCAGGTGGTGAGGCGAGGTTATACAACTAAATATTAAGTGGTTCAAAGGAAAGCAAAATCTTCAAACATTTTTCAGTTTATAGAGTGAATGTTTGAGTTTGTAAAGAAGAATACAAACTCTGCTATTTTTTTTGAACAGTCTAATATTCACTTTTCTTCAATTTTTTTTAGAGGCACAACACAAATTTGATATATTTTTCTTCATGTTTTGATTTGGATTAGAATGTGTAGTGTTCCCAATGCATTTTCCCAAAGGATTTTGAGCTTTATTCACTTTTTTCAACACACTGCTATTATTTTGAACACAACTGTATATATGTATGTATGTATGTATATATATATATATATATATATATATATATATATTACATTCACATTATTCCCCAACCCTCAAGAGATGTACAATCTAAGGTCCCTAACTTAAATTCATACATATACTATAGCCAATGTAGACAGGATCCAATTAACCTACGAACAAGTCTTTGGGTTTTCTCCGGGTATTCCGGTTTCTTACCAAACTCCACACAGGCACAGGGAGAACATCGACTCCAGTTCAACCAGCCTGCCCATAGAAGTACTGTATCTCGGCTGGTTCAACAGGGACCGACCGAGATTCAATCCTTCTATGGTTGGTTTAAAGGCTTACTTCTCATAACATTGCACTGCCTGCAGGCAATGTTTCAAGGGTCTGTTCACCTTTACAGACATTTTCCACAAAACTCCCCATGCACTAGAGCACAGTCCAAGCACATTACAATCTACTCTTCAGCTTTTCAAACAAGTGCTGCTTTATCATTCCACACCTGTAGGCCATACACTGCCTGTCCACTCTGAATAGGCAACCCCCCATGCTTAAATGGCAGGACATTACAAGTGCACTGCGCACATGCAATGAGCAATCCCTCCCTTCCGATTGCAAGCAGGCGTTGTTTGACCAAAACATTCCCTTTGTTGGCTCATTCTATTATTGTGTTGGTCAGGAGAATGCTGACAGGGCCACCCACTGAACAAACGTCACAGCGAACATCACTCCATGCATGGCCGGCTTTACTCTAGTTAAAAAAATGTGGCTAATATTTCCACTGTGGCTCATAAAATGAGTAAACTCTGATCTAGACTATTATTTTGCAAGAATGACAGAGCTATGGAAGAGTTAAATAAGAGGCATGTTAAATTCACATAAAACAGGGGGACAAATTTAGGAGGAATAACATCTTCAAGGGGCCACATGTCTACAGAGAGCTACACAAACCTACTTAATTCTAGAAAAACGTTATAGCAATTTGGAAACTACAGTAAGAGTTTCAAGTGTATTTAATCCTAGAGAAATAGACCATAGTTTTATAAAATATTCAGCAGCCCTCCTCGCTATTTTGGTGACCTCCCACTATGAGACCCCCAATTACACTCTTAAAATATGGGGTGGTGCAATTCATAAAATATTCTGGTGGCGTAATTTCTTCACACTTACTGTGCCTTTATTAAAATATCATCAAATGTCCTCTATTCCCTCCTGGCGGGGACTAACTGGCTACATTTCGATGGTGGCTTTGGAAAGGGTTCAGTGACGTTCATTAACTATTAACCTTCAACGGCCCCAAGTCTTTCAATTACTTCCAAGAGACCCATGCCGCCCTCACTTGGAGATATGTCAACATACACAACTCCGTCAATTAATTTCATCTTTGCTGCAAAATACTGACAACTAAATGGTGTCAGTATCTGATGTCTTTTGCGAATACCAAACCAATCCTCATGCCCCAGGCCTTATTTCTATGATATTGGTTTCCATTGGAAAGTCCAAATCTAATTCAAAAACACAAATGGTATGCTCAGGTGAGAAGAGAAACTTGGGCAAACTTTATCTGACGAGATTGAAGGAAATAAGGTTGGCTACCACAAAAACCTCCTTCAACATTTTGGCTATAGAAAATTGCTACAAAGTCCACTTCAGGTGGTACAACACGACCTCAAAAGGTCCTAGGTACTTACTTCTGAATGCGTTGTCAGGGGGGTACAATGCCTCACATTTGGACATGTCCTAAAGTTAGGAGACTCTGTATCAGGGTCTATACCTTAACTACAGTACTGGGCTGTAACCTGCACAAGGACCCAATAGAGGTCTTACTCAAACCCCCAGCTGATGTTTCACATACCTCAGCAAGACTGATCATTTTTATGTTCAATGCTACCAAGCAGACGATTGCAGACTGAACTTCTCTGAAGTTTTTTCCTGACAAAATGGCACCATTTTTCTCTGACACCTATGAAAAATTTCAGAAAATCTGGTCCCCTGGATCTCACATTCCTAACCAAATCTGACAGCACTGACTCTCTAAAGCAATATCATATCCACTTTGTTCATGTAAGGGGGGGGGGGCAAGTACTCTCCTACCAAGATTTTTCTTCCCCTTATCCTCCCACCCCATCTCCCCTCTTCCTCCTCTTTCCCTGCTCTAGCCTTCTTTTTCTTCAATGATCTCTTACTTTATTTTCTTAAATTGTATGGTTCATCAAGCCCTGTATGTGTTGTACATGTCCTGCTGCATTTGCTTTTGATACTCATAACAGGGAGTTATTACGTGGATTGGATAATAGTGGATTGCTATTTGCCAACTAATTTGACCTAAACTTTGTAGGAATGACACACCTTGTATTGTGGGCATATTTTTGCCTGGCATTTTCTTTTGTATGTGCATTGAAACCCTAATTAAAACAACAACACAAAATATAAAGCAGCAAAATTGAGCAAAGAAGTGTAGCCTTGATGGATAACTGGTACCTCATTCAGCTCAAATCTTGAAACTATCCCTCAAAATGGCCAAAAATGCTGCATGTGGCCCAAAGCACAATTTCTACATTCCTGGTTTAAAGTGAATTCACTATATCTGGTCTCCCACAGTACACAGAAATGCAATTATTTTAGTAAATATAAACTGCTAAATACCTTTTCTCCTCAGCAGTTATAGTAGTCTTGTGATTTCTATCAGTGTTCAGTAGAGCACTGGTTAAAGCTTGTAGGAGTTTTCTTTCTGCTCTAGGAGGATGAAAAACCCCTGATCCTCTGTCTTGACAGTGCTGATCACATGAACTCTCCCAAGAAAAAAAAAAACCTCTCTAGAAATACACACTAAACTGAGCATGTGTATGTGGCTACCGGTTCAGTCCATTTTATCAGGGGATAAGACGTGGACATTTGAACAAGAGGAAGGGCAGAGAAAACAGGATCAAAACGGCCGTTTTACACAATGTAGAGGATTAACCCCTTAGGTTCCAAGGTGAGTATAACAAGCATGCTTTACTGCATATACAAACTGATTTTACTGTTGTGGGTTTAGTAACACTTTAATAATATAGAATGTTTTTTCATTAAAATATAGCAGGCTGATCTAAAAAATGACTAGATGCTGGTGTATCCAAGAGTCACAAAAGCATATATTAACAGCAGGCCACATTTTTCAGTACCAGAGACACATGGTTTGTAACATTAAAGGATAAGTTCACCTTTCGTAACGTGTTCCCCATATTCAGGGTGTAACATGTAACATGTTTGACAGCTAGCAAGGGGGGAGAAGATCCCCCGCTAGCTGTCAAATTTTAAAAGAATGTTGCTGTGCGGGGCTCCGCCCAGATGGCCACGTCACTCATTCACCTGCAAATGAGAGCCTACAAGTCCCGACAGCCTTAGTGGCTGTCAGCTTGTAGTCCTCAATGAACTACCACGGCGCTGTGAAGCACCATGGCAGTTCATGCATTTTTCCTGTCAGTATATGTGCTTGTATAAGCAAGCAGATATATGTACAGATCTGCAGGAGACCTGCATGGCACCAGTGATCTGCTGATCTCTGGTGCAATGGTTTAGAGGCTCCTGCCGACAAAAATAATAAATGCACATAATTTTACCTGCAAAAAAATGTGCATTTGTTGTTTTTTTTATAAAAGGTGAACTTATTTAAAGTGATTCTAAAGGTTGTAATAAAAAAAAAAAAGGTTAAGTGATAAAGTTTTTTTTTTTTTTTTAAACATGTTATACTTCCCTGCTCTGAGCAATGGTTTTGCACAGAGCAGCCCTGATTTGCTTTATGGGTCCCCCACCGGTGGTCCTGGATCCTCCCCCCCGATGAGTGCACGAGTGTATGGTGACACTCTAGCAGGCTTGCTGCGCTCCTGTGAATGGACATTCAAACACAGAGCACAGCTTGGCCCCACCCTCCACACTCTCACCTCATTGGCTCACTGGCTACGATTGACAGCAGCAGGAGCCAATGGCTCCCACTACTGTGTGAGCCAATGAGGAGAGACCAAGAGCCATGGCTCTCATGAACATAGCTGGATAGAGATTGGGCTCAGGTAAGTGGGGGGCTGAGGAGGGAGACATCTAATATAGACACAAAGAGTAAAATCTACCAGGGCAGTTCTCAGCCTTCCTTCCATCCCTGGACACTAGTTTCATGCTTCCCTAGGGCACAGTATCAGCAAAGTCACATTCTTGTCAAAGCAACAAATACAAAAGCAGTGAAAATGAAGTGCATTGCGATACAAAATATCTTCTGAATGCTTTCAGACTTCTCCATGGCAAAAATAAAATATAAAGGTTCTACCAAAACAGCAAACAAAATCAGCAGCATTTGACTGCGAAATGCAGAAGAAAGGTCCTGGCCATTGTCATTAGAGAAGAATGTTCATATCATCCGAGGATCTATATAAATACTGTACATTGTGCTGCTGAAGAGGAAAACTAGAGCTATAGAGATTCTGAAATCAATTGATTTTAGCTTGACAGTCAGTAAAAACTGTAGACACAATGTAAATGTTCCTGTACTCTTAGAAATAACCAAAAACACAAATCATTACAGGAAACAGTTGAAAAAACATTCCAGTAACCAATTCAACATTATCTTAAAAGCAGTAGTTTTTTTGCAAGTTTTAAACAAACCTTACAAAAAGCAAACTAATGACTCCAAAACCAACAGCTAATAAACTGGAGCGTCTCAATCTAATGCAGAAATCTATTGAAAATGGGAAAGAGTCTGCAAAACACCCAATTATCTCCAGCAGAAAACAGACCAGGAGCCCTCTGGGCTGTGACAATGACCTTCTAATGCTTTGTTTGGAGATGGAAACAATTACAGTGGCACATAATCCATTCTACAACAAACACAGCCCAATAAAAGCTTTTCATAAAATTATGTATTTAAAGCAGGAGATAATTTGACATATATCCCATCCAGGCCCTGTCACAACTTAGAATGATAGTTTCCCTATGTTGATAGGCAGTGACAGCTCAGCCATTGTAATGGGAGCAGTAAAGATTATCTTCTATTAGTGCACACCAAAACAGATATGCAAACAAGCAAAATCTCTCCATGCATTGTCCTCTTGAAAAAGAAGTGTAAATACTCACATGCTGTTAAGGTTTTGCTCTTTACCGTCCTTTTCTTTCCCATATTCTCATATGTAGTGCAATATTCAGAAACGTAAGGCAAAAGAACATAGTACTCCCTCTTAACCTTTAGGCTAACAATGTGTGCTGCTCTCAGAATTTTTTTCTCAGCTTAACATCCACGTGTCATTTCATGTCTGCTGCATCTTTTCCATTAGGATATGAACTATCGTGTCTCAAGAACTATGACTTTTTGTATTGCTCATGTGGATTTCAAAATTATTGTGCTGAAAAGTAATGTATATACATAGAGTTAGTAATTATATTTAAAGAGGATCTAAACCCCCCAAAATATAATGTTTTATAGCTTAACAGGACTTAGATGTTGTGGCCGCATTAGTTTTATTTTCTCAGGCTTCCCCCACTTTATTTTCACCTGATAACCCTGCCAATAACACACTTCTTGCCCTCAGGTGACAACACTGTTCCTTAGATACAGCAAAGAATACGAAAGACATAAGATACGGCAGATTGTTGTCACATGTACCGCACAGCCAGTATTTGCTAGATATTCCTGCAACTCCTTTAACCACTTGAGCTCCAGAGGATTTAACCCCCTTAATGACCAGGCCTCTTTTTGCTACTCGGCGCTGCACTAATTCAACTGATAATTGCGCAGTCATGCAATGCTGCACCCAAACGAAATTTACGTCCTTTTTTTCACACAAATAGAGCTTTCTTTCGGTGGTATTTGATCATCTGTGCGCTTTTTATTTTTCACGCTATAAACAAAAAAAGACCGAAAATTTTGAAGAAAAACAATATTTTTTAATTTCAGCTTTAAAAAATATATAGTAAACTCAAAGTTGGTTATACATTTAGGCCAAAATGTATTCTGCTCCATGTTTTTGGTAAAAAAATCCCAATAAGTGTATATTGATTGCTTTGTGTGAAAGTTATAGCGTCTACAAACTATGGTATAGATACTGCAATTTACGCCATTTTTCTGCTATACAGCGCTGCGCTAGTTTAACGGACAATTGCGCGGTCATGCAATATGGTACATAAATGAAATTTACATCCTTTTTTTTCCCACAAATTGAGCTTTCTTTTGGTGGTATTTGATTGCCTGTGCGGTTTTTATTTTTTGCGCTATAAAAAAAAAAGGCTGACAATTTTGAGGAAAAAAAAAACAATATTTTGGACTTTTTGCTATAAAACATGTCCAGTAAAAAAAAAATGCTAAAATCAAATTTAGTCAAATTTCTGCCAAAATGCATTCTGCGACATGTCTTTGCTAAAAAAAACAAAAAAAAAACAATACGTGTAAGTTAATTGGTTTACGTGAAAGTTATAGCGTTTACAAATGGTGGGAAAGATACTGGGATTTTTAGTTTTTTTTTTTTATACTAATAATGGCGGCGATCAGCGAATTACGGCGGTGATCAGTGACTTATGGCAGCGACCAGCGACTTATGGCGGGACTGCGGCGGACATTCTGACATTGGGGGGTACTGACTTGGGGTCACTGACATCCCCAAAAACACTAAAATTGCAAAAAAAAAAAAACACTGACACTGTACTAATGGCACTGGGGAGGAAGGGGTTAACTTTATTTTGCAGGGAAGGGTTATCTGTGTGAGGGGGAGTGTTTTACTAGGGGGTGGGGGTCTGTGCTGCACGGGACACCGCTGATCGAGAGAAACTCTTCTTTCTCGATCAGCTCGTCCTCGAGCTGTCAGGGAAGTGACAGACAGCACAGCTGCAGTAGCTGTGCTGTCTGTCACTGTTTGCCGCCAATCGCCGGGAAACAGCCAGTAAGGACTGGCTGTGACCCGGCGACTGACATCCGCGGCGATCGGCGGGACAGATAGGGCGGCAGCGCGCCTCACGCGCGCCCCCTGTTTACAAAACACGCGTTTTAAAACGTGGTTTTGCCTGCCCGTGCCGCCCTGCCGCCGTATTTCTACAGTGGCAGGGCGGCAAGTGGTTAATGTTGCTGTAGGCCTCTTGGCAGCCTCCCGGACCAGTTTTCTTCTCTTCTATTCATCAATTTTGGAGGGACGTCCAGTTCTTGGTAATGTCACTGTTGCGCCATATTTTCTCCAATTGATGACGACTGTCTTCACTGTGTTCCATGGTATATCTAATGCCTTGGAAATTCTTTTGTTCCCTTCTCCTGACTGATACCTTTTAACAATGAGATTGCTCTGATGCTTTGGAAGCGCTCTGCTGACCATGGCTTTTGCTGTAGGATGCGACTAAGAAAATATCAGGAAAGACCTACTAGAACAGCTTATTTTGAGTGTGATTGCTAAATTCTGAACACAGCTACATCGCCAGTTATAAGATGGTGTGCACACTTATGCAATCACATTATTTATTTTGTTTTAATGTTTACTACCCCCCCTAAAAGATTTCAGTTTGTTTGTCAATTGAGTTGTACGGCTTATAGGTCACATTAAAGGTGGAACAAGTTTTGAAATTATTTATCTTACAGAAACCTGGCATTTTAACAGGGGTGTGTAGACTTCTTATATCCACTGTACAGTGATCTTCACTGTATAAGCAATAACAGTGTACAATAAAAATCCCTGCCCCCCCCCCCCCCCAGCAGAGTGATACAGTGTCACTCTGACAGGATGTGAAAAAAAAAATAGTAAAGAAATAAAAAATTTAAAACATTTAAAAATGAATTTATTAAAATTATTTTTTACACTGTCACAAGTCAGTGTACCTGTCCACTAGTCGTATAATGACGCTGTACTGCTCTGGTGACGGTATGTGGGGGAAAAAAAACATTTTATTTAATTTTTTTCTCTTCCAAAAACTTGAAACAAAAAATTACAACTTCAAAAAACTCGCCATGCCTCTTACTAAATACCTCAGACTGTCCTTTCCAAAAAAGGGTAATTTGGGTGGTAATTCCACTGTTCTGGCAGTTTAGGGCCTCAAGAAATGAGATAGGCCGTCAGTACATCAGGAATGATCAATATTCAAATATATACAGTATACCATAGTTTGTAGCCACTATAACTTTCACACAAACCAATTAAATTACACTTGTGTTTTTTGGGGGGGTTTTTACCAGACATTTTGGCCTAAATTTATTAAGAAATTTGATTTTTAAAAAATGTTTTATTGAATATGTTTTATAACAGAACGTAGAAAATCTTTTTTTTTATATATATAGAATTTATTTTTTTTTCCCGTTTATATAACACAAAACCCAAAAACCAAAAGCTCAATTTGTGTGAAATAAATGATATACATTTCATTTGGGTACAGCGTTGCATGACTACACAATTACCAGTTAAAGTAGCACAATACCAAATAGCAAAAAATGGCCTGGTCATGAAGGTGGTAAAACCTTACGAAGATCAAGAGGTTAAGCATTTTTTTTTTGGCACCCCGGATTTGAGGTCTGAAGGTGCAGGAATTGTGGCTGATCTGAATTATAAAAGTTCAGGAATTGGGGTGGATGTGAAGTCTGACGGAGAAGGAATTGGAATTGATCGCAGGTCTAGAAATGTATGAATTTGGGCTGATCTGTATGAATTTAACTTGCCATTAGCAGTGCACCTCCAAATGCAAAAACTGAAAACAAACTATATAGCTACAGCATGCTATGGTTTACTGGCATGACAATTAAGGTGAAAAAGACTGCTGACCTGGGGCTCATGGACACACACCTGAGACCAGACTGCATAATTACAGCTGTATTTCCTCCAGCCAGATGGAGCGTACAGCCTGCCAATGACATGAATGTGCTGCTGTTCTAGTGTGTACAAGGTGTTTGCAGGAAAAAAAACAAAACAAAAAACACAGGATTTTTTTCTTTGAATAAACCCATATACTGTACTCATGTTTATGTCACCTCAGCCATATACATGAATACAGCAGTACAAAGCCATTCATGTCAATAACAGGCTGTATGCTGCACCAAGGCTACCTGAGTGGAAGAAATATACCTGCTAAACGGGCTCAGATGGCCTGTGTGCAAGAGCACTTAACGTGCACATTAAAATCTACATCAGGTTATCCTTTGGTGCCTGAGCCATGTTGGGGAACTTTCCCTAATTTTCTTGTCCTGTCATGAAGGAAATCTCCCAAAATTTTCATTTAAGACAGCTGTCACCTCAACAATTGTTCCTATTGGATGGTTTGCCCTCAACTTTTGCTCTTATGGATTTCTCTCACTTTCTGTCTGGAAGACAACTGCCACCAGGACATGCAAAGGGGTAGATCATCTCAACAGGGACAGCAATAAAAAATTGGCAGAGGATCTAATCCCTTCTTAGCCTATCTGTTCTGGTGCATTGACAGCCCATTCGAACAAATAGGCCATCTTAATGTAATGTACATTAATGTTCAAAAATATCCAAACTATTGCAATGCATCAGATTGGACAGGTGTAAAGGGGCTCCAAAGGTGATCTGCCCTATAAAAAGAGCACCCACATTTTTAGTTTCGGATTCATTCTGCTATTCTTAAACATCGGTTTATTGCATCATATTCTTACCAAAGGTAACTTGATAGCCCCTTGTAATTGTAAAAGCACATAGGGAAGAGATATAGGGGTTGTACCTTACAGAATATGCTAACCCAACATTTTATATTTCTGATGATATGTGCCTGTTGTACCATGTACTTGTGTTAAAAAAAATATCCTGTTCCTTTCCTTTGTGTGAAACACCCTGTGTTACGGCCAGTCCCTCTGCTTTTCTATGTCAAACTGACCACAGTAGACAAGAGAACACATCCATCCCAGTGTGGTCAGTTATCCGGCTGTGTTGGGAGCAGTGCCTGCCTGTCCTTTAACGATCACGACCCTCTGCATAGCTTTTCACTGCGGTTTCTCCACCAACTCCCTAAGCATGTTTATTTATAGTGAGAGAGAGAGAGTGTGTGTGTGTGCAGGGGTGGACTGACCATTTGGAAACTCGGGCATACCCCGAGGGCCCGGGGTCAGTAGGGGGCCCCATGAGATGCCCCTTGTAGCTTTTTCATAGGCTTTTTTGAGCTTGGGCAAGGAGACAGGGGCCCCATGAGTTGTCAGTCCGCCCGTGTGTGTCCAAGTCACCCCTTGTCCCCGCCAGGGTCATTTTGTGGTGCCAAGAAATTTGTATGGAATTTGTTAAGAACAAGTATAGCAGTAAAGGAGATCCTCTGCAGCCACCAACAAACTCCCCCAGCAAATCCCCTATCCAGCAATAATTGACCCTTCTGCAACAAAATATCCTCCGAGCAACAATAGCTCCCCTGTCAACAAAAAAAAGGACCCCTAGCAACAACAGACCCCCACCAACAACATTAGATCCCCCAGCAGTCAGGATCAATAGACCCTCTATCAACCAATATAAACCTTCCCAGTATCCTTCCCAGCAAAAAAAGGACTCCCCCCCAGCAACAATAGACCTCCCTGGCGACAATAGATCCCCCAGCATCCAGTAACAATAGACCCTCCAGCACACCGCAGCACCTCTTGCCATTACACACAATCAGTGCTGAAGGCCGACCCCTAACCAGCACCATCTCTCGGTTCCTCCTCTACCCACCTCTCAGTACCACCCCTTTTAGAGAGCACAGAAACAAGTATCATTTTGTGGTGCTCAGTAATTTGTATGGCATGTTAATAACAAGAATAGCAGTATAATAGATCCTCTGCAGCCAGAAACAATGAACTCCCTCAGCAACCCCTAAATTAATCCCCCTCCAGCAATAATAGACCCCCCAGCAGCAGTAGATCTTCCAGCAGCCCGTATCAATAGACCATCCAGCAACAATAGACATCCTCCCAGTATCCCTCCCTGGCGACAAAACATCTCCCAGCAGTCAGTAACAATAGACACTCCAGCACCATTACATATATTCAGTGTTGGAGGTACCACATACACATATATTATATAATATACACACACACAGGCGCTTTGCCTTTCATTTCTATTGTAAAATGAATGGGTTGTTTTACAAGGTGAGCGTTCCCTTATAATTTACATATCACCTTCATGGACTAATTTGCCTATGAACTGAACTCCTGGAAAATTTTAAAGGTTACTTTGGCTGTGGGGTTACCCTGCCACTGGAAGGTCTGAATGCTTGGTTTATTTTTCTAGGGTGCCTTTAAATGCAGTTTTACTTACCTTATTCCACATCCTGAAGCTGCTTCACCTCTGCGCCTTTTGTTTTTTTTATAATGCAGAAGCAAGATGTTGATGACCTGATGCCCACAACCCGGAATGTCAGAGACAAGAGAAGAGGCGCTGGGTGCTGGGGGAAGTGAGGGATGAGGGGATTAAAAGCAATTTTTAATGATATCATAGACTGAAACAAGCATTTAACCCTCATAATGCAGGGGCAGACTACAAGGGTAGTTTTAAATGTTCCCTGGAGTTCAGCTTCAAATGCCTTAAAAATGTATGCATATGACTATATATGTAGCGATAATGTGCTGACAGACTGTTAAGGCTCTAATCCACTGTGAAGTCTTTCATGTGAAATTCACACTTTTCAGCTCAACAATAATAAAACATAAAAGTCACGTAGATCAGTTCTGATTTTGTGTAGGCTAAAATATTGTTTATTTCTCTCATACATTATGGAAGTCTGCAGAAAAAAAAAGCCTTCAAAGATTTGTGAACGGTTATCAGTTTCCTACAAATGTATTTTTTATTCAGCTTTCCATTCATAAAAAAAAAACAATATGAAAGGCAAGAAAGAACAGGCTCCAAAGATAATTACTTGTGAAATTATAAATAATGACATAAAAAAAAATGACATAAAATGTGAAAAAACTAAACTTTCTTAAGAGGCAGAGATTGGACTAGTGTAATGTAGTCTGTACATCACATGTAAAATTGTCATTCACCGAGTACAAAGAAAAAGTTTGTACTTTGTTTTCGTTCTTTGAAAGCAAAGCCCTCAGCATCTAATAGCTTCAGTAAGCCAACTGCCTCTTTTCTTAGAACTACTAAAGGCGCCTTCACACTGCTCTTTTTGTGCGAGTTACCCTGCTTTCCCATAGACTTCTATTAGATTAGGTGTATTTGGTGCGTCTTCTTAAAACATACCAAAACCTCCTAATCTAATAGAAGTCTATGGGAAAGTGTAAAAAACACACATGAAAACCACGGTTACAATGTACTGCACTCATGCTGCCAGGAAACAGCACCGGAGTAGTGTTTTGCAGTGTTTTCCTTGGGCATTTTTGCACATTTTGTTCAGGAAGGAAGGGAGGGTTGTTGAAGCTTAAAAGATACTCATTTTCAGGCATTTTTGCAGGCACTCCCATTGAAGTCTAAAGGGCCAAAAAAGCCGCCTTCTGCTACAAAAGTAGCACATGTACACTTTTGGGCTTTAAGTATTAAGCTACAGGCACCTGAGTATGCATATCTGAACAGGTACAATTTAAAAGCATGAGATGCTGGTTGTTGTGCACTTTGGAGCTTTTAGTCGCCCAGCTAGAAAATGCTCATGTGATTCAGAGCTAACTGCTGGAACAATATAAAAACCTAAAATATCACTTTTCCTAACAGTATCAAACACTTTTTAGAAAACACCTTGCAATAAAAAAATAAGAATGGGAAAATAATTAACCAGTTTGAGTTTGAATCAGGGGCAGACTGACCATTCGGGCATTGCCCAAGGGCCCAGGGTCAGTAAGGGGCCCGTGAGAGGATCACTGTCCAGTGACAGTGTGGGGAGCAGAGGAGGAGGCAGTCTCAGATCCTGACCCAGAAGTCGCTCACCTGTCACTTCACGGTGTGGCAGAGTGAGTCGGGTGACAGGTCCGGAGGCTGTGCTGGTGATGGAGCTGGTGGGCAGTGGGAAGGTGAGAGGTATATAATCCATGGGTGCGGGGAGTTCACCGCACAAACCCTGCAACCCCCCATGGATGATATGTATCAGGAACAAAGTCAGAGCTGATCGGTGCAGTGGCGGGACAGTGTCAGCACCGATCTCCCTGCATGGATTTCAAAGAAGCAGCTGAAAAGCGGGAGAGAGACGCTTCCAGCTGCCTTGTTGAAACCCATGCAGAGAGAGATCGGTGCTGTCACTGTCCCTCCACCGATCATCTCTGACTGTCCATCGGATTTCCCTCCTGCGCTCTCCCTCCCCTTCTTTCCTTCCGTCATACATTTCATCCCTCCTTTTTCTTCCTTCCTTCTTCCCCTCCTTTCTTCCCTCCCCTTCCTTCCTCCATCCATTGTCTTCCTTCCTTCCCTCCCACCCTTTTCTTCCTTACCTTCATTCCTTCCTCTATCCCCTCCCTTCATGTTTTTCCTCTCTCCTTCCTCGTCCTTCAATTATTCCTTCCTGCTTTCCACCATCCCTCCCCTTCCTTCAATCCTTCCTTCCTTCATTTCCTCCCTCCCCTCCTTTCATTTCCTTCCTTCCCTCCTTCCTTCCCTTTCATTCATTCTTTCCTCTATCCATTTCCTTCCTTCCTCCATCCATTCCCTCCCTTTTTTTCCTTCCATCCCTTCATTTCCTTCCTCCCTTCCCTCCCCTCCATTCCATCCCTTCTCCTTCTCTCACCCTCCTTCCTTCATCCATTCCCTCCCTCCCTTCTTTCCCTCCCCTTCCTTCATTCTTTCCTCCATCAATTTCCTTCCTTCCTTCATCCATTCCCTCCCTCCCTCTTCTTTCTGCCTCCATCTCCTCCCTTCATTTTTTCCTCCCTTTTCTTCCCTCCTTTCCTTCCTTTCGCTCTCCCTTCCTCCTCTTCCCTTCCTTCCTTCATCCATTTCCTCCCTCCTTTTTCTTCCTTCCTCCCCTCACCTTCCTTCCTCCATCCATTTTCTTCCTTCCTTCCTCCATTCCCTCCTTCCCTTTTCTTCCTTGCCTTCATTCCTTCCTCTATCCCCTCCCTTCATTTTTTCCTTCCTTCCCTCCCTCCTCATCCTTCAATCATTCCTTCCCCCCTCCCTCTCCTTCCTTTCTCCCTTCCTCCCTCCCTTCCTTCCTTCCTCCATCCCATCCTTTCATTTCCTTCTTTCCTCTCTCCCGTCATTCCTTCCCTCCCTTTCCTCCATCCATTCCCTCCCTCCATTTTCTTCCTTCCTCCATCCCCTCCCTTCATCCTTTCCTCCCTCCCCTCCTTTCATTTCCTTCCTTCCCCTTCTTTCCTCTCTTTCCCTCCCATTCCTTCCTCTCTCCATCTATTCCCTCCCTTTTCTTCCTTCTTTCCTTCCCTACCCTTCCTTCCTCTCTCCCTTCCTACCCTTCTTTCTTTCCTCCATCTATTTCCTTCCTTCCTCCCCTCCTTTACCTTCATTACTTCATCCATTTTCTTTCCTTCCTTCATCCATTTCCTCCCTCCCTTTTCTTCCTTCCTCCATCCCCTCCCTTCATTATTTCCTCCCACCCCTCCTTCCTTCCCTCCCTCCTTTTTCCTTCCTCCCTTCCCTTTCTTACTCCCTCCATCTATTCCCTCCCTTCCTTCTTTCCTTCCCTTCCTCCATTCCCTCCCTGCATTCTCTGCATTAAGGTAAAAGAGCAGAACCTTCAACCCCCCTCCCTAACACTTACCCGAGTCCTATGTCATTCCAGCGCTGTACCCAGCTTCATTTCTGTCCTCCTCTCTCCCCGTTCTCACTAGCACAACTGACAAAGGCTCCCGCTGCTATCAATCATGTGAGGAGGAAGCAGTGGGCATTGTGTGTGTCAACAGACACACAGCTCAGCTCGGGATCAAGTCCGGAGTGCCCCCAGAGCAAGTGACTTGCTCTGGGGACACTCGAAGAAGAGAAGAAGTGTAGCCCGCCAGAGGGGGACCCCAGAAGAGGAGGTTTGGGGCCACTCTCTGCAAAAACCATTGCATAGAGCAAGTATGTATAACGTGTGTTATTTAAAAAAAAAAATTACAATCACTTTAAGTGAAACAGTTGCATTGCCCTGCATATAATCTGTGATAGTGATCATTTTACATTATGCTATAAGAACTATTGTTGACTAAAGATATTAAAAAGAAAAAACAGTCCACAAAAATGCTATTTTATGAAAAGGCTAGCAAGTGGAAAAATAACCATATTTCAAAACACCTTTTAAAACAGAAAGAACTTTGTACTTTTGCGCTTTTAAATTTCTTCAATACTACACAACCACTACCACCACAACAAAAGGAAATCTATATGTCTGAACTACCTGTCTGAACGTGTTGGTCTGGAGTAGATTCCACAGGTAATTCGCTTCATTAGTATTTACAGCAGCTTCATACCAGACAGCATATAAGCAAAACAGATCCAATTTCAACAGGAAAAGTCAAAGCTTATTGTTCATACATTAAATAGCTGAATGCTTTCTCACCATTTTAAAATTTGCTGAGTCTTCCTTCGCAGGAGACAACAGATACTGTACGTCGTTATTGTACAATTGACTGCTTCCGTCTAGGTCACATCACTGTGAGCAATCAATACAATCTTGCAGATACTATACTGCATAATTATGACTCATCATCAGTTTTCTACACAGAAGATATATGAATAAGCATGAAGCGCTAATACAGGAGAACAGAGTGTTAACAAGTGCAATTGACAATTACATGCTGGCACAGAAAGGTGGCTAATTTAATAATAATAATTGCACAATGAAAGTACGGGGGAGATTTATCATTATTGTGCATTACAGAGCAAGGCAGTGAAAAATAAGTATCATAAAGACAGATCCTCTACAAAAAATAACTGTTTGATTCATCAACTCTGCTGCTCAAAAGTAGCACTGATCAGAATAAAAAACATGCCTAACTTATGTTTTCAGCTGAAATCAGTCTCAGATCTCTGCATAACTGCCTCAGATCTGTCTGTGATCTCTGAAAAACACTGTTGCTGTTGTTTGGCCAAGATTGTAGGAACAAGGGTCACAGATACGCACAAAGCCTCCCATAAGTGATTTGCACAAGAAATGTCCTTGCTTCTGTATGAACTAGGAAATTATTAATTTAGATGATATAGGCAGCACCAATATCTTTGTATTAGTTTTTAAAAATGTTCCACATAAAACCAATTCCATAGCTTACTTACAAATTACATATTAGTTGCAGGGCAATAAACTCATGTAATTAGACAATTTTATGTATAAATCTCCATGCTTTTCAAATATCCACAATGCACATTAGCTGTGTTTACAAATTCCAACTTTGGTAATGGCATTCAGCATGTGTTGACTATACATTCCATAAGTCAACTGTGGCAACAATGGTTGACAATATTTTGCACCAGAAATACTTCTTTGGCAAGCATATAGGTACCAGATATTGAAAATAACACCATCAGTTAGGTTGCTATTTTACTGTACTTTACAATATCATGTTTTAGCAAAATCTAAAAAATGTATCCTCGGTATATTTGTTAAAATTCGTTTCGGCTCCAGAAATCTGCCACACAAATTAGCATTAACAGCTTTTATAGCATATATGGTCACACACTTATCATTTAAAAAAATCAATTTATCAAAAAGAGGAATTTTTACTTACTTTTAAATACTATGTCTTGGAGTACAGTACAAGACACAGGCTGAGTATTTATCATCTTTGGGTCATAGGCTTGTACATTCAGGTGATTGGACACTTGGCAAGCTTTTGAAGACATTCACCAGGGCGTTCCCCCATAACCCTACCCCACTCAGTTTTGTAGCAAGCATTGCAGAGTAATTTAGAAATAGAAGGAATGGTGTCACATTTCCTTTTTGTACTCCAAGATATGGAATTTACAAGTCAAAATTCCTCTTATCTTAATCATAAAGTACTGGTTACAAGCTCAGTATTCACAGACCCTGGTAAGATGCCCCCACACAATGAATGAGAAGGGTAGGCAACAACTAGGCAAAAAGAACTGTGCCAACAGGCCCAACAAGGATCAACCAACCTAACTTCAGAGTGCTGCAAGAAGAACCCTGTGGCCAAAAGCTGCATTTGCAGAGAACTGGAAACTGACCTGGTAGAACTTCGAAAAGGTATGAAGAAGTGGATCAGGTGGTGGCCTTAGAAAGAGAAACAGAGGCATGTTGCCCAGGAAACACCCACCAACCTGATGTAGTGAGCACCTAACAGAACTGGAGGAGCTCTGAGTCGTCTTGCAAGGTCCTGGGGACACAAATATGCAGTTTGTCTTCCTGATATTAGCTGTTGCTTTGAGGTGGACTCTGATGGCGTTAAAAGCATCCAGGCAGTGAAGAGCAATTTCCTTTTGCATGCTTTGGAGCAGGGCACAAAGATGGTGGGACAAGATCTTCATTGAGGTGTAAGATTGATATCACATTAGAAAGAAAACATGGGCTCAAGACTACCTTGTCTTTGAAGAATGAGGAATGGATTCTTAGAAGAAGTAGCCCCTAACTCAGGGACATGCCTGACAGATGATCTCTGCTGCAAAGTGGCATTCTTGGTTGCTATCATGTCTAAGGAATTTCTCTGATGGGTTCACAGCAAGTAGTGGTTTTTGCAGAGCAGAAAGAGCATCCTTGGGACCTCAATCTGGTTCTAAGAAGGGGCCAGATCTGAGATATACCTTGAAAAGTACCAGTTACACTTACTGGTAACGGTATTTCTGGGAAATCTTCCAGGAAGGCACACCTGAAATGACTAGCTCCATCTGACAGGAAACACAATAAAAAATTGACAGTTTAAATTCCCTGCCCTTTGCTCCTCTCCTCAGTTTATGCAAGAGTATTCCTGCACCCCGATACATGAAAGGTATTCTACCTCAATTTAATCAACACCAGATATTGGTGGGAAGGAGGCCTGCCATCCTGGAAGTTTTCCCAGAAACACAATCACTGGTAAGTGTGACTGGTACTTTTCTCCAGTCATCTTCCAGAATGGCACACCTGAGACGACAAGCAAGGAACTCAGACCTAGCTTAGGGTGGTACTACTGCCTGTAATACCTTCTGCCGAATGCCAGGTCCTGTGGTGACAACAGCTCTATTCTGTAGTGTCTCACAAAGGTGTCCTGGCTTGTCCATGTGGCTGCTTGGCAGATCTGTTCAATCAATGCTCCAGCCCTGCCTGCCCAAGAGATTGCCAGAGATCTAGTAGAGTGAGCCCTCAGGTGTAAAGGAACTGCACCCCTGATTGCTCATAAGCTAAGGAGATGGCTTGTCTGATCCATCTAGCTATTGTCAATTTAGATGCTTGCTGACTTTTCCTCAGGCCGCTAAGAAAAATCAAAAGGTGACTTGACTTCCTGAAGTCACTTACTCTATCTAAATATGCCAGCAAACACCTTCTGACATTTAAAAAAATGACCAATTTTTTCCCTTTCATTCTTAGGGTTTTGACAAAAAGATGGTAGGGCAATCTCTTGTGTCCTGTGGAATCGAGATGCCACTTTGGGCAAATAAAGTGGATCCTGTTTAAGCACTACCCTGTCCTCCAATACTACCAGGAAGGGTTCCTTGATCGATAGGCTCTGGAGGTCGTCTATCCTCCTTGCCATTGTGATGGCTAATAGAAAGGTTAACTTAAAAGATAACACCCTAACTGAAATCTGTGCCACTGGCTCAAACGGTGGCTTGGTTACCGCCTCTAGCGCCAGGGTTAGATCCCCAGCTGGAAAACTATGAATCTTAATAGGGGTCACTTTTTCCCTGGCCCCCAGAAACTAGGGGCCCCTCCTAACTAGGGGCTCTGACGCAAGTCTCTGGCCCAAATAGACTGACAAGACTGCCACTTGCACCTTTAGGGGGTTTAATCGCTATTCCTTTATCCATTCCTACCTGGCTAAAGTCTAAGATCACAGGGTTAGAGGATCAATATGCAACTTGACCGGCTCAACTTCTCTAGCACTCATGGAATCAATGCCAGAGGGGGGAATGCATATGCCTGCTCAAAGCCCCATTCCTGCGCTAATGCGTCCAGACCCTCTGACCCTTGGTCCCAGGCCATGGAGAAAACGCCTCACTATCCTGTAGGCAAAAAGGTCTATTTCTGGGTTGCCAAAAACCCAACTTAATTGCAAAAAGACATCGGTGTGACGATCCCAGGATCGCTGCCACCAATATGACAAACCAATGACAAACGCGACGTCAGACCCCCAGCCCTTCTCACCAAACTCGTGACCGAAGGACTAGCCAATCTAAAACCGCGATGTCACTTGCATAACAATGCCACACCCAGCTGCACCCTGCACAACGATTTTCCAGCTAATTGGACCACAATCTATGTACCAGCAGCCTGAATGCGATTGTTACTGGGTCAGGTTAATTACGCAATTAACCCTTCACACTGCCACCACCTCCTTTTTGAACAGAGAAAGAGGAAACTCTGCAATCTCAGCTATAACACTATAATTGTTGAGATAATCATCTGTATGGCACGGTCACCGCAGGACGGTTATACAGAGGGTTAAACAAACACAGTAGCGCTCTTTTAGAGGCAGGAATTCGTAAATTGCAATAAAGAGCTATAGAAACAGTTCAACACTTTCAGAAGGAAAGATTTATTACTAAAAGGTCAAACGGGTGCAATAAAAATATTTACAGAAAAAAGATATAACCAATATATATATAAATATATATATATATAAAAAAACAGAGAACAGCACAGCAAAGAGATAACAGAGAGAAGTTAGAGGGTTAAAGTACTTGCCAAAATCCTGGGTTAGCAGATCAAGTTTTAGAACGAAAGGGTGCGGGTCTCCCCAGGTGGTTCTGATGTTAAAAAGGGAGAATTCTTCAACTTCCCTTTCTTAGGCCTGACAGCTCATTTTGTAGCTCCCCAGCAGGGGGTGTCTCTGAAGTCAAGGACCAATACCCCGCTTAGGGCGGGAAGGTCTGGGCGTAGACCTAAACTAGAGCCAAAATCTCTTATAGTTCATATTTTGGCTCATAACTTTCCATATGCACAAGTGAAATTCCACCCGCTGGTAGATTATTATGCAGACACGTCTGAGGATTGATTAGATATGAAACTCTACACTGAATGGTTCACGAGATCTACTTTTCTGCTTTCCTATGTATTCCAGCCAAGGAGAGTGACCTATTAAACTGTTCGCCTCCTCTTGGCCAATCTGAAGATATGCCTGGCTTTTATGTAAGTCTCTCATATTCCAAGATATAAGACATAGGGGGAAAATGGATTTTAAAAGTGTTTGTCTGGTTCTTGCTTCGTTGGAATGCCTTGAACTCCTGGGAAGGCTTGCGTTATCTCTTATGAGCTCTCTCAGACAACCAGGCACCTCAAGGCTCCCTGCTGGGCTCTGGCCTGCCTGCAACACTTCCAACACAAATATGTCCTTGTGGATTAACAGAGAGGGAAGGGGGAGAATGGGGGACAACATGTATATTTCTTAACAAAATGGAGGACTGCGTCAGTCTCTGGGTGTACGATTACGACAGTTGGCATTGAGTTCCCACTCTCCCTGGTGGATTAACTGTCAGCTGAGAAAGTCTGCTTTCATGTTGGTCAAGCCCTTTATGTGGACCGCAGACACCAAAAGGACTCTTTTCTCTGCCCATCCTAGAACGTCCTGAGCTAGGTCCAGGAGTTTCTGGGAACTGGTACCCCCCTGATGATTCAGTTATGCTGTCGACAAATTGGACTTCTTTTCCCCCAATCCTGTCTTCGAAGGACTTCAAGGCCTGACCTACTGCCCATAACTCCCTGTAGTTGGAGGAGGTCCCCCTTAGGTGTGGCTCCCACGGACCCTGAGCTTGTCTGTCCTGTAGATGAGCTCCCCAGCCCCACTAGCTATTGTTCATGGTTACCCGCACTGGGTACCACTGCGCCCACAGTCTTCCTCCCCCCAGATTCTCGGGATTGATAAACCATTTTACTGTAGTGAATCTTTGATATTCTGCAGGAGTGAAACCCTCTCATCCAGCAAACCCGTCTTCCTGTCCCACGAAGATCGAAGAAAAAACTGAAGATCTGTGGAATGTAGCTGTGTCCACTCCGCAGCCAGTATACAGTCAGTCATGAGCCCTATGACTCTCATGATGTGCCTCCGGGAGCAATATGGAGCCGGTAACCCAGAAGCAGCCCCCACTACCTTTCTGGATCCTTCTATTCTTTCAAGACAATATCTTTCAGAGTTTGGTGTACAGGTAGTACCCTAGTTTCCATAGTATCCTGGGATTGAGGCCTGTGTAGGTGGTTCTGGGATGTCCTCTGAGGTGTACAATAGCCCTTAGGAGCCCCTCCATATCACTTGCTGCAAAAAAGGTGTCTACGTGTCTACCTGGTCTAGATTCCTCGCTAGCCTTGCTATCACATTCCAATTCTTCCTCCTCATCCAGGGAGCTTTGGTCAGAAACATCAGCCTCCTCCAGGTCTTCCTCTGTGGCCTGTAAGAATGAGGGACTTAAATTCCCCCCCACTGCTTCCCCGCCCAAGTCTCCTCCAGGGTATCCACCTTTCTAGACGTCAGGGCGGTCGTGAAGGATTGTAAGGTGGCTAACATCTCTGTTTGCACTGAAAAAAATCTGTCATTACCGCAGAGAATTATTTCCCTGATAACTTTTGGATACATTTGTAACAGAAGGGTCTGGCATGGTCTTGCAATAACCACACCGTTTAGAGCAGGGGGGCTTTATCCTTAGGTAACTTGTAGGTTGTCTCCTATGTGCTTCCACACAACTCTAGGGAAAGAAAAACAAGGGGCCCATTTAAATGCTATTCTCCCCCCCCCCCTAGGCACACCTGTAGGGGAGTGGGTAATTACCTACCTGTCATTCTCTCCCCCCACCAGCCAAGTCAGACTCACCATCCGTAGCCTTCTCATTGGCTGCAGACACTGTCTTCTCTTCCAATCTTAGCAGGGTTCTTTGGGACTGCGTTACCTTCGCCAGGCCCTGGGTCCATTTCCAGGGGTAATTCTTGGAGGCTCCTCACCGGCCTCATAGGGAAGAGAGAACAACACTACAACACTTGAACTTAGGCTTGAAGGTCAACTTTCTAGTCAAGTCCTGATTGTAGGTAGGCCAGAATGTGAGGCACAGGAGTAGTTTCTGGGTTTTAAGTTCCTGTGCTCACACCAGGCAAAGCAGGATTTCCAGGTATGATAGAGCTTTCTGGAAGTAAGACTTGTTTGGGATGTGTCTAGATCATACCCAAGTATACCACACAAAGTGAAGGCTGGAAATTACATTTATGGAAGATCACGCAACCAAAAGCCTGAACCACCTGAATTGCCCTGTGGAAATTTATACATAGCTGGAAGGGAGAAGAGTCCTTCAGAAGGTGGTTGCCAAGATAACTAGTAACCCGAGTTCTTTAAAAGGCCAGAAGAGGTGCAAAGATCTTTGTAAATACTCTGGCGCAGAGAAATGGCAAAACTGAAAGTTACTGTCTCCTACTGCAAAACGTAGAAAGCGCTTAAGAGGTGAATAAATGGGGATATGCGGATAGACAGATGTCAAGAACTATCTGTGTCTCTGTGGGGCAAAACAGACCTTGAAGATTTCATGCAAAGTTATTGAATTTGAAGAAAATGTTTTGAACAGAATGCTGTGAATCTGTCATGTAGAGGTACTGACACAACTACTCCCTGGGACAAAAGATGGTTAAGGGCATTCTTCACACCTGACTGTCCTTGGGCAGATTTAGGTTGATTTGAGAGAAGAAAGGGGTTAGGGGATAAAGGGGATAAAGATTTGAACTCTGTTTTGAACCCTTTTGAAACCAATTATTGAACCCACAGGTCTGGGATGTCTGTGACCCAGAGAGAAAAACTCTAACTGATATCGCCCCTTTCTTAGAAGTGAAGGCACCCCTTCACAGTCCTACATCAAAAGGAAGTGCTAAACAAAGCGGAGTTCCACCCAATAGGGGAAGTTGCGCTTTAATGCTTTGTCCCCTGCTCCCCATTAAGGATTGACACATTTGGGGAGCAGGGAGCAGGTACCGAAATTTGACAGGTACCCACTCCCACTTCCGCTGTGATTGCCTAGGCGATCGGAAGTGGAAGTTGTCCTCCCCCCTTCCCCGTAGTCTTCTGGGACACGTGACAGGTCCCACAAGACTACGGTGCCATTCACAAAGCGCAGTGCTTCTCACGCATGCGCAGTGGGCACTCGGCTGTGAAGCCACAAGCTGTTACAGCTGGGTGCCCACACTAGAGATGCCGGCACCAAGAAGAGAAGGTGAAACCAACGGTGGTGAGGACACTGCTGGACCGAGGGACAGGTAAGTAGCTGCTGACTTTTAAAATACAGCCAGTTTTTGTAGCTGCTGACTCTTTTTTTTTCAGCTGGAACTCAGCTTTAAGTTTTAGGTTGAAGCCTGGGTGGAATGTTGGAGTGCTTTGCGTTCTGAGGAAACTTCAATGCCAGGAGATTTTTGAACTTTTCGCTGTGGAAGAACCTTTCTGTGACATCTATGATGAATTTGTCAAGTGCCTCACCAAAGTGATGTTCTCCTTCCACCAGAATACATGTGAGGTGTCTTAAGCAGGCAGCTGTAGCTGACCTTGCTTTGAGACACAAGATTCTGCACATGAATGGAAATTAGAGCCTTTCTGGAAATGCAGGTCATTACTTATTCTAGGGCATCCACACAAAAACACAGCAGGCAGAAGCAAATTGTTGTAAATGCTCAGTTAAAGTACAGTCAGGATCATGCTGGTAGTTCATTGCTCTAGTCCAGTTAGCTGTGGTTTCATAGATAGAAATTGCAGCAACAGCTGTTTGCAGAGCTGGGACTCCAAGTGTAAAGTCTCAAACTTCCTAACTGCAGAATGTTTGAATGATGGGACATGTTCAATTGGTACAGTGAGATCTTTAAGACAGATGGCAGGTTTTACTACTGGAACAGGCTACCTTTTAGTGAACTCTTTTTTCCACTGGATTGAGCTCAGCAATGACTTTAAGAGGGGTGAAAATATTTTATTGATTGACCCAATAGTTATAAATTTACCATTTAATTTGTTCATTAACAGGAAATGTCTTTTTAGACATGCAGGTCTTTGTAAACAATGCGTATATGCATAGGGTGGTACTACGGAAGAACCATTTGTAAACTGTGCCATGCCCCCCCCCCCCAATAATCAATTTGCAGGAAGGCCATTTTGCAGTTATCCATCCAGATACCTGAACCTCTATAGTAACAAAGAATTGTATGTGTGAGGAGGTTTATGTGTAGGCTTAATGGTCTCTACACAATTAGTTTGCAGTTTATCATACAGTTGGCACTACACAAAAAAGGCCTATAGGACAAATGTTCATTGATTTCTGGAGGTTGAGTAGCATGGAGTCCTTCAATCCATAAAGTTTATTTTGGGAGAAATTTTTTGTCCCAATTCCCATCACGTGGGTCCTTAGGGACAACATCAAAAATAATAAAGCTTATGTGTGAGGTGTAAAAATCTTATGTAATCCCAAATGCCTACTAACTAGTCAGGATTTACCATTGCTGGAATAATATATATGATCTTTCATTCGTTGCCTAAATTGGCGAATAATTTTACCAACATAACAGGCCCCACAAGAGCACAGCACAAGATAAATAACTCCCTGCGTCACAATTGACAGGAAAGCATGGGATAAATGACTCCCCATTGGGTAGGCAGAAGCGCGTGCTCTGTTGTACCCATGGGCAAAAAGGGACATTGGCATATACCCTTGGAGAGGGTTTGCGAGTCATCTGCGGTCTAAAGCAGCTGCAAGTGAGTCTATCCCCCAAAGACGGAGTTTTCCAAAAGGGTATCTCGGGTTGACACTTAATGTACTTCATTATTACAGGATCTTCTTGAAGCAGATGCTAATGTTGCTGAAGAAGTGAGCATAATTGCGAGTGCTGGGCTGGGCTGTAGTGGCGATTTCACCCCTTGGAGGCATTGGCAGACAGCCGAATTCCAAACAAAAGGTAACATGAAGAACAGTCTTTTGGTGGTATTCTGGTGGAGTTAATACATCCGCTATACAATATGGATAAGACAATGATCTTAAACATAATGTTTTACAGTATTGTTCCATACTAAAAAGTGAATATTTTACAAGCTCAACTCAGCTCTATTGT